>NC_046199.1:5314750-5617780 GCF_011004875.1 Balearica regulorum gibbericeps
TAGATGTCCATGGCAATGAGAGAAGAATGATACCTGAGGTCTCATGTTCCTTAAGAAGCCTATTTTGGGGCTCACTTTATTTTATTAAATCACTCATGTGAGTCTCCCCAACTTCTGTACTTTATTGGTAGCAGAAAGGGCATTCAACGGTTTGGTGAGACTCCTGGTGAGACCTAACCATCTCTTCTTGTATCTCATAATGGCAGAAGTGGAAAGAATATTATAAAATCTCTCCCTTCTGAGCATATCTGATAATTCCTCTTTAAACCCCTTTATTGGGGCAGGCTCTAATTTATTCACAAGTAACAATGGATTAACAGGAATTGGAATAAAGTGGATTTTTGCAAATAAAAGTCAAAATGACTGCTTCTCTAGAACTAGCAAAACGCTGTGGGCTTAACACCTCCTGAAGATGAACTGAGGAAATGATTTCAAGGCCTTAGCTGTCACTTGCAATATCAATCAGACTTTACCTTCCCCATGGCCCGAGTGTAGTACAGTCAGCGAATAAAATCAGAAAGAGAGAATCTACAGGAGGAACTACAGAGATTTCCCAAAGAAACTCTTTTTCTGCTTCTCTCATTCTAGCCCTAGGATCCAAACGTTGTAACCCTGTTGCCGTATTCTTGTGGTTTGTTGAGTGGAAAATGCACATGTGTTCAAACAGCTGTATTGTTAGAGGCTCAATCCTAAATGTAGTGCAACATCTGTAGGACAAGGGAGAGGTGTCAACTGAAGTGTATAAACCTCGAGCTAATGATACGGCGCTGTGTTGACAAAGCCTTCTGTTGGAGCTGAGATTTTCCTCAGCACAGAGTGGCAGGCGGTTCGACATTTTCCAGACGTTCGAAGGGACACCTTCTGTGGGATTTCTCGTGCCTTCCTGCCCGCGCTTCACACGCTGAGATCACTGGGACTCGAGAAACGGCTTCTCAGCCTCTCCGCAGCAGCAGATTGCAAGATCTCGCCTTTTGGGGGCTGTTTGTTAGCACTGTGTCTTCTGAGCAGCTTGAAAGTGGAATTTTGTTACTCTTCAGTCCTTTCCTTTTCTTTGAAGGATTCATACAAGGGTGAGCTCAGGGCTAATGCACACCCGAGGAGCTCTCACTGCAGTCGCGGTGCCACATCCGTAACTCCTGTGCTGAAAGGCACTGGTGGCCGGAGCAAGGGAATTGTGTCCAGGATTTTTTGAATGAGACACAACTGGCATGCTCTGAAGCCAAAAAACCTCTTGTGTATCCAATAGGAAAATTCAAAAGAAGATGCTTTCCCAGTTGAAATACACACACAAACACATCTCTTTTTTCTTGTTTATTCTCATTTGCAAGAACCGGAAAGGTACAATTGCAGAGCTAAAAATGCACTTGTTAAACACCAGCTATAGAAGAAAACAAAGAGTAAGCTAACATAAGGACAGCGTTTCATCCTTGGAAACCCATGCTTGAGATGATCCCAGCATCAAAGATGAGCTCTGAGCTTCCCCATATTCTGGGAATGTTCTGATCCAGGGTTTGGCTCCAAACTTTGTGTAAAAGTGAGAGCCATGTGCTAAGCTCAGATCAAGACTGGAGTCTTCCCAAAATCTGAGGAAGTTCAGATCCAGGGTTTTGGCTTTAGCCCATGTCTAATTCAAACCAAATTGTCATGTAGATTCCAAGTGGAAATGAGTCAGAAGGCCTCATCTTAGCAGCTGATGAGATGTCCACACTGCATAATCACCACGTACAGTTTGGCAGCCAGCAAGTGCCCTGACTCAGGAGCGGAGATCATGGCTGCACCTGTGGCTTGCAAAGCTTTTGTGGCCCTCAGGACCCTTCCGTGTGCTCAGCACCCACACCACAAGGTGTTGGACCCTCTGCAACACCTAGGTTTCATCCAGGTTGTGAACAACAAGCCTTAACGTGTCTAAATGAGGACTCTTTGTGACACATAATAACCTCCATTACCTGGCAGGGACACTTTCCTCCTAGAGCCATGCACAGTGATCAGTTACTGTGTGTTCCCATCTTTTTACTGGCTCTACTTTCTTGCTGCTGGGAGTCTCCTGTCTGAAGCTGTCATCCCTTGGGAAACATCTATATTCCAGTGTCCTGGGAGGAGTTGATTAAATGAACAAGAACAAAATTCCCTGGCATGGCAGCAGGGAGCTTCATGAAGCTGTTTTCACTGTCAGGTTTGAGAGGAGCGCCTGCCCTGTCCTGTGGCATTTACTCACTGCGTCCCTCCTGGCTGGGGACTTGCAGTGGGACTGTGTCTCTTAATATGAAGGAGGTTTTATAGCAAACCTTGAATGGATGAGGATTGCTTCCATACATCCTCATTTAGATTTTGGAAGCAACCTTTTCTGAACACCACACTGTGCGTGCAAAGAATTTCTCATCCCAGTCTCCATATAGTTGGAAACGGCAATAGCCAATTTTGCCAATCATCTCATGCAGCACCCAGTAACAATTTCTTCCTGTTTTCATTATTAGCAATATTTATTATCAGCACTGTAGTAATACAATCAGACCCTTGCTGTGCTAAGTGCTTTGCAAACATGCACAAAGACAGATTTACAAGATGTTCACCCCAGTGTCCAGAGCCTGTGGTGGTGACAAACCCTAGTTGGGCTGCTTTGTCTCAGTAGCAGAGAGGGCTCAGGGAGGGAGAGAACAACTCCTGCTCAAATTGCCCCTGCCCCCAGTATCTCTGTTCAAAGAAAGGAGGAGAGAAAAAGCAGCGCTGTGAGAACTGCACACTACACTTGATTGATAGAGAAGTTTAAAGAGGACAGGACCTCTCTGTTTTGTGCTCCCTCGATATTTCAGCTTTTTTAGAGAGAAAAAATCTGCTTTGTCCAAAACTCTGCTCCCTTCATGCCCTCCTAACATTTATAGGACTAAGAAGATGCCCACCATATAGTTTTAAGGGAGCCAGAGTGTTCTGGGCTGGCAAACAGGCACCATGAGGTCAGTGCTGGGTTCTGCTTGTGCACAGCACCTTATCCTGGAGGGCAGGGGCAGATTTCTTTAGCTCATCTGATAAAAAGCAGCATAGCTCCCTCATGCAACTCTGACCTGTGCCGCAGCCACGCGCTGCTCTCCGAGACCGTAGTCCTCTTGGGCAGAGAAACTCCACCCTGGAGGGAATGTAATATGGGCAAATGCTGGAATTGCCCCGCATGGTTCCCATTGAGAGAGGGGCAAATAACTGTGCTTTCTCAGTGCTTTGCCTCCCAGGAAAGAGTTAATGAAAAGTAGCTAGGCATAGAGTGGTGTTTCTTATGGAATCACGTGTTGTGAGAATAATGCAAGCAAACTACTTTCGCAACGATGCTGAGGTCACTCGACCACAAGCCTCCAGCTCTATTATGTGCGAGAGAGAGATACTGGGACAGAATTGTGGGCAAAAGTTCTCTTTCGTGGGAATCCTGTCAAACCTCTATGGGCCAGGGAGACACCTGGAAGAAGATAAGCATTATAATTATTTTCTAAAATAAGGGGCACTTTTGTTCTTTCCCTCCACCCGCCCCCACCCCATAGCAAGTCAGCAGCCTGTTGTGGTTTTGTTCCACGTGATTCCTTGAAGAGAGACAAAGAAATGCAACATCCTATCGGAGTGAATCACATAGCTTGGAAATGACCTGATTCACACGTTTTTTCCATTCTCTGTCGCTGATGTGAATCTTAAAACAAAATAAGAAATAATAGGTTCTGATGTTTAGTCTGTGAGCTGTCGGAATCTGTGCTCCATTTTCCAGCTCAAATTAAGATAGGAAAACACTTTTTTTTTTCCCCTGAAAATTCTTCTTTTCAGACATGGCTGAATGCCTGCACGGGGCAGATGCCCAAAGACATTTCAAGGGTCATGAAAGCAAAACACGACACTTATGTCGGTGTGACTCCAGGATGTGCTCAAGCAGATCTGGGCCCTGGTTCCCCTTGCAATAAATGGAGGAACTGTGATCCCAGGGTGCAACCAGAGAGTTTAACACAGCTTGTGCTCCTGTCTGGATGACAGTAGCAACCTGCCTCAGCCTCTAGCACTTACGACCCAGACGAGCCCTTTGCTCCCTGAAGGGTTCCCATCACTACACGTCTGGTTCAAAGAGAGCCCCTTCTTTGCAGATCTTATTGCTGCTTTGAAAAGTTAGCAACAAGCGCCACACTGGGCATTTCTTTGGGGCATGGACTGTCCTTTTTTCCCTTTTCATGAAGCATCAAGTGTGGCCTCAGTAAAGAGATACTCCACAGAATAAATAATAGATACAAATAAGAAAATGGCATATTTCTGTATCTAATTGCGTAGAGAAATCTAATTGATTTCTAACTGCACAGAGAAATCTTCCTGACTGTGACACTGAAAACCAAATGCCGTAGCTTCTTGTGCCTGACAAATTTATGACAAAATATTGGTCTCCATAATCAGCTGAAAACTTCCTACTGCCTAAAAGAAGAAGGACTCAGGTTGCCGGAAACTAAAATAAGGTACATAAGAGCCTCATCAGAAGACTTAGCCTGACACAGTAACTGGAGACAAGATCTGGAGAACATGCAGAATACATGCCAATTGCTGCCTTTGCCTATCTTGGTTTCAGTGGCTCACTTAGCCATTCGGATTGACACATACATATTTTATATATATGTATATACAAAAATACAACTTTCAAAACCAGTGGGAGCCCCGTGGCTGGCATCTGCCCAGGTCCAGCGTGCCAACTGCTGCTAAGTTGCTCTTTTCATGTTTTATTGGAGCCAGTTACACATGGGTGGGCCAGGAAAAGAGGAGGAGGGAGAGAGGCAGGAAGGAGAGCGGCATTTCCCCCCCACCCCCACTTTTTTAGTTTGTTTTATATTTGTCATTATTATATAACTTTGTTTTGAGCTTCCAATGTTGTTGGCACTGAGTTTGGTAGCAGCGCTGCCTTCCTTCCGTGAAAAAGCCAGAGAGTTGGTTCTGGTTTGGGGTTTTTTATTATTATTATTTTGTTTTAAAAGACTTTCTTCTAGGACAAGTACCACATGTTTGGAGCAGTAATTGTTCCAGATGTTTTTGAGCTAAAAACCTGGGCTGAAATTAGTTGGAAACTTGGAGAATTTGAGATGCAGTTTGCAATCCATCTCCGAAGAGCCTTTCTCCCCAAATGGAGATGCCGTCTTCCAGATTCACTTCTGTGTCTGATTGACCTTTTCATTTTAGAGATCGCTCATGTCGATATGGGTAATAAAATCACCAGGTGCTTGCTACAGCCAAGCTATACCCAGGGTAGCTGAATAGACAAGAGTTGGATGGAGAGACAAGGAGGTAAAAGGGCTTGTCCTATGTTAAGGGGAAATGGGCGCAATCAAAAAGACAGGAGTATCTTGGGTATTGTGACCTACAGCCTAGTGGTCTAGGCATGCTGTTTCCTACTCAAACAGTCATTTTACATCACTGGTAGCCAGAAAGTCCCAGCAGATCCCATCTCTCCCAGAGCACCACTGTAAATAACTTGGTTTGTACCGAAACATTGACATTGCATGGGTAAAACTGAGATCAGAATGTGGGCCAGACTTTTCAGTATCATCCTAAATTGGACACTTACTGGCTGAAATCTGCTATGCTACGGAGTACAAGCTCCTCATTCTGTAATATTTGGAAACTTCTTGCTTTAAAACTAGGAGATTTTGTGTCAATGGATTCTTGGATCCTTGCTGCATGTGTGATTCACATGTTCATGTCTAAAAGAAAGAAAGCTAAAGATTCATTCATTTAAGAAAATAAAGCCTACAATGAAGTAATGAATGAAGGGGGCATAGCATCACTTGCAGATGACTAAGAGTTTATACTTGTGGTTTACACAGCCCCCAAAAATAATACCTACTGCCTCCCACATAGAGGAGCAAAAGACATGTTGGTCTACACCATAATCAGCTGTAGATGGGTTCCCACAGTGTCTATTGAAAGACCCACTTTAGTGCAAGGGGAAGCAGACACAATGGTTGTGTCTTCTCTGAGATGGGGACACAAGTTTTGTATAAAATAACTTTTCCTGCATGGTCATGCACCTGGGGGTGACAGAGTAGGCATCCTCTGGAGTGGGATGGCATGGCATGGCATGACATGGCATGGCATGGCATGGCATGGCATGGGATAAGCAGTGGCAGGCAGTTGCATTGGGAGCAGTTGTGTTGTGTTAAGTTTAGGTGTAGTTGATCACAGTGATGAGCCCAGTGTTTAGAGGGAAAGCACTGTTCATTCAGGGCAGCACACAAGGTACAAATGAAATTCATGCCATCCTTCCCACAAGCCTGGGAGAGCAGAGGGCTGAGAGGGAAAATGCTGTGTCCAGCTCTGTAGCTGGCAGTCAGCTTCACTGACTGAGATGTCTGAGGTCTGGTTCAGTCTCTGCTCAGGTCCCAGGGAAGAAGAGGAGCAATAGGCAGCTGAGTACAACTAGTTAAAAGGAACAATACAACTTGTTCAACTTCCCCTTGAGAGCAGTGTTAAATGTGGACAAATTACCCAGAGAACCTTTTAGAGACATTAGATACCACCAAGAAGGGTTGGGTTGTCAGTCCTTCCTGCTCTGACAGACTGTGCTGTGTGTGGCTCTGGGGACTTATATTTTCATTCCAGGTATTTGTGTTTACTTTTTTTTTTTTCTGCAAGCACTTTGAATCACTCATGGAGCTATTTGTGGGGCTGAAATAACATCAGATCAGACCTTCTCACGGTTCTTCAGTTCCCTGGGAGTCAAAACATGGTGGAAAGACCAGATCTCACATTATTTTTGGCCACACAGATTGTACCCAGGGGAAGGAAGGGTAGAAGTCCATTAAAAAACATAATCATAAATATAAATAATAAGATATTCAGGTTTGGGGGGAGTTCCTGTGGAGTATGAATACACAAGTTAATGATCAAAGGCTGATTGCAATTACCTTCCTGGTTCCATACATCTTACCTGCTGTTCCCCAAGCTTTAAACTGTGTGATGGAGATCACCCTCCATTTCAGTACTAAAACCCACTAACTTAAACCCAGATCCCATTTGTAGGCAAATCCCTGTGTGAAGCTGTGTGTCATTGGGTCCACATGGTTCAGGAATACATCTGTGCTGTCAGACAAGTGTAGCTTCACACCTGATCTCAGGATTAGACCCTTCCATCACTCACGTGTTAATGCACAAGCCACATGAAGAAGAGTGCTTTGCCCAACATCACCGTCAGTGGCCAGACCAGCCATGGTACATGCTGGCCTCAGCTCGATCCCTCATACAGGGCAGGAGTGAACCCTGTGTGCCGGCTGCACGCCGTGGATGTCTCCAAAGGTCTCCTGACCTTTTGTTTAAGAGCTTTACACTCTGACCATGTGCCATATCTTTCTGTGTCCAAGTGTCCTCCCAAATGTAGTTGGGGTGGAATTAATCCCATTAAACTTCAGATATCTGCTGCTGAGCTAATTACCCTGTGTATAATCAAGGGAGAGAGACAAGCATTTCTAGGGTTACCAACTATCTCCTTCTAAGAAGGAAATCTCGAGGAGGTCAGAAGAGTCATGCTTTAGCAGTGCTGCTCTCTGCCTGCTAATAACAAAGCCACATCAGCCAGCTAGCTCAGCTGTCTTGTCTACACAGAGGCTCACATAGGTTACTCAGACATATTTAGACTCAGGAGATATCTAACGTTGGGGGAAATGTTTCCCAGACTGTGTGATGGAGCAGTGTGGGTGGAACACGTGCAGGGCTGGACACAACATGCCTAAATTTGTTGTTAACTGGTGGTGTAGGCATACCCCAAGCAGTTTGGTTCCTCTTCTGCTTCCTCCTCCTGCAGAGGTGGAGCATCCTGGCTGCCCTGCAGGTGTGCCTACTTTCCCCTGTCACCTTAGGGTGACTCAGTGCTAACGGTGCTGCGTGAAGGATGGGAGAAGTACAGGCATAGCCTATTTCTTCTCCTCCAGATCCTTGCCCACCAGCTCATCAGGTGCAGCACTGACATCTAAACACAGAACTACTGTTTGGGAAAAGCCACATGGCCTGAGAGACAGCTACTACCGCATCCAGCCTTCGCACAACATTCAGCACGTATGCAAGCACTTCTAATTCATGCTGAATTTCCTTTTGGAACAGGGGTAATCTTAAAATGCTCTGTTTAGCTTCTCTCTTCACTTGGGCAGGCCTTACTTCACACAGGGAAACTACCTTCAGCATCCTGCATTTCGTTATTGCTGTTTACGCCCCAAAAGCCACCGGAAGCTGCTAATTATGTAATGGACTTGCACTAAAAGCACACGTGAGGGAAGATGTGATGGACACCTCTACCTTACAGGACTGCTGGAGAGCAGCTTCAGTGTGGATTTCTAGGAAGATCCACTATCTGCTCATCTTTCTTACCTTGAAAGGGGAGCTGCAAGGATTTTTAACCCAATCTAAAAGAAAAGAGCTTTAACTTGCTTTGTTTCCAGTCCTTAAGTGCTTTGCTACTGAATAAAGCAGTAGGTAAGGCATGGAGATGCTTTTGCATTTCAGGTGCAGCCTCAGCTGTGTGGACCAGCCCCCCCCCCCCCCCCCCAAAAAAAAAAAAGGAACGAGGGAGGGATTTTAAGGAACAGGCAGTGAAATAGTTCAAATGTAACACTATAATTTTAAGGCCCATGTGCACAGATCCATCGCACTAGAGAGGAGGGTAAGGAAGCAGAGAGTGAAACAGAACAAACCACCTTGGGCAGGAATTCCCTAAAACACCTCCTGCACCAGAGCAGCTAGACCAGGGCTAGCAGCACTGGGCACAGCTTTGTACAGCTGAAGGGGGGAACCTTTGGAAACTTGACATCATTTTGCTGCCCTGGAACAATACAAGGGGTTTCATATGTGCAGAGTCATGGAGAAGCTAAACTTTCCAATGTAAAACAACTCCAGCAGTTTTAATACTGTATTTTTGCAAAGTAGATAGGACAAAGTAAAGAAAGTAGAATAAACAAAAGCAAGAGTGCCAGAATTAGATGAGGGAAAATGCAAATAGGAAAAAATGGAAAAAGATAAAAGAGGGTTATTGCAATATTGAAGAAACACAAGCATGAATGTATTAGAATTAAAAATGTTTGTGATTTAGGTCCTTTTATAGAAAGCATCTAGAAACACTATCAGACTGAAGAAAATCTGAGAAATCAAGGGCAATTCATGGCAGAGAACATTTCAGCTTCAAATTGTTCCTTTTCAGAAAGGTGCCACTAAATTCTGTAACAACCAGCCAAGCCCCAACCTTGGTCTTGGCATATTCATTTTTTTTCAAATTTCATTATCCCTAAAGAGCTAAGTAGCCGAAACCACCAGAAAACATTTGTGTGTTTCTGCAGTTCTCATTTCACTGAACATGTGAGTTAGCTCAGGATTGGCCCCATTTGTGAAGATCATACCTTGACCTTCCCCAGGGACAAAAGTGCTTCAGCTCTTACAGACCTGTCATTTGGTTTTGCCCTTAGGTTTCATCAGCAGGGTGGCAATTAAGTTTTCCTCTCTTTGCAGGCAGTATCTTTCAGGGCAGGAGCTGAAGCCATAACTCACTTCATACCAGCCCGCCGAGGAACCAGCTATTAATGAGTGTTGACGATGTGGCATAGCCATGCTGAGGACTAAGAGGTCTGGATAGCTGGTAGGTTATGCTGTGAAGCCATCAAATTCTCACTTCTTCTCAGTATTGTGACATTTCAAGCCACAAATGTTTTACATCACTGATATAAGAAACAAAAAGCAAAAGCACTGCCCTATTATTAAACAGCGGTTACAAAGAACTGAACTGAAAAGTTTTCTTCAAATTTGGGAAATAACTTCATGATATCTGTTCTTAAGAAATTTTCACTGGAGGGCAATAACCCACTCCGTACATGTGCTCTGATCTCCCCAGAGAGCTGACATGGGCACAAAGACATGCCATGCTGGAGGAGCAATGCAGCGGAGGCAAATCTGTGGAGTGAAACTGCTGGTGATGAGAATCTGACCTCCACACTGTACGCATTTAGGGGGCTATTTTGCAGTAGATCTAGTCCGGTACACTAGACTGAAAGCTTGTTAGTAGTTGAAGCCCTTTGAATGCACATCTTTTGATTTAAGTTTCCCCCAAAATAATCTAGTTTGTGCACTTCAAGGCTGTTGTGCACTTCAAACCTAAGCACAGTAAATGGAGACATTTGGGAGGTTTCCTTCAAAAGGGAATTATGAAAATACTAATGTAAATACATCTATTGTATTAATAACTGGTTAAGCATGTAACCCAAATATACGTAGATTAGAAAAGGAAGGGGTCCCATCAAGAAGTGCACTGAAATCTGACCTGACTTCCATATCTACAGAAAAGAGGCTCCTTTAAATGCCAAAGGTGTGTTTGTGAGAGCATAGCCTCATTTAACAGGATCAGGTTGTGAATATAAGTGTGAATAATCACCAGTCATGCCAACAGTATCTTGATTATATTCCTTACATGCAGAAATGATTGTTTCAGGCCTCATTCACATTGTGAATACACCCATGATGAATAACTGTTAATTAATTTTTTCTCTAGCAAAAATAGAAGACAGCTTGGTCTCTTCCTTGTTTATTGAAACAAGTATTTCCATGAGCAAGAGAACTAATGAATTTTGGTTTCTCATGATGTGTACCATGTGGCTTCCTGACTTACATGAAATCTAGGAGAGATGCAGCATCCATGCTTTCCTCATTAAGTGTGCATGTGAGAAGGAGAGAGTTTTAAAATTCTTTAAACATAGGAGAAAATCTTTCAGATACCTGTAAGGGAGATAAAACTTCACTGGGGAGCGGAGTTTCTGTTGTCTAGGACTACAACTGAGCCAAGATTGAGCCCTTTGTACTCCGTCTAGGCACTAGCTGGGATCTCTCCCCTCCCTCTATCCTCTCCTGTATGAACTGTATAAAACTGTATGAACCTAAAACCTGTGAGACCTCTACTGTTTTATCAAATTTGGTTGCAATAGGCCAATAAGTTCAAACATTGTTGGAGATGGCTGACAGATGGATACTGGTACAGAGCAAAGATTGCGTAAGCTTCATGTTGTTAGGGATGTATGCAGAAAATAAGCTCGAAATTTTGAAGTATGTGGAGGGGGAGTTAGACTCCCAGTTTCTAGGGAAATAAGCACTTAACTCATTTTAGACTGCTCAGAGATTTCAGTTTGAACAAAGTAACTGTCCTTTTGCACTGAAGCTACACAGATGCTCCTCCATCTGCCCATTGTCATGGCACCAAAAATGGAAATGCTTTGCTACAGCCTCTTGCGTGTTTACTCACACTGTGCAGCAGCAGAGCGTTAGCAGTGCCTTTTCAGATATGTGGATCAAAGCAGGAGGTCACTGCGGTCAGCGAGCAGCCTTGGTTACCACCACACCCAGCCAAAGCATTCTTCCTTCTCCTCTGCTGACAGTCAAGGCTGACTCCCTGCATGTGACTCCCCCACCATCCCCTCCCCACCACAGGTTTCTGGTCTTGCACAACTGAGACTACATATTGCATGGGCAAATTTGTCACACTGCTGGCTGAGAGTCCCAGTAAACATTTCCCCTTTTCCCCATCCTCTCTCAACCTCTCCCCCCAGCACACAAGTGCACCCACCCCTAGAAGCTCCGTTGCGATGCTGGAAGCTTTCCTATGCCCTGCTTCCTCCAGAGAGCTACGCAGCAAACACGTTAAGAGATGTTTTGCAAAATCAGAAGGCTAAAGGTTGTCCCCTTAGATTTGTCATAGGCAAAGAAACATGAATTCATTTTTCCAGGAGTTTCTGAGAGCTAAGATGAGATTATATATAATTTAAAGAAAAAGAAAATTGGTGAGAAGCAAACAGCTCTTTGGAAAATCCTCAAAATGCAATGGATATCAACAGAATGTTTCTACCACTCTCGGGAAGTACTGCCAGCCCACATCTTTCTGCTAACTCCTAATGGGTCCATTAACTACTCCTAAATAATGATGGAAACCATATGGGTGCACAGGTGGTCTCTCAATAAATACCAAATGAATTCAGTATGATCACCATTAACACAATTAATACCCAGCCAATCTACAATGATGGAACTATTAAAATTAAGCGGTACTATATTTCCTCAGTCCCATGGCAATTTTACAATGGAAACAAACAAAAGGCTAGAATTAACTTTTTTTTTTTATTACAGTTATTTGATTTTATTTACTTACAGGTGGGTTTTAGGCTTCTGTGTAATCTGTAGTGCCTTTGCTCTGTGCACCTTGAGGTAAGTTTTGACTCTGAGGAGAAATAATTTGGGCAGAAATAATTAAAAACATCTAACTAAAATAAATGTTTGTTTATTTTGGGGGGGAAATTACATGTATTTGGGTGTTGAAGCAAAGTGCTTCCTACTTTCTGCAGAAGGCTGTAAACACGAGCAATGAATATGAGATTGCCACAGCTGCTCTTTTTATCATCTACACTGTGAGTTCATCACTGTTCCCTGATGGGACTATTAGTGTGGTTGGGATTTTATTTATTTTTTTTTTATATTAGTACTGTTCCAGCATATATGGTGGTCCACACAATTGTCAAAGGAAGAGGAACACATTCATAAGTGACCTTCTGTAATGAAACGCCTGATGTAGGCCCACTATTGATATGATATTTTGGCTTTTTAAGAAGGAAGAATTAGGCTTTTATTTTTTAGAACCAACCAGTAATCTGGGTTAGTTCAGACTCAGTCTCCATTTTCATGTTTCCCTTAAAATCAATAGCTAAGCTCCCTTGAGTTGAGCAAGGCAGTATCAGTTCCAAAGTCTGTGTGGTCGAGCGCAGGTCAAATTGAACGCCCTGGCTTTTATCCATCTTGACAACCGATGAAAAAGAGGTGCTTTAAATTTTGCAAAATTTTGTCTGTTTGGCTCCAGAGGCTATTTCATATGAATCACTAAAGCCTGGTTTGTGGGAGAAGATTCAGGGATAAAAATCTTGGATCTTCTAAATCTTAATGAAGTTGGTCCCGTTCTACAGGGCAGGGGGGTCAGAGAAACATTGTCGATGCCAGCAAAAACTGAGTATGGCAAAAGTGTGACTTGAAATCAGTGCATTTCACCACTGGGGCTTTTGTTGGAAAACTAATGTTTCATCAGTTTCATAGGGCAGTTCAGTGGGAGTTTCAGGCTTGCTGCAGCTCATGCCAAGTTAAAGGAGAGATTTCTCAATTCATGGGTGCAAGTCCTGTTCTGAAAAACACAAAAGACTCCTCTTTGGTGCCACAGTGAATGGGATGGACCCTTTATTCTGTGGCTGGAGAGATCCCAGGACATCTTGAGTTTCAAGATGAACTTGTGGATTTGCTCTGCTCAGCCGGAACAGGGTTTCGGCCTCAAACTGTCCCCTTGGTGTTTGATTTTTCGCAACTCAGATTGGACCTATCTGGCAAAACCAAAAAGACACATGCAACCCCAAACTGCCTGTGATTACACTTGTGTTCAATATTCTCTATGTCCTTAAACAACACACCGTTATTTCTATTCATTACACCAGATTTACACCCAAGGAAGATATTACTCAGAAGAATTCGTGTGAGGTTTGGGTAAGTTGTGCACTTGAAACTTCCCTAAACTACAGATCTATGAAATATGTTACATGTGGAGCACAAAGCTCATTTCACAATTCCTTGCTAACTTTTCTTACAAACTGTCTTGCATATAGATTGCTCTTGAGTATGTGTTTCTGATTAACTCCCAGTATCGATGCTCTTGTTCTTGAATAGAAAAGTCTGTGTTTCTAATTTGAATAACATAATTTCAAAGTGTATTAAGGTAAATAAGGACAATGCACTCTTGTTCCAGAACGCAAATGCCCATGAAGTTATTCATCAATCTCTTTTTCATTTAAATTCACACTTTACCTTAATTTGTGTTTCAAATGCAGATGAGGCCTTAATTAAATAAAAATTCAGCAGATGGTTTCAAATTCTCTGTTCAATTTACATTTCTTGTACCTTTCTAAATGCTGGACTTTATCTTTGGAGCCAGAAGTATTACCATTAGACCTCTTCTTTTAAACAAATGCATAATAATTGGTAGGCTGGAGCTGCCTATACAGGAATAAATTAAATATTGATTACCAATTCTTAAAATCCTCAAGTTTATGTATATATTTCAATAAATACTCAAAACCTTGCCTGAACCTTCAGTGATTAATCAAAACTCAAGTATGTACCAGAGGTTTTGCTCTTTTTCAAATTAAGAAAAAAAAAAAAAAGACATTATTAAAAACTTTGCAACAGTAGGCAGCCTTTACTCCTATGCTTTATGACATCTTTGATCATCAATGGGCCCAAGAAGTTAATCTGACAAAAATGCCAAATGACTAGGGGAAAAACTCATTAAACATTTTTGATCTCTAGAAAGAGCTGCTGTATAGTTATATTGAAGCTCGGCATAGGAGCTGAGTGACTCTGAGTTGGTTTTGTTTCATCTGAAGTTGGTCATTATTAAGAACTGTGAAAAAGTTAATGAGTGACTATTGAATATGTAAATATATACTATCCGTCTCAGACTGGGTGTTAGGAGAAAATCATATTTGGTTGATAGCAGTTGCCTCCTTCAGAGGAAACTATGAAGGAAAGGAAAACACTGCTTGTCCATTTACATTACATCTGAGGTGTAGGTATAAAATACAAAAAGCAGCCTTTCTTCCCCTATTCCCTGTATCCTATGCATCTCCTGTTGCCCATGACCTTACTGCATGCATGCTGATAAAATTAGGCAGCTTTTCTCCTTCTCACGTTAGTTTCCCATTCAGCACTGATTTACAAGCCCATGTATTTCACTTTGTCATACAGGCTTTTCTACCTCTGCATTGCTAACCATATCACCGTATTACTCAGAGCTAACTCATAAATTGCTTCCTTTCAACTTCCTTCCTTTGCACGTTGTGCAAGGGGAGCAGCCCTGCGGCATGTCCGTAGATGGGGATTCCTATTTTACACCCTGCAGCTGTACATCTCTATGCTACCCAGCCTGCAGGTTTCATTTTTTTATTTTGAAATAGCCTCAGCAAATGTGACAATATTTGTGTATTTCAGCAGCCCGGGGAAAAAAGAAATCCATCCAGCTTCTTCTTTTAAAGTGATAGCCCCTTCTGACTAATAAAAGCTTTAATAAAAAAATCCGTTGATGTTTTGCAGATGTCCCGAAGAGCTGAACACTGGGTGGGCACAGTGGAACTGACAGGTACAGGGAGACAAAATTTGGGTCAGAGAAGCGATTTGATGGCTGCTAGAATTAAATGTGAGTGAGAAGGGTGTCGGTAGGATCCAGATGAGGTTTGCGGTTAGGCAAAGATGCAGCATTTCAGTGGTGTGGCTGAAGCAGGGCTCTGGTTTATGTTTGCAGTTGCTAAAATGTCCTTATTTGTTCTGACTGGAAAAGTATTCCTTCTGAACAGTGAAAATGTTATCAGCTCGGTTGTCCTCATGAGATTTCTAGTATCTGTGGGTATATGCAAGAACACATTTCACAAAGCAAGTTCCTCTTTTGGGATCATGGGATTTGAATCGCCTTCTGGGGCCCTTGATGTTCACAACATCTGTTCGTTGTATGTTTTGAAGTTCCAGTTTGGACCTGCTCTGGGCTCAGATAAAAGAGGAAGAGCATGATGTTATACTAAAGGAGGGTGCCTGGCATGAAACCTTGAGCAGTCACTTGTAGCATGGAGCTGTGCTTTGTCCCTGTCTCAAATGAGAGCAAGAACACACATTTGGGGAGCTCCAGGACTCCAGGCTGCTCAGATGTCCACATTTCTACTAGCGTCAGAAGTCTCTAAAAGATTTGTCTCCTTCCTGAGCCAGGGTGCATATAACAGTATCGTCTTTGGTTTGGTGAGGGGAACTCATCAAGTCTTGGTAGTAAATCGCTTAAATGTAGTAACCTGCACACAAAATGAGTGCTTGCTTTAATTCCAGCACTCCTCATTTCCCAGTTAGCACAGGACAGGCACACTGAAAAAAAAAAAAAAAAAAAATCAATGTTTTCTCCTTACGGTGACTGTATTAAAGAGTACAGACATGCAGGGCTGAGGGAAAGCTCACAGGCAGCTGCTGCTCACAGTGCTGTGTGCACTTAAAAGAGGATCAAGACCTGGCTGAAAAGCAGGAAAATGTTCTGCTGCCCCTTGTCCTATCGGGAGAACCCCAGCGCTCTGCACGGCTAGAAATCTTCCTCTCTGCACCGCGTTTCTGTTTGGTTTTGTGTTGTTTTGTGGCTGAAATGGTTCCTTTCTCAGTTAAGGCTGTAAAATCCATACTCAGGGACTAGTACTTTATTCCCTGGGTTGAAACCCCCTGTGCCACAGCCATGCTACAGCTCACCCCAGACTGCGGAGATCCAATGTCGTAGTCCCTTCTGCTGTCACCCTGACCGCAGTGATGGGCCACGTTCCCTGGTGGGGTAACACATGCATTTTTCATTGGCATTGCTTTCTGTATCTGATTTTTTTTTTTTAATGTGCCAACACGTTATGCCTTTACAATGTTATCAAATGTTTTGGCTTTTTGATTATATGAAAGGAGAGGAGGAACCACTGGTACCTTCTTATTTCTAAAAATAAGAGGTCAGTTACCGATACCTTTACAAATTTTCATTCAGCCCTTGCCAGCTAAAATTCAGAGCAATTAAATTTGTATTAAAAAGGAATAGAGAAAAGCTGAGTGTAAAGCGACTGATTTTGCTCAGTACAGACCAGCTTAATTTTGGAAACGGAGCCATGAGAGCAATTGTGATGCCAAGAGAGACTTTTTGAGGTGAAAGTACATAAATTTTTTTCCGCAGAACTTTTTCCGTGATCTCTCCAATGATGAAAATGTCACCATTTAAGAAAAATGAGAGCAAGTGAGTTGTTTGACTCTTAAAGATGCCATCAGTGCAGACACAGTTAAATTTGCAGGGAGCTCTGTTGCAGTAAGAGATTTTGGGAGAGCCATCGATCTATCGAAAAGGGGGAAGTGAGGATATTCACTGCTGGATAAAAATAAGCTACTTGAGCAAGCAATGGTACAGTCTGTTGTGGTTTGCTTTCACGTGATACCTTGAAGAGGAAATAGAGGAGATGACTTAGAAGAGGCAAGGTAGGGCAATGCCCCTCAGAATGATTCATGTAACTTCAAGGCAACCTTTTTTTCTCGCGTGCAAATCTTCCATTCTGTACCATTGACACAAGCAGAGAGGAAGAAAGGGACAGTCCGTCTTGTGCAATTCCCCTGCGCATAGAGCCCGTGAATCAAAAAAATGAGCTTTGTTCTGACTTCACACAGCCACACTGAATTATTGGTCTAGGCTGGTTCAAATGTTTTTAGCTCAGACTCCCTGCAATATCTATATATGCACAGAAAACTCTTAACCACCTGCTTTCCCTTGGCCCTTCCAGAAGGGAAAAACCCCTGTAGTTTAAACATCTTGAGAGGGAAAGTTCCCTTAAAGCATGAAGAACCACCAAAAAATTATCCTCAAATACCCAGAAGCAGTGAGGACACATTGACACTGGTGGTTCTGGGTGTGGATTTCACAGGGTGGAAAGGTAAAGCTTTCTCAATGGATGGAAAGAAGAAGAAGAAAAAAGGAATCAGGAGCTAAGAAGATAAAAGTAGTGCTCATAGAGACTAATCTGAGTGCCCACACCTGGAAGCCAATCTTCCGTAACACTGCAGCATAGATGGACACTAATCTGATAAAAGGGCATCTCAGTGAGGTTGAAGTATTCCTCATCTCCTACTAGAGCATCATCAGTAGTATCTCAGATTCCCATTTTCTTTCTGATTTCAACCGAAGCAGAGGGGCTCATTCTCTTTGAACGTCTTTTTCAAACAGATTTAGTCCGGTGGGTTATTCGTCCGCATGTCTGTGGTTTGTGTGCGCGTGCATGTGTATTTGCACACATGCAAGCAGATACACAGGAGGCAGAGAAGAAAAGAGGGCTGGAGGGAAAGTGGATCCAAAGGATGAGCTGTCTCCTTATTAAAGACATACCAGAGAGTGTGTGTAACTCCCGATAAACTCTCAGATCACCACATGATCTGTTTATCTCCCTTAGAAGCAACAAGACATAAGCCCTTATCCTGATCCCACAAGCTCAGAAGCTCGTCATGGTTCACAGCGAACGTTTTGCCTTTAGAAGAAAAGGGTTTGAGCATCCGAGGGCTTGGCCTGGACGGGGCAGCCTCTTGCTCCGCCGTTCTCTCGGCTGTGAGTCAGCCTTCCCGCAGGGCTTTTGGCCTGGCTTTAATTAGGTGGTCTGCAAATTACACTGCTTAAAAATCAGAAGGAAAATCCAAGATGGCAGCTCGGGTGGCTTTGTTGGGGCGAACAATGCGGGTCTCAAAAATACTGGCCAAACAATTAAGTGGTGGCCTGCTGTTTTCAATATCCCGTTCCTCTCTCGGAGCAGTCGTTTGCTGTGGGTCTGCTTTTACTCTCAGCTACACCCATGCTGGCCCGCTGGAGAAATGAGAACTTGGTGCTCTAGGGCTGATCGATGTGCCTTTTGACTTACCCCTCTGAAAGGATTATCACCCCCAGCCTCTCAAATATCACAAGATACTGAGACTGGTTTAAAAAATGCAGAGGGGTTTTTCCCCAGTTTAAAAACCAAAAAAAGTTCCATTTATTTACTTATTGGTTTTGGAATCCACACAATGAGTATTTTGAAGTCCCTTTCTGTAGCCAAAACACCCTCCTAACTTAATTACTGAAATAAATGGAGGCTGAGATTCCTGCAGGAGCTGGGGACTATCTAAAAATGCACCGAACCTCACAGCTGCTGCTCTACCTACCTCCGAGTATCGCTCCTGAATTGTGCAAAGCCGGCGCAATTCCTTGCGCTGGTCTGCACGGAACTGCAAAATCCCCCTCGCAGCCATGCGGCCAGCAGACAAGGAGGCTGTGATAGGAACGGGCTGTCACTGGGAAAGCAAGCTTGCACTCGCTCCCAGAAATGGGGCAGTTACCTCTGCAAATTAAACCCTGTAATAGCAGCAGCAACAGTTCTCAGGCACAAATCTGTACCCTCAGCCCCACACTGCTGCTCCTCTGTCCCTTCTCCATCTGAAGACAGACAAAACTCCTCACCATTTTTTCTTCTTCTTTTTTTCTCCCCCACAAAGAAAAACTTGCCAGGTCTGCATCTTTTTCCCTGAACCGTTTCCTCTTTCTAATGTTAAAAGCATATGCCGTACAGCTTAGTTTCATGCTGAGATGTTAACTCTTTTTCAATATTGGTTTTGATGCAGCTGTGTTAAGGGGTGGCAGCAGCTCAAAGGGCACTACGGGACTTTGTGGCATGGAAGTTGTGTCTGCAAGGGACAGGACAGCTCTGCTCTGACCAGGTGAAACCAACGGCTGCTTTGCCAAATTCCCACACGCAGCCCAGCATAAACTCACCCACAGGAAAAGTCACAGCAAATCTCCCCTCTGGGCTTTGTGCATCTATTAAAGGGTTTATTGGCCTCTCATTTTGGCACCAAGGGTTGATTTGACCACATTGGTAAGGCACCAAGTCCGAGCAGAGAGGTAGGTGTTCAAGCTGGGGCTCTGCACCGTGCTGATTTGCTCGCTTGGCTCCCAGCTGGGACCTGGGTCAAGTCCCTGTGGCTCAGACCATGAGCCAAACCCAGTCAAGTTTTATGCCCAGCACCTCGCACGGTGTTTATGGCCAATGCATTTGCAGCAGCACCCCGTCACCCAGCTGGGGTCCCTGTGGCCAGTACTGGAGTCAGGCACTGAACAGCAAAAGAGCAATGAAAAACAGTAGCAGTAGGATTCCCTGACCCAAATGAAGTCAGCTCAACCCTTCTAGCACAGGTTGATTCAACTGTTGGTGCAGCATTAAAGCTGTATTTGAAATAGCTTTTGTTTCCCAAATAGATGTTTGAAGTTTTGATTGTTGTTTGAGGGTTTTTTTCCTCATCTAAATGAGGATGAAAGGAAAAATTTGAAATTTCTTTGCAGATCTGTGATTTAAATATAAGGGGAAAGGCTGGGCCAATTGAATGATTTCTTTTTTTATGTTGACCCTTTATTTTTAAATGACTATATAGTAATGTGAATTTCAAACGCAAGACTCATTTCAGACAGAAAATGGAAATTTTGCTTTTTGAAAATGTAGAAACCACACCTATTGTTTTCTTCTAAATATCTTTTTAAGACAGGAATCAGAAACCAGCCCTTTCCCACAAAAAGGTCTTGTTTTCACCGAATTTGCATTTTTGACTGAAAGCCTTGTTTCAAAGTCTTGAAACTAGATCATGGTGAAGCAGCACTTATATCTAATTGGCCTCAAGGAAGAAGAAAACTCTGTGGGTGGGATTCATCTCACCTACTTATAGGTGTTTATTCTAAATTATTTGTCAGTAGTCAGTGGCACCTCCAAAGGGCTATTCTCTCTATACTGGTCATAAAAAGCACCTAGACAAGTAGCTCACACTTGATACCCACTTTTTCAATGGTTAAAACTAGGTGAGAGAAATCCTATCCTCGCTGCTCACACTCTCGGCTGAGGAGAGAAGCCGAGCATCACAGCCCTGACGATTTCAAGCTGAGGCACGTTGGGAGAAGAGAAAGGAGCCGGGTTCTTCATCAGTTTTTCAGAAAGAGACAGATATTTTTAGGTGACAGAAAATAGAACAGTTTTATGTGGAACGAGTCAGCTGAAGGAACACTGGTTATTTCCATGGTCAGGTAAAACTTGACAAATCTATTTTTTTTTCTAAATCTCACTAAAGTTCCTGGGTACTTTTTTGCCATTCCTTTGCAATTTATCTCTGATTGCAGAATGGGGTTTTTTTATTTACTTTTCAGAGCAATGTTTATTTTTCTATTCAGCTGAGTCTCTTCCCCTTTTTTTCCAGCTAAGTGTTTTAAATCCATTTGTAATGCTGCATGCAAGACAGGTAATTCCACCTGTAAAATCCCCATGTGTGATTAGAAGAATCTCAGTATGGAAATCAAAATCAAGGACAACAGTGCATGCATTTTACTTTTTTTAATTGTTACTAAAAGGAATATGCTTTTTTGTTGTGGTTACGCCTGTCCCTTTTGCAGGGGTACTTGGCTCCTGGAATGGTTGTGCTCACAGAACGATTTGCAAGGGGCAGAGCTGTAAAGCCATTAGCCCTTTAATTTGAGATGCAAGTCCAATTTATAAACAAAACCCTGCAGATTTCATTTGCAGAGAGCCACACTGGATGAAGCTGTGGTCTGTCACTGGAACATTATGGAAAGCATATGTAGAAAGTGAACACAGCAGACTGTGTGAAGATCAGACATTTATGTGACAACCTTTCATAATCACCAAGCATAAAGAAGAAAAAATACAAGAGCCCATTGACCAAACCCTGATTACTTTGATGAGCAACTCCCTTGAAATTTGTAGGGATAAATACACAAAGAACAATGTTATGTGACAGCTCAGTAAGGGCCTTTGTGCACACTTGACCAAAGAAGTAGTTCGTGGAAATAAATCTGACACTGTGGTGCTTCCTATGCACTGAGGGTCCGATGCAAAAAAAAATTTGGGGCTTCCTTGTGTGTACATGGAGTCTGATAGGGGATATATTTTGTTAAGAGTTCCCATAGGAAAACAAAAAGCAAATGGTAAACTACAGGAGGTGAAGAAGTTTCTGATCTTGTTTTTGTTTGTTTCAAAGAAAAGAAAGAGAAAGAGAAAGAATGTTCCTCTATGTGTAAAAAAAAAAAAAAAAAGTGTTTTTCTGTAAACGTATCTGCTGAAATGAGTGGGCTTTCTCACTGGATTTATTGGGACTGCTCTTGTTTTCCATCACAGCCACTTTGTTCACAAGTCCTACAGCTGCTCAGCTTTCGGAGGTGTGGCTGTATTCCCATATCAGCATTTCCAGCAGGCACTACTCGAAAGCAGGAGGATTTCAGCACTCTGGAACAGCTGTGTGTCCAGTTGCATTGCGCCTGCAGTCCCTACCAAAGCATGCAGATGCACAAAGCATAGCCCAGAATGGGTCATCCATTCTCCCATTTGCCCTGTGCACAAGACACAGCAATTAACATGACAATTCTCACTCAAGTATGGGGAAGGGCTCCAAAAACACTTTGGACCACTGCAGAAATCTTTCCTATTCTATATACCAGCGTGCGAAATTCCTTACAATAATGCCTCCAGTTCCCTTTCAGCTGAGCAGCCCCTCGCACACGGGAGCTGCTGTGGGCACAAAAGAGATGTAAAATGAAGTTTCTCTTCACAGGCAAAGAGGCCACAGCTCTGGGAGGGCTCAGGGCTCCTCCGATGACAAGACTGACTGGAGTCCTGCCTTACTGGACTACCACGCGCCTGGTCCATGCCTAGGGGTGACCACTGCCAGGAGTTTGCAGAGTTTGAAAAACAGACTGGTTTTGTCTGCTGGGATTCTCCAAAAAAGTGTAACTGAAACTTAGATCTGTTCATGAGCTTGGAGATAAATGCATAGAGAAGAATGTCAGGTCTCAGAATTAAACTGAAAGGCCCCTTTATTAATATATTTTCTTGACAGGTTATTTTTAAGAGTGCCTCTCTGCAGCATGTGTGCAAAGATTTTATTTCTTGGGAACAGGTCTAATGTCCATTCTATTTTCAGGGCAGACACATAATTCCCATTTATGTTAATGGGAATTCTCCTATTTCAAGGGATGAACAGACCCATTAGAGATTTAGAATATTATTTTAGACCCCTGATCTCCAAAGAGTGCTGGGAGCAGGTGGGTAGGGTGGGTCAGTGTCATTGCTGTTCCAGGCTGGTTTATTAGCTTCTTGATTCTGCGCCACAGCATAAATCTTGCTGTGGTACGAGACTGCGGTGGGTCTTGACATTGCAAATTATCAACCTGTGAGAGGGTTCATTTGGGGTTTTTTTCCCTTAAGGATCATAGAATCACAGAATGGTTTGGGTTGGAAGGGACCTTAAAGACCATCTAGTTCCAACCCCCTGCCATGGGCGGAGACACCCCTGCGTGCCTTGGTGAGCCGAAACAGGAGGGGTCAAATCTGCCAAAACCAGGACTGCCTCCTAGAGGGGAGCCCATTGGTGATAAAGGCAAAGTTACGTGAGTTTGGGACCTGGCATGACCTACTTACTAGGCAGAGTTATGAGAATCCATGTTAGGACAGTTTGTTTTTCAGCCTGGTTTCTCATGGGAACGAGGCTTATGCAATCGTACTGTCTGTGCGTCTGTGTCTACATCCTCCTCCCCTCCCCAATAACTTTTGGACTCATTGCTCAATTTCAACCTACTTTGACAGGGGAGTAGAGGTTCCAGGGGTGCTGCTGGTCCTGCAAGCACTATGAAAATGAGTAGAGGAGAGTGGTCTACAGGTGTCCACCGTGCCAGGAACAGCTGCAGCAAAAGTTTGTGTGGCTTCAGATATGAGAGCACCAAAATAATAGGATGGTGGGGAGCAGCCTGTACACATGGCCTAACCTGTATAAAAACACTGCTTAACTCCTTCTCCCCTAGAAGCCAGGAGACAGAGCTCTTGGCAAACTAGGCTTTGGCAAATGCAGAAACCTCCTCGGTGCTGGAGCAGAGCCGGCTGTCAATGCCACAGTCACGGCTGCTGGTGGTGGGTCCACGCAGCACCGTGCTGCCCAGCACATCCTGCTTCTCCCCTGTTGATACTGACTCCCTCTCGGGCGAGCCTCTCAAACACCATCACTTCATTTCTCTTTCTGTAAAACAAAATGAATTTGGGAGGTTTCATTAACTAACAGCCTTTTAAAGCACGCCGAGTGATGGCAGAGAAGTGTGCCTGTTGAGATCTGATGCAGTAAAAGCCAAGTTACAGGGGGTCTGGGATGAGGACCTCCGCCGGGCTCAGGAGCATCTGACCTGAGCAGAAATTTCCTCCACCAGGGATACGAGCAATGTGATACTGCTAACTTTTGTTGCTGTAATACTCACAAACCCAGGACTCAGGTACCAGCACAAACAAGGGTCTCATTCAGACCCAGTGCAGATCCTTTTCACCTCCCTGTCTTCCAAAAGATACTTTGCCAGTGCTGCCATGTGACATCAGCTAATTACAGGGGAGGAAATTATGGCCCGTAGACTTCACTGAGAATATTCAATATAGGTAAAGCATTTAACGATATGCAATTAAAACACTATATATCTAACTCCTAAGAAATGGTGGGTTTAGAGAGGTACCGCTTACAGTGAGCAGGTGATAATGAACTCTCTAGGTTGCAAAGGCATCATTTCAAAACTGAAAAGTGAATTTATTAAACATGCTATGGAAGACAAATGTTATTATATCAATGTACAAGGAAAGACACTAGCTCGGGCAAACCCCTTGGATTTCTGGTTCCACATTACATGCATGACAGCTTCTTTTGGCTCCTATACAACAACAGAAGAACACGCATGAATATTTTCAGTGATTTGTGATCTCCTTCCCATAAATTCTCAATTTTTGGGAAAACTGTGTTGCATGCATGCTAAACAGATGAGAAGAAAGAATGTTTCCATTTATTTCATTCAAGTTTCCCAGAAGAGTATGAGGAACCAGTATTTTAAACATTGCATAGTCAGATAAAAAAAAAGGTGTAATTGATTAGTGGGTTCTTTGGAGTTAGTGTAGGGAAAAAAAGACCCTTCTAGGACATAATCAGGACTGTGATACCTCTGGAGATGGGTGTCAGCAGGCTTTGGGAAAGGACAATCTCAGACTGCTGATTTCGTCTACAGCAAATCTTGGAGAGCACAGGGTTTACAGAAAAAGGCTGCTTGTATCTCACACGCTTCTCTGTTGTACCTGTCTGTGTCTTCCTAACTCCAGAAATTACAGCTAAAGTTCCAGGCTGCATCCTCTTTGGGGCGATGAGCACCTCAGTCAAAGCTGTAGCACCTGTAGATGCTTCTCCTCTTTACTTAAAACTCTTTTCTAATAAAAATATTGCCTCCTCTCCTGAGTGTCGAATTGCTCTATTAGGGGCTCTCTTCTCTTCCTGAGTCGTGCAGACTTGGTACAGTGCACTCCAGATTGTTTTCTCTACTTCCCAACTGGTGCATCTCCTTTGAAGTCAAAGGAGCTACTGTGATTTTAGCCCCATTGAGATACTCGCTATGGAAGAAGTATATAAAAGACTACTGCTCGCAGGGTGGGAGCTGCTGGTTTCCAGCTTCTCATTAATTTTTCACTTGTCTTTTATTTCAGTGGGTCTACACTATGCTCCACCTTTGGCACAGACACAAATACTATTTTTTTATGTGGTTCAGTGGGAGGAATGGTTTTGATCATTAAAAGCAAAGCAAAAATTATTTCAAGCAAAATTCCAGAGCCTCTTCTGCATCCATTTATCTTTCCATGGCTTCCTTAAAGCATTGTCTACTTACTCTCTGGGGATATGTGCTCCAACTGTGTTTCACCACATTTACAGGAGCAGTCACATATGACCAAGGCTAAAATTTAACCTTAATTGCCCACAGGCTGTTGCCATTGAACCCCGTTGGCATGTAGGGATTTAAAAATGTTGAAATAAACCCAGTAAAAACAATAAGCAAGACAAAAACATATTTAGTTGTGAACTATCTTTAAAAATATTAATATGCTAAAATCTAGGCGATGAAGGCTCACATCTCTTGAAGGAATGTGTAATTTCCTGTAATCATCTCCTTAAAATATTTCTGATTGGGACTTTGAAGCAGTCAAAGAAGAGAGGGGTCTCTGGAGAACCCACCACCGCTCCTTGCTGAGACAGGGCTTTGGAAAGTGAATCACTGCTGTGTGACTGGATCCATGCCATACGCGAAGGATCAATAAAGTTTTATGTACCTTACTCGCAAGGCTCAGGTTTTTGATTCCAGGTGTTCACATTAATCTGGGACACAATGGAAGGAAGAAGTTGCTATGGTTGCATGGAGATGGCAGTGCAATCTGGACCGACTTTAGTCAGCAAGTGCAAGAAGTTTAATTATCTAAAATAATTGCACTTCTTGAAGCCTTTCATGCTGTTTGCTTAAGTCCACTGAGCGCTGATACCATATAATTGCTCCAGATACCTGAGTGTCTGGGGTCTTCAGCGGTCAGTAACATTACGCCCTATGAGGAAATCTTTGTGTTTGTGCCTTACCATCCCATCACTAGCAGAAGTCAAAAAAATTAACCTAGGTACAGAGGGAAATCATAGGATGATAGTACATAAGTTTGTTTTAGATCTGAATTTTAGAAGTGTGTGATTTCAGAGAGCAAAACTAGCCCTTAGCTCTTAAGAACAAATCCCTCTTAGGGACTGAAGAGTTTGCATGCTTTTGTAGGTTTAGGGCGTCATTTTACCCCCCAGGCTTGCGGAAACTGTTTAATGGCACCTGCAACCATTAGAAATTATTACAGCCCTCAGACTGTAGTAATTGTGGACCACAGTTTGTGCTGCAAGCATTGCTCTATGGAGCTGTGCTTTCCAACCGTAACTCTTCAGCTGAAGGTTACTGAGAGCCACCTCCCATCTCCATGATAATTTCCCTCTCTGTAATGTGTCCCTTTTTGTTTCATCTGACATTTCTATCACCTTCAAGAAGCCTTACAGAGAAGGGGCCATGAGGTTTGGGTGTAATTGGCATATGGATGGAGCTTAGGTTTTTTAATACACAGATTTTATAAGACTGCTTTTATGTTTGCCTTTGCTCTTTGATCTCCACTTGAAAAACGTTTTTCATGGAGTTTGTTTGAAAGCACAAATAATCGCTTACCACAACTAAGGGCTAGCAAATAGTTCTAGAAAAGAAAGAAAACCAAAGAGAATCCATGAGCTGATGGAGATGCCTTGAAAGATGTTTTAGAAACAGCTTGTAACGGCACATTTTGCAGGACTGTTCATCAAGTTAATTCTCCTGTTGCGTGTGCATTCTTGGATATGGTAATAACAACAAGGAAGGCTGTAATGGATTTCTAAAATGGGAGTGTTTTAATAGATTTTAGTAAATTACATTGTATTCAATACTGTAGTGTTGTGATATGACACACTACAATGAAAGATAAAGTCACTTGCAGACATAATCTGTGGTTCAAAAATAAATATGATGACTCCCAAGAAAGATGAGATTTAACTAATTATGGCCCTGGAAAGAGAGAAGCCCCCAAAATGGTAAAACAAAGCTACTCTGGTCTGATAGAAACAGGAGCAGCCACAGTGGATGGGGAGAAGTATTCCAGCTTTTTGCAGTGCATTTGTAGCAAAAGCAACTCTTGTCATGGTGGATGAGCTGTAAATTGAGATACTCTAATGAAAAAAAGTCCTCTCAGGGCGACTCAGCATGACTAAAGGTCCCCAAAGCCTCGAAGCAATCTACATGTGGGGAGAAAGCTGTCCTTACTACCTTGCTGATCTTGCAGATCTCCGTAACAGTAACGTGGGGTGCAGGTGCACGTAAGAAAGCTAGCGCTGAGATAGTGTTGCTACCCTTTAAAATCTCTCGGGTCTCGGAGAAATCCCCCTGGCAAAGGCATACCAAAATGCAGAATATTTAAAAAATGTGAAAAGTCAATTCTTTCTGTCACTAACATTAAAATACTGTAATGTAGACCGGTTAATGATGGTGCTTCATGAAATAAGACATTAATCTCCACTTGTAATGCAAGAGCCATACAACTTACTTCAGCCTTAATCTTTTATGAGTTATGGACTCTTCTGTGATTCATAAAACAAATAAATCACACCTCTAAGGCTATCATCTATTTATTACTGCTTTTTAAATGTTCAGGATATTATAAAAAGGTTCTCTTTTGCTTGCCAAAGGTTGTCAGCTACTGAGTAACATTTGGAAACCAGAGTCCGGATTCTGCATATAGCCGGACATAGGTTTTGTCTTTGATCCTGAAGACAGCCAGCTCCACAGAAGTGCACTCATGGGGCTGGGTGTGCAGATTTCATCCTGTGCTTCAGGCTATGTTTATAGTGAGTGAGCCAGCTGACCTAAAAGATGACAGAAAGTCCCTGGCCTTCCTTTTTAGAAAAAGACAAAGGCTAATCAGTAAATAGGACTTGCCAAGTTATGAAACCATGGGGAGAATAAGGGAAAAGAATAATTTGGAACAGCAAAAATCAGAGTAGAACAAATATTCAAATTATTGGGAGATGTATTCAAGCCAGAAATCACAGTTTCACTGGTACTTTACCTTTAACATGCTCTGTGCTCATTTCAGTGTTATTCTCTTTGCAGTAGAACCATAACCCCAGAGTCTACATAAGCAAGCTGTCGGTCCAGCAGACCTGGGAGGTTTCGTATGCAGGCTGGCAGCAAACTTTGCATCCAGCGTTTACTGTGAGAGGAAAAAAATGTAAAAATATCTGGTTTTAGGAACCTTCAATGCTTCCATTTTTGAGGAGAGTCCTCCTGGTCGGTTCCCAACCTGCATCACGAGGTTGGCAGTCTGGCTGGCTTGGCTGTTCCAAATCCTACTGGTGTCGGCGGGGACAGAAACTCACTCCTTCCACCTCTTGCCTACAAAGACCCCAACAACTCCTGCTGTAGCCACTGACCTTGGCCTTAGATTTCAAAATCTCAGTGACCCAGAGGAATTACTGAAGTAAATAAATAAAATAAAACACATGCCTCTAAACTGCAGAAGGCATGAAGTATACTCCCTTGAAACCATGCGCATATCTGTTCCTGCCCAAATGGAGGTTTATGGATGTAGGGATGTGCTTTTGAGCTCTTCTTCATATTTGTCTTGTCTGTGATTTGTTTGAAGGAATCGTAAAAATACAGATCTCCCAGGGCACTTCTTGTAAGTTGTAATGAAAGCTTGGTTCATTCTAGCTGTACTACAACTCCAGCACAGATTGCATTACTTCAAACCTTGGTCTGTGGACTCAAAGAAAGAGCACAGTAATTGCATGTCCTTTCCAAGAATACTAAAAAACATACAAATAGTAACCAAGTGCAATCTAGCGTTTTCTCTTCTCATATGCTGCATATTCCATTAGACAGCACTCAGGTCCCGTGTCTTATTTGGGTAGTTTCTTTCTGTGAAAAGCAGGTGGAATTGGAAAACTGGAGGTCAGTTACCCAGCTGATGCAGACAATATTTTCCGCTCTTTTTGGCAAACAAACAAAAACATTTTTCTACATAAAGGAATACTACAGTAAAAGAAATTCAAGAGGCACACTACTAAAAAACAGTCCTTCAAGAAAAGAAGGGCTTTCCCAACTAAAGAGGAAAAGAGGCAGAATTCAGCAGGGTAATAAACACTCCTAAATCTCAGGAGGAGTAAGTGACTGCTGCTGATTTATTTCTCCTTCTGGTTTGTTTTTTTTTTTTTTTTTAAGAATTGAAGTTCTTTGTATGCAATGGTGTAACGGTGATTGCTACTTCCATTTTGGTTCACTTTTCCCTTGGAGATGTTTCCTCACTCCAAGTCAGTGGTGAAGATCTCTGGGGGAAATTTCTGCTATGGGTGCTGCTCTGATGTATTTACAGAAAGAACAGTAGTTACACAATGCTCGTGTTAAAGCACCTATGCAGACTCATATGCTTTAGAGTTAGCAAATGAATTCTAGTGCAGCTCCTTGTTTTCAAAGGAGCAGAATGAACAAGTGGAAAAAATCTGGTCATTAATGACAGCAAAGCTTCCTATGAATGATCACTGTAGCATACCTCAGGTTTCTAAAGCAGCTGTTGATAAATGACACCAGAAGGTGTCTTTTGGCTAGGAAAGCTGCCCATTTTCATAAAGCTTGTGTTCTGAAACCCCTGCAATTATATTACACTGCTCTTGCACCACTCTGTGGAATTTTGCTTTTTATTTCCTACAGCTTCATGCAGACTCAAGCAGTTTGGCCTCTTTATTAAACATAAGCATCAATCTGTAAAAAGTCTCTTGATTGTCTAGACAACTAGTTGTGAAAGTCAGCTTTGTTTCGTTGACTCTGTGTCCCTGGGGATACGGACACTGCTCCTTCTGTTCTCGTCTGTCAATATTCTTCGGCCAAAATTTTGTATTTTTTTTTTCCCTCTATCTGCCAATTATTGTTGATTTAGAATCCAACTGAAAAATGTTTCAGTGCTGTTTCTTAATACTTTTTTCTTTTTTAATAAATAAATGCCAGCAGCCTGGAGCTTATAAGCAGCCCTACAGTAATAAAAGGATGTACACAGCAGGCAGTACTCAATTTGCAAAAGAAAAACAGATTAACATTTCAGGTTTCTGAGGGCTTTTTGTCAACAACAGTACATTTAAAAACATCAATCTAGTAGTAATTGCATTATCAGTGCATTCTCAACCGATTCTTTGGCTGATGCCCTTAATATCATGGAATGGAGAAGTTGCTATGGGAAGTCTTTTTAATATATATAAAAAGTGAAAGCCTGGTAACAGTCAAGTTGATTTGACTGTATATAATTCCCATTTCTGGGACTGGAATGAAGTGAATACAAGGGTAATGGTAGGAGACTGAACACCCACAGCCAGGCTTTCCACAGCCACAAAAACTGCTACCAAGTTCTACTCCTGGGCACTTTTACAGAAAGTACATTATAAGCTGACAATGAAAAAGAGCACTTAAAAAAAATAAAAAAATAACCCAGTAGAGACTTTGAGAAAACACCACGGGAGTATCATTTCACCATTTCTTTAACAGATGCTCGCCAGCCACTTTTCAGGTATAATACCGCTGATTGCATCCATGCAGCGAACAACATGGAAGGAGACGTGGCTCTCCTTCTCCGAATTCTCTACGAGTCTTTGGGAGCTATCAGAAACCGTGTAAGAAATACCCTGAATGTGGAAGATAATCAGCTCCTGGGAGCGTGCTGCTCCTGAATACCCTCACCGAGCGCCTTCCCCACCAGGGTCCTGGCTGTGCCGGAGGATGGCTGGGTGCAGCTCTTCCCTTTGGAGAGGTTCCGTTTTGTACAAATAATTACTGGGAATTACATGGGAATAAAGAGAGGCTAGTTCCACACTGAACTGGGCAAAGGCTTGAGTAGTTTCTCATTTCCTTCTTACATCTTTGTCCCAACTGCTGGGTTTTTAGCTGCACCTGTCCTCCCGTGTGGGTGCCTCTCACCTGATGAAGAACAGATGCTTCTTTTTAAAATTTCAGCTACTTTTGTAGTACACAAAAATAATCTTGAGTCTGATTTTATGCTAATTCACATAGACACTTCTGATAATTTTGTCTTATGTATATTTATTATGGCTTTTTTTTCTTCTAACATCATCAGATTTGTTTTAAACTCAAAGGTAAGTTCCTACACCAGTATAAATCAATGTAACTACATTGATTTCAAGGATTGCAGCATCTTTCATTAATTCCTATTGCCAGGAATACTGTAGTTGTCTCTGGGGAAGAAGATATATATATTTTTATGCATTTTTATTTAAATCACAAAGAAAAAAGAAACTTCTGTGAAGATTTTAATTCTGTAGCATGCCATTAACCATGCAATTAAGGCCTAGTGGTGTTAAATGATCGATACAATAGAATCTCAGCCAGCCATCTCCAAAGATTTCTTTAAGTCCTTCCCCTATGCAGTTCCCACTCTATCTTCATAAAAGAGAGCCCTGATTCTTGCACAGGAGACCCTACCATCTTTTTTTTTTCTTACTAAGAAAAATGTGGTTTCCTTATTTGGACATACTCCTTTAGCAACCTAAAGGACACATTCCCAGGTAAAACAACCCAAGCGACAGTCAGGTTCAATCACCCCAAAATAAATTCCAATTGCTCGTCTAATTATATTTCCCTGCTTTTATTGGTCTATTTGTGACAGGGGTAGTTGCATGCTTCCTTTGAGCTGTAAATTAAAGATATGGAGAGAGAAAGAGCATTAAAATTATGCAAAGTGCTTCAATGTTAAATGGGAAGTTATGTCTTTAAAAATCATTTCTGGTGTAAAGGTGTACCTGTGGTTATATATACATCTTTTCCCGCTTTACAGGGAGTTCCCAGTGTGTGCACTTCTCTACCTTCTCTTCCATGCATGCAAAAAGCAGTTCACGTGAAACTGATAATTCTCTCCAGGGAAAGAGAAGCATTGCCTATAGCCAAAATATGTTTTATTAAAAACAGAATCTTCCTTGTCAGGCCACATCGCTCCTGCTGAACTTGAGAGATGCCAAACAATGATGTCAGGTTTGCCACATGCTGATAATGACATCCATGCCTGGTGCACAGATAAAGCAGCAAGAGCACCTGGCCGATGTCTTCCTCTGCAAACCAACATTTTCTCTTGGTTTTGTGTGATAAGAAGGCATCAGTGCTGGTGGTTGAAAAATACTTAAGAAAATTAGGTGCTGCACTTGATAACAACAACACTTCACAGGTCTGTGGGCTGCTCTGTGGTGGAGAAGAAGAGGAAGTTCAGAACCTTAAGAAATGTTTTAGATACTTTTAAAATGTTAAACGTAGCATATATGCACTTCCTCTTTCCATACGGATTGACCACCGGTGCTGGTCCCAGCTCCCGTTTGCACTCTGTTAGCTGGGACATCTCCCAGCACGTCCCTCTCCTGAGCCTCCAGACACCTGGGTAAGGCAGACGGACAGCAGACACAGACCAAAAGTTTCTGAGTCTCATATTCGAAAGGAGGAAATAAGGTAATGAAAAGGAAATCATAATCTGGCCCTAAATTAATTACTTCACAACACATGGCATTAAAAAAATCCATTCCAGTAAGTAGATGGCTGTGCAGCTATATCCGGGAATAGGTCTGGTCTTTATTTCTTCTGTCTCCCGTTTTCACTCCCCACAGCCCTTGTGTAGCTACGTGTTGCTGCAGCACCTGGTAAGTAACTACACTGAGTGCAGTACCTGCAGGTCCCAGTGCAGCACTGGCAACGTGTCCTCTCTGCCATGACTGGAACGATAACCAAGTCTGAGCGTGACAAGTCATTGAGCTAATTGTCTCCCTGCTTGGTGCAGTTCTCTTGTTGCAAACAATAGCGGAATCACGAGATGTGACAGGAAGAGACCAAGATAAGGGACCACAGGCCACCACAGAGCCTTAGACTCTCTAGTTTGGGAAAGTATTTTCCTCTTTTTTTAACTTACGTCTAGGTTTAGACATATATGATGTAACCTCAGTTTGCATGGTGACAATCCCATGTAAAGAGACATCACTGTCCCTTGAATTCAATGAATCAATTTTGCATAGGAAAGAAAATTTGTTTTGATCTGGTTTGCTCTGTTCGGGTCCACATTTTCAGTCCCTGGCGCTAAAACTGATGAGTGACTCAGTCGTCAGTAGTCTTTGTGCTGGAAAACTGGGCCTATCAGAAAGTTTTCTACCTCCAATGCTTTCTCTAGGAAAACTGGACTGTTGTTCTGGGGGTGCTGGAGAAAGAGAACTATTGGGTTAAAGTTGCACAAAGAATAGTCAACACCAAAGGCCTAAGTTGCTATTCATTTTTCCTTTAGTGCCTTTAACCTCAGGATAATAATTAGAACCATAATGTGGACATTAATTATCACAACACACATAAAGATCTAAATAACCCCATTAAGTAGATGTATTTTACAGCATGCCTCATACCAGTTCCTAAGGAAAGGGTAGGCAGGGCAAATCTCCAGCGGTTCTGTCCCTGCAATCTGAACCGTTTCACAGATCTCTGTGCTGGATATTTAGCCTAACATTTTTGGCAGTCTTCTAGCAACTTTTAAATCTTTACAGGTGCTATTATTGAGGTGTCAGTTGTCATGGAGAACAAGATAATATTTCACGACATAAAAATACCCCGTAATCATTTCAGATGGTTGATGATATTGCTGCTAGGCATAGTCGAACTCTTCTTCACATCACTGGAGATGGAGGCTTTCCCTCTGCTCCACGCAGCCCAGATATAATCCCTTCTGATTAGAGCCTTTTCTCTTTGATGCTCCCCTTTGTCATCCACACACTTGGAAAATTGCTCTATATTGAGTTACATGCTTTGTGCAGTTTGTGTTGTTGTCTTTTTTAACCTGGAAGCAAAGCTGTTTGTGCCTGAGCAGCGATAGGATTCTGACTTCTAGTAAATCTTTGATTAATGAAGCTCTGGTAAACAGATTAGTCATTAACCTTTGCTTCTCATGATAAGATTACTTATTGATGTAGAGTAGTTGTGCCGCTCCCATGCTGCCAAGGATGGGAATCTTTCTTTCCTTCAGACTTCAAGAATCTTCCCACCATCTAACAAGACCTCCCTTTTAGGGTGGGTGTATTAGAGAGCTGCTGCCTCTGCAGGGAGTCATCTATTTCCTGTGGGATCTCACCTCATCCAGGGCACTCAAATGCAGACATTAATAGGCACTGCCCAATAGCAGAGTGTGCTATTCTGATCTCCTGCTCTATATTTTTGCTAGACAGGTGTCAGTGAGGGCAACCCAGCTGAGACAGAGGAAATACACACAAAGCGAGCCAAGTTTTCAAAAAAATGGTACACTGTGAAGCCATGGCTGTGTGGGACAATTGTTTAAATCCTTGACAAAGGCCAAATCTTTGGTGACAGACCAGGAAATCACTGCATAATATTCATGTCTGTAGACAAACAGAAGGCTGCTTTAAATCCATTTAAAACTGGCTTGATTCTGGGCTCTTTATCTGCTGCACAGGCTTCCCAGGACGGGCAAAAAGCAGCCTAGAGGCTGCGGGTCACCAGAGAACCAGGGACAAGTAGTCTTTTATCCCTGCCAGCTCCACCAGGTCTTTTTGCTTGTAATCATACAACTAATAGCCTCTGTGAAGGAAACAAATGGTCTTCCATCATCATGTAAGGAGAGTTACAGATTTAGCCATTGAAAAGAAACCTGCTGGGCACTCCTTTGTGACCTTCACTGCAGTGCTGCTCGTCTGGGTAGGGTTTGCACCCTGCCCGACTCCCAGAGCTAGCTCCATCGGTCTCCATGGGTGCAGAGATTCATCTACCGGAAGAACTGAGCTCGATCCAGAAAAGGGTCCTGTCTTTACATGATCTGCAGATTTAAATGTGGGAAGGTTATGCAGGAATAAAGAGCAGAAGTGGCCTATGCCTACTTGCAATTGACAAAAGCAGAGGGGGAATTCAAATTACACACTGATCTAATTCATTGATCTCTAATATAATGGATGCTATTTAAATCTGCAGACACATACACTGTAGTCTTGAATGTAAAGAATTAAAAACAGAATAGACAGCTGAAGCTTCACGTTTTCTAGCTGATCAGACTGAGCTTCATGTTTGAACGTTGAGTTTTGCATCTTGTAAACCCCTGTCTTTGCTCCCATTTTCAGTCCCATGATCCCCTGTGCACACAGCTATTAGCAGATGGAAATCTAGCAACCTGATCTGTAGGCCCAGTTGGGTAATCAAACATTTAATTGCTAACAATTATCCATTAATGCTTATAAATTAGGTTGCCAAACTACTTCTACAGACTACAAATATTTGCATCCAGACTTGTCTGCAAAAATTGAAGATGCATGTGAAAAGCTATACCACAATGACCAACGTTGCCATTTTCATCCAGACTCTTCAGACTGAAACAAAAAATGCAAACATTTGCTGCATCAGAAAAGTAACCAGAAAATTAGAAGTTCAACTTGAGGGAATCAAGAAAATCAGGTCCTAACTGAAATTCAGGCTTGCTTGATTTCTCTCTTATTAAGACCCTTCTTCCTTTTCACCCTTCTGTCTTGCTTCTTCCTCTGGACTTCCTGGCACCTTGATTAAACATGTGTTCAACCCTAGGAATATATATTGGTCCAGAGGGCTTATTTTATTATGAATTACTTCCTGGTATTAATCATGATTTTTTATGACCTGTCATGCATCTAGGAATGCTTGTTTATTATAACAACATGATTTCAGGTAACACTTCAGAGATGAACACGTGCTTTCTACGAACACTCCTAACTAGGAGAGACCGTAACCCTCTCCAGTAAGAACAAACTACATTGCTATGCAGAAAATGTAAACCTATTCTATAAATGGGTTCCAGTTCCCATCCTGTTAAGTAAGTTTTGCCTTTTTATAATTGCTTGCTTTCTACTGTCTGGTTTATTAAAGCGGTGTGGTTATGATCTTGCCCATGTGACCTCTCTCTTTGCTCACAAGGGAAATGTTGGAGTGGTATTGCAAGCATTGGGACTTCAAGGCTACATTTAAATTAGTAAATTCAAATGTTTCTGGAAGTGTTCCCAGGACTAGAACAAAACTGTTTATACAGTCAACTGCTAAGCTGCTCTCTGGCATGAATTTGGCCCATTCCAACTCCTTCTCTCCCTGAATGGTTTGTGGGCACAGCATGGCCGAGGGACCAGTCCCGGAGGCAATGCACATGCAACTCCCACTTCTTTGGAGGATAAATGCGTTTAATAGCATAGAAGCTGGCCGTTGTCCACCAGCTGGCTTTGGTGCTTATTCCTGCGTGCATTTTATTTACCTGACAAGGCAGAACCAAAATGCCTTGAACTTAGTACCCAGGCAAACAATTTTCTTTACAGAATCACATTGATTTGAGGCAAATGTTGCATGTGGCGGTGACCAGAATTAGCCACTATCATATGCAGTGAAAGGTGATGCACATGCAAAATTAGGCTCCCAGTCACAGCCCTGGGTACGTACTGGGTGGGTCTGAATGGTGCAAAGGCTGCGCATAATTAAGACAGGGGAAACAAGGCCCTCAGCTGAAAACTAATGTCTCTCGTTTCAGTCTCACTGTCAAAGACTCTGCCAAGGAAATAGTGCCAGAGGAACTGCAGAAAGAAGAGGGTGTGACGGTTTAATGGGGTTTTAGTAAAATATGATATATTTTTTTTAATTTGTCTGAGTGTTTTATTCTTTTTAAGTAACTCTGAAGGGATCATCTAATTCTATACATAAGCCATGTATAGTCACCAGCCCAACACACTGTTGCCAAATTAATTGAAAAGGCTGCTGAACACAACCCTTGCTTTTACTGCAAATGCAAGAAGTTATTCAAGGACTGCATACTTTCTCTCTCTCTCTCTTTTTCTCCCTCCCCTGGGGTCTCTCTCCCCTGTTTTTCATCTTTTTTTCTCTTCCTTGATGCCCAAGATGGTTCCATTAGTCTTGCAAATATTAATTCTCAATGCAAACAGAATGTGTCAGGTACAGGAGGATGTAAATGGAAAATTAATTGAGGAGCAACGTGTAGGCTCGTGTTATGCGATGTCCTCAGCATGCATACTCAAGCAGAAACCAGTCATTGACTTGCTGCCCCTCAAAAACCCTCCCACATGTGGAACACGAGGCTGGGCTGCTGGAGAGACGAGATGTGCACACTAGCTTTTTAAGCAGTGCCTGATAATAAGCTGTTCTTTTTGGGTTTTGTTGTTACAGGCTTACTGTTACGTAGCAGAATTGACTGCATAGCCAGAACGGAGCCATTGCCCTTCCGCTGCTCAAGCCCTGACCCAAATACAACCCCAGGAGAGCCATGAAGCAAGGCTTTTTCATGGTCCTCTTTATAAGGCAATCAGCCCTGCAGTAAAGGTCAGGCTATCTTCAGTTGGAAAGTTGCTTTTAACCTGCTCTGGTCAGTAGTGGTCAAAAAACATTACTGACCACTGTTCATTGCTGTGCGTAGGAAATGGTTGCTGGTTTTGGAGCTTCTTGCCAATCTTTGACAATGCAGAGTACGTAAATTGATCAATGAATTTTACTGCTTTATCTGTTTCATAAATTGTCCACAGATTATGATGCTGTTCAAATCATTTGCTACAGATGCTTTTTGAAAACAGAAATTTCTTGAACAGTTCATAGCAATTATTTGTAATCTATGTTATTTTGACTAGACTCTGTTGATGACATAGTGATTTTTTTTTGGCTTATTGATTAGAAGAGTTTTAGATTTCTGAATTATTATATTTGTGGGTAAGAATTCAGAATTTGGTTTCAGTTAATAGACTTTCAGTCCAGAAGAGATAATAGTTCACTCACTCTACCTCCTTGAACAGCACAGGCCAGAGGTTTCAGGCAGTTCTTTCCCCCATACTTTATGTATGAGTACATTTGACAAAGCGTTATCTCCTAGAAAATTATTCAGTCTTTCTTTCAAGCCATATAGAATTCTCCTGCTTTCAATAAAAAACCCAGATGTTCCCATGACTTCTCCCTCATTAAAATAATTTGCTGCAGTATTCCTGGGAAACTAATAGAAATAGCTGAGAATATGAGCAGAATTTGTAATGGATTTTCACACACCTTTTAATATTTTCCCAGCAAAAGTGTCAAACTTACCAGTGGAGGTTTGGACTGTTGCTGCTCACTTTTATCCAGACTCATTCTACCTGGTTGAGTGACATCATCAGTCTAGACCCTTTCTCTGGTTAATGGAGAAAAATATACTATCCCAGGTGGATTGCACTTTCCAAGGGTGGTCTCTCTACTGACTGCAATAGGAGGCTAGAACAACCAGTGCATACCTTAAGTACTCCAACTCGATATTTAAATTTAGGTGGGAAATACCCTGGCTGTACTTGCTCATCATTAAGGTTGGTTCTTGGAGAAAAGGGATGGGGCTCAATGCTGGAATCATGCAAGGAAATCTATCACACTTCCATCTCTAGCAATTCTTACTGGTCTTTTGTGCTAGCACTGAGATTTCTTTTAAAGAATCTATCAGGCACAAGGTTGTTTCCACTCTTGTTGAAATTCTAACTCTATTTCTCAGCCTTATCTGCATCCTGAGTCTCTTTTTACTTACCAGGGAAAGGAAGAAGCCAGATCTTTGACATGCTCAATATTAACTTTCTAAATCCTACTTTATTTCAGGATTTACTTGACTAGATAATTTCTATTTGTTTTGGACACATTCTGAGATCATGTCTATAGAGATTTCTGGAGGAAAGTACAACTGATACAAAGCATCTTGCTTTTTTATCTTAATCTCCCCCTGACCACCACCAACAGTCTTTCTGAGATGACTCTGCCTTCTTTCACATTTCCATTTTTACTCTTCCCCTCAACACAGTCTCTCTGCACTCAGCAGCCTGCGAACAGCGCTGTAAAGTCTTCCAGTAAATGTCTCATTTAAAGAGTGAGGAAGCCTGAATTAAATAGGGCAGGGACTCTTGCTGGCCCGAGTTAATGGAGATGTCTTTTAGCGAGATGTCAGCTCTAGACAGTTCAGCTCTGCCAGCATCATGACAAACCTTCCCCCCACAGTTTAACAGTGGATGAACAATGATCCACCGTGAAGGTGTGTGATGGTCTTTGGATTGGGCTATGGCTCATTTTTAGGTGTTTTCTCTTAATTCAGGACCACAGCTTATGACCTCACATAAGTGAATGAGAACAGAAAGAAAACTGAGTCCTGGAACCAGGACCAGCAGTCTTTGGCTCAAAGGCACAACAGAAACCCCATCATCTTGGTCCAATCTTGTTAATAAATCATGTTATATCCTGCAACCAGTGGAAAATACCAATGTGTCTACATGATATCTATAGAAGACAATCCGACAAGTCTGGAATGTGAAATAATTCTAACTGGTGTAACGGAAGCCAGAATTTGGTACAATGTTGCCCAGTAGCTGGAAATTTCATGATCATAACTGTGGTCCTCTCCAGTCTTTAGAGAAAAAGCATCTAGTAGTGGAAGACGATGTACTGGTAGTGCATTGCAATTATAATGTTGGAGCTCTTAAAAATTAGTTTTGCTCTTGAAGCTTCCAAAATCATGCCAGCTTGTACTATGGAGCAGTCATTAGGGTAATGAACAATTTTTCTTGGGTTGTATCTGCCATCACTTGACAATTTCATAAATGGGATCATTTCAGAAGTGACAAAACTTCCATCCTTGCTGAAAAAAAAAAAAAAGTTAATTAAACCCAAGCTTTCTTTTCTGAAGTACACACCCACAGAGCATCAGCACACAAAAAAGTTTCACTACTAATGCTTTTTTTGGTGCAGCAAACCATCTTGTGTTTTCATATATACTTCCAACACTAGAAGTTTCCTCATTTTGATAAAATATGTTCCCTATATTTTTAAAACTTCATTGCCGAGGAGAAGAGACAGGGCGGTCGCACAGCCATTCCGCGCTACGCGATGCGGAGCAAATGCCAGAAGTGCTGAAGCTAATGGGGAAGCAACTGTGCCCTTTGCTTCCCTGCCCCTGCCCTCCACTTCTCCCTTCCTCCCCGAGGCTGACCTCTTGCACCAGGAAACCTGCCCTTGCTTTGCAGATTGTTCTGCTGCTATCCTGCCTGAGAAACAAACAAACAAACAAGCAAGCAAACAAACAGAAACTCCCATCTGTGCAGAGAAGATACCGTTAATATACAACCACAAGGATCAGAAAAACTAGTGAGAGTGCAAACGAGGGCAAGAACATGTTTGCAGTGTGTTCAGGGTGGATTGCCCAACCCTGAGGGAAGCAAAAACACAAAAGTTACAGTTCCGCCAGACAACATGAGTGACTTGTCAAAAAGAAAGAGGTTTAAAGGCTACACTTGCATTCCCTCACCTGCCTCTCTCTTTTCCCCCAGCTGCTTTCCTCTTATCCAGTAAATAGGTTGCATTAGGTCTTCTTAAATAGGAAATAAATGCTACATTTATACATTTCTCAAAAAAGAAAAGAAATGTCAAATGGAAAATGAGGATGGCTTTGCAGAGGATAAGCACAGAAGAGGAAGAGCTTCCCAAGCCTGGGCTGTATACAGGAGTGGCCACGGTTCACGTCCCACCACCACAAGATGGTTCGGGACTTTTCACCCGGAGGCGATGGCTCACGCCGCACTGAGCACCGTGCGAGGTGACGTCCAGTATCTTCCTCACCAGATTTCATCAGAGAAGCATGACTAACGCACATCACCATCCATCACTGTATTCCTGAAAAGAGTGGATTAACAGTTCACAAAAATCAATAAAAGATTGCTGTGATGGGAGAGCCATCCTGGAATAACAGAGTGTTTTTTCCTGCCAGCAATACTCTCACATTTACTAAGAGAACAGAAGCTGCGATATCTAATTCTGACTCGAAGTCTAGCATCCTCCACCCTCTCTGCTCGCTACCAAGCAGTTACTTTTCCATTGAGGCTGTAGCTGATGGTGATGTTGAAGCAAACAGCCAGGACTGTCCTTGTGTCCTCTGCCCAGGCAGCGGAGAGCACAGCAGGGTTTGTGCTCCCTGCCTGAATTTCCTTGGTGTTACCACCCAGCAACAACCCGTACAGCTGATGGCTGCAGAGTGTCCTAGATGTTGAAACGCACCCAGTATCTCAGGGCTTCCCCCTTGCATAATCTGCCTTTTCACTCCTCATCTTGCCCTGCCTGTTTATTTTTATTTTTTTCTCAATGATCTCACTAGAATAGACAGTGACCAATACTCTTTAGATCTATTAAAAAGGCCACGGACATGGTTTATATCCTCACTTCCCATTTCAGGCTACTGAAGCCAATTTTTTAAGACTGTCAGAGCAGTGTCCCACAGGTGACCAGGGTTCAAAACTCCTTGAGATGGTCAGTCCATTGTTAAGGAGTTTCGCAGTTAGAGGAAAGAACATTATTACAGCAAGAAAGGAGGGTTAAGACCTGACGCTTCTGCTTTAAGCTTGACCCAGCTACTTTGAACCCACTGACAAAGCCTCCTGATGCACCTGCATGGGATCATCACCTTTGCTTCAGCCCAGCCCTTGGCTCCAGCATCGCTTGCTCCAGTGCATACAGGAGGGCTTCACTGGGGAACAACAATAATGGAAACAACATAACATCGTATTAACAACACATATGCAAATGTAGACTTTTGGCTATATTGTTCTGTTGGGCTGCTTTTACCATAGATCTAATCTCTTCACCTTTGGCATTGAAAATGTGTTTTAATTAACCCACCAGCAAAACGTTAGACTGAGACAGTCTGGTCATTTTTAACTTTATTTTCCTGAATGAAAACAATGCTGGCCAAATTTACTGTACACTGTCACCTTAATTACCTGTCTTAGACAATCCCTTTCCTACTCACTTGCAGTTTATCACAGTATAACACAAAAACTCTTCCTCCAAAAAAAAAACCTTTAAATGCTTCTGAGATTCAAACCGTAGATTGCTTGTGCAGCTATAATCTTAAAAAACATCTGCTACATTTGTGTGGTAAAGGAAGTCTCTTTAGAATACAGCCTTTGATTTCTATAAAAGACAAATCAGGCCACATGTTTTTGTTTTGAATGCTTCTCATCACAAGAGGAAATTTTCTGCAGCTTGGAATTTTGAAGGCATGAAAAATGTATTTATTTTTTTAAACAAAGAGCGTACATAAGAACATCAACAAAACTCCTCGGAAGTGTTAAAAACTGTTCCTCTATCATCTTTAAAGAAATGCTGACGACTGCCTGACCCACATTTTGATCTACCTTTCTGTCTTAAATTTATCTGGGTCATATCGTGTCCTTGATCTGGGCACATAACTCCCACCGACATCTCAGACCTTAGGAGGTTCACCCATCATTAGTTCTCAAGCTGCTAATAGCCCAGACTAGCAGAAGATTAGGAGGTTTCACTGGGCTTTTTTTTATTTGTCTCTCAGAGAAAGTGTGTTGATAGTAGTGGTTTGACAAACTGGGTTTGACACCAGCGTGAATTGAAGGTATGAATCGATGGTACCTTGTGGCCTAGTGAGTCCAGAACAGAATTTTTTTTCCCCCTGATTCTGAAGTAGCTATTTTGTAAGAAACTATTAAAAAATAAAAGCTTCTGGTTTTTTCATGGGGAACCTTTCATTTCAGATTTTGAAGCTGTTTTTTTGCTGCCCATGTCTTCCACCTACATCTCCTCTCTCTTCTTCACGTACTGCCTATGCCAATCTTTTTCAAAACCAACCGCACTTCTAGAGGATCATCTTCTATACTTACCAAATACTCAAATACTTCCTACTCTGGCTCTTTTCTCTGCTCCTTTCTCCAAAAACTGATGAGATGCTTTCAGTTAAACGGTCCCTCTTGTCCTTCTTCTCCCCAGTCACTGCAAACTAAGGGTCAAATCCTGCCTAACGTGGGCTCTTACTCCTCAACGTGGAAGCCCAGGGTTCGATGCTTCCCTTGTTCAGGGCGAAACGAGTCGGCACCTTCCTGCTGCAAGCCTGGGGCAGGAAGGGAGCAGCAAGGACGTGATGCAGGAGCACAGCTCCACTCCACGCAGCCAGTTAGATCAGTAGCACATCTAGAATAGTGCAGCTCTAAAACACAATCTGAATTGTCTTTCACTGATGGAAGATGAGCCAAATGAACAGCCAGTATCTCCCCTTTGATGAGCTTCTGATTACCAAGATATTATTTTTATTTTTGCATGCTACAAATATATTTTTGCCATGATTTGAAATGCAAAACCTAGAATTCTGGAAAATGAAGACACTGATACAGAAAAATAATTATGATTAAATTTTAAAAACTCAGATCACCACCCTCATATCAAATCCTTTACATGTTTGGAGGTCTGTCAAGCAGGTATGACTAAAAAGTGTCCTGCTGAGAGCATCTGTGACCTGGAGCACATCCTTTTAAGTGATAACTGCTCTCAAAGTGAGGAGGCAAGACACGAGGGCCTAAAGGCACTTCAGTTGTAGCAGCTTGCATAGCTTTCATATAATTTGTATTTTCACTCAGTGGAAATACTTCATTAACTGTCAATTATTTTTGTCTCATGGAGGAATTGTTTTCAGTTCACTCATTTTTCTTATACTCACTCAGTGTCAAGCAGGCTTTCACTCATCCCATTTTTTAATGCCAAAGAAGTTTCAAAAGTCATCCATAGAAGCCCCTTTTGTCCTTCGGTCTTGTCCAGAGCTCACTGAAGTCAACACAAAGACACCAGTTACCTCTGGTCAGTTCAGGGTCCACCTGTTTGTGACCTGTGCCTGTGGCACTCTGCTTTTCTTGCTGAGCCTCTAATCAGATTCAGATTTAATATTCTGTGAAATACAGTATCCTTCTAAAAGGATAGTGGACTCTGTTTCATCTGAAGATTTACTACGAAAGGGGATTATCATCCTTTTGCACGTGGAATGGAGAAAGTCTGCGAAGATAAATTTTGAAAGGTGGGGAGGCTTTGTCATGCACTTGATCACGCATGGCTCTGACAGAGGAATCAGGCCTTAAGTATAGTGTACAATGGTTCAGAGCTCTCCCCAAGCTCCCCCCACCCTATTTTCCCTGTAGGAATTCCTTATCCAGTCAACAAACCAAGTTCCCCCATTCCACGTTCCCTGTACATTTGTAAGAGAGAGCACAGTGCAAATGCACGTTGGAGTCTGCTGGTAAATAATGGCAGATGTTTTTCATTGCAGCAAAGGAGCCTCTTGTGCAATTAGAGAGAGAGCTTTAAAAAAAATTTTTGCACAGAATAACTGTATTTACATAGTTGTGAAATTGCTTTTCTGATAGAGAATCAGATTTGCAAAACACTTGGTGCATTTTTTTTTTCCTGTAATCATGTCTTCCTCTTGCTCTCAGATGCAGTATTCCTTGTAAACAACTGTCTCCTCTCCTTAGTACCCTCATCTGTATCATGTATGGAAAAGAGATCCTGGACTAGTTCTCATTCAAGCATTTGTCCAAAGTCTACGGGAATGCATGGAAGCATTCCCAGAGGATTCGGTGCATTTTGGATTGGGTGCTGAGCTCTGGGTGCAGTGCGCACACTGAGTAATCAACCTGCTCTACCCTGCCAGGTTTCATCTTCGATTAACAATGGTGCATTTTAACAAAGACTTGCCAAACCATTCAAGTGCACCAGAGATCATTTTTGATCAAAGTTATCACTGTTTCACACAATTTCTGTAGAAACATACTGAATAGTTGGGGCTTTATTTGAAGCTGTGAGAGCTGGGGTGTTCTCTGAGTTCAAAACTAAAGTTTGTGAACAGAGGGGAAGCCGAGCCCCGAACTGATGCTTGAGCTGAATTTGAGAGTGGTACAACTGCCTACTCTTCTGACGTTTTCTACTTGGTTTCAGTCCGTTTGGAAGTTCAAGCAATTCAGGGAAATTCATGCATGCATTTCACTTTTATTGAGGCAGAAATATTAGCTATTTTAAAACAGCAAGTAATCAGGATTCTGCTTTGCTATGTATCTAGATCCCTTTCAAAAACTCTGTCCAAATTTGGGGAAAATTCAGACACAGATTGACATACCATTGTAGTTAGACTTTCAGCTTTTCTTTTCAGTTATGACACTGAGTTATAATGTATTTAACCTTTTTAAATATAAATAATCTTGTTTTTCAACCATAAAGCAAGTGCAGGTGAGTGTGCATTGACCGTCTGGGTATCACTGCAGGATTAAAAAAAAGGGAGAAAGGTTTCTGCAGTCCCTCACATTGGGTGAAGTTCTGACCTTTGTCTCCTGCGTTCAGACACAGAGAGGACAAGAGCAGCTCTTTTCCAAAGACCTCAGCTCCCAGTGGTTCCCATTATAACACCATGACTCAGCACCTAACATGTGACCTCTGCCCCTGACACAAGCAGGGTGAAGAAAAAAAAGAAATATGCAATGACCCTTGGAGTAACGTGCCTGGCTGACGGTTAATTTGCCAACAGTACTCAGTGGCTTTGTATATTAATTAAGTAGTAAATTAATTCATTAATGTTGCCGAATCACAGAGAGCAGAACATACCTTCATTTCATAATGTCTAATTCCATTATCAACAAGCTAAACTCAGCCCTCAGCTTACCTACCTGATACCACCGCTGACTTCAACAGATGCCACATGAAAATGTCTAGGGGCAGTTTTTGCCTGATGTGTTTCATTGTACTACAGACAGCCATGGGGCTTTTTCATTCCTGTAAGTAAATTTTCCTTCAGAAGCTTGGCAAAGTAAAACCTCAGACACTTTTGGGCTCTTTGCCCAACTTGAGAACAAGGGCCACAAAAAAAGGTTCATTTTTCTCACCAGCTACAGATTTGATTGACATGAAGGGCTGGTCCTATTAAGCTGAGATCTGGCCTGGGTTCAATGTATTTGGAAGCCTAGTTACAAAAGCATTAAAACAACTTTAACAGAGATTTTGTCAACCTATCAAAGACAAATCAAGAGTGATTTCCCTGATGCCTCTGCTGAATTGGGTAAATTTCATTTATTGACTTCAAGCACTGCGTGCTGGTAATTTTTCTCTCTGTCTTTTCCTCCAGAGGAATTTGACATGATCAGATCTACTCTGATGTTTCATAATCACATTTTCTTTCCCCTTCCTCTCTCCTCCTTTGCAGGGTGCTTTGAGTGTTGCTACCAGGTATGCAACACGCATGTGCGTTGGTATGTCAGAAGCAAAAGATGGGCCAGGTTGAAAAGTGTGCTTAACTGAAGCTAACTCAGTAGAGTCTCCTTTAATCTAGCCTGCCCTGCACTTCTGCACTTTCTTTGGCTTGTATCACATAGAGACCCTCAGAGTGGCATCTACAGGGTTGCCCAGGTGAAATAAGCTATTAAGCTTGGCTTTTATGGGACCTGGAATGGACTAAATCCCTTCAGCTTGATGCACGTGCAGCTTGATGCACTGCAAGGTTGTGGGATGGAGGGGGAAAAGGATGTGAGCTTAAGCACGGCATGGAAGGGGGTATGCATGTGTTGATACAAATGTCCCTTTCAGGCAATGCTAATCAGCTGCAGGAAATTTTCATTTGAGACAAAATGGACATCATGCGTTTGGGGACACTGGATTTCAATGCACGTGCAATAAATCTGAGTAGAACTGTGCGAAAGATTCCCTGCAGTACCAGAATGACATCCAGGACCTCATCCGGGTCCAGAGTTTTCATTTATATGTCATACTAATTTTTAATTTGCGTGGCTGGTATCAGTGATACTTCTGTCCTGGCCCTGAGGAAAGGCAGAGACCCGTGCACCGGCTGCCAGGCTCACCTTCTGGGGGAGAAACGGTTCTGTGTGGGTAAAGCTCAGTGGGACGGACACAGCTTGGCACATTCCTTGGAGTATGCAGTCACATTTGCAAGGATTTTGAATGAAACCAAGCGAGCCTCAGTGGTTTCAACTCTGCAGGGGCACTGGTCCCAGCATAGACCTCAGTGAGCACCTCAGCCTTGAAAGAGACATTGTCCCACACAGTGCAGTACAAATACATTTTTAAAGGCAGCAGCAGTCACTTAGAATGATTGTAAGAGCAGAAACAGACTGAGCTCCTCCCATGTAGAGCCTTCTGAGCTCCTTGTGCACGTGGAGAGCTGGCCTGGGGCTTGTTAGCAGGAAGAACATGCAATGGCAGAAGCAAAGGGCCAATACATTCAAAGTGCCCAGAGGCACCCCAGGGTGCAAACTGGAGTTGCCCCCGCAATTCTTTGTCACTGGTCCAGAAGATCAGTCAACCGAAATGCGGTGTTGCCTTGGATGTCCTGAAAGACCCTCCTCCCGAATGCACCTCCCTCTCCCTTGGCCCGTGGGGCTGCGTGGAGCTGTGGGCAGCGGGGCGCTGGTTGTCCTTTGCAGCTGCTGCGGGCCGGTACCTACTGTGGCTCTGCTCAGAGCAAGCCTGGTGCACGTGTCCTTTGTTCTCTCCCCTTCCTGGAGGAGAAAACCAAAGCTAAGCAAGATTTAAGTGATGTGCTCAAAGTCAGACTGTGATTCAGTGATCAGCTGAGAAAGCAGACGTGCTATGCTAGCCACTATTCCTGTTTCTTCCAAGTAAATGTGGATGGATTTATTCAATGCCTTTTTTTTTTTCTTTTTTTGTTTGGGGGGGGGAGGGTGTTCTTTTTCATGACATTTCCACAATTTCTTGACTTACAGTTTTCATTATTGTGAAATTTGATTACAGAACCAGGCAAAATCGCAGAGCAAGGCATGTTTCCACTATGCAATTTCACTCCAAACTAGCCCCATTTCTGCCTGAGGATTGCATGGAGAGAGGATCGATTCTGAGTTTGCCAAGTGACATAATCATGAAAAATATTCTGATCTTATTTGGATCCCACCAAGAATATTTCACACACTTGAAATGCCTGCTGATTTCTTTTTTTTTCTCCTCTTTTCCTGATGTCCCACAGTATAGCACAGAAATGAGGGAGCGCTGCTTCTGGATCCTTGACAAAACGAGCTGCTTTGTCCTTTGCCTTCTGTTTCTTTCTCAGTACATGCTAGTACAGATATTCCCTCATCAGAGCAGGGTATGTAGGATACAGATTCTCACAGTGTTGAAAAGTAGCATGCTGGCCTGGAGCAACTCTTCAATTTTTCACATTTATGTGACAATATGAAAGTAAGTAAGAGCCATGATTTTATCTTGTGCCCTAGCAGCTAGAATTTACATAAACTTATAGAGGTCTTGAAATCACAAATGCAAAGTGAAGTATTGCGTATCATTAAAACAAATGACTGTCACAGAAGCCTAAAACTTAAATAAAAGCTTGCTTTCTAGAATCAGTCTGTCTGGTCATATGATGCTACCAACAAGCAGTTTCGCATTCAGTATTCTGTAAATCACGTAAGTTACATCAATCTCTATTTTTATTCTACAGTACCACATTTAATATCATAGAGTTACCTCTCTTAACTATGTTTAATTTGGCCTTATGTTTGTTTATTTTCTTTGTCATGTCATTTTTTCTGCTTGTTGTTAGTTTTGTTTGGCACTTGTATAATAACACTTTAGAAACATTAACTAATTAACCTTCCTAATACTCCTGGGAGGTCCTGTAGGCTACGTAAGCCTTACCCTGCCTCCCACCTCATGATGAAATAAGCAGGAGTTGTCTGATTTGCATAAGGATGAAAAGAAAAATGTCTGAGCCAAGACTCAAATCTGGGGATCGTAGTTTGGATTTGTCCCTTTTCCATTTATACTGGAACAATTTTACAACTGTTTTTTGGTGCAGATTCAGCAGGGAAATGGGCAAACTAAGGGGTTGCACTCTCTTCCATCAGCTCCCTGTCACTTAGCACAGGCATTTGGGGCATCCCCCAGGCAAACACCCAGTGCTACCGTCCCCACCCAACAACATCGCTACCGCACAAGGAACAAAAGCTAACACGTGTTCGACTGATCCTTTTGGCATCAGTGTTACAGTACTGCCTAGAAATGCAAATGAGAACAAGACCTTTTCTGTATTTACAATGCAAACCTCTATGAAAAATGGCCCTTATCTTCAACAGCTCACAAACTCCTCTGTATATGCACCTCCTGGCTGAGTATTGAACCCACTACCAACTTACAGAGCTGTATAGCTTGTCCAGAGAGACAGAATTGGAAAAGCAGTCTCTCCGGAGGGCGGCTGGAAGGGTAACTACCTTTGTAACTTTATACTTGGGATGTGCAATAGAGAGGCTAATATTATCAGAGGGAGGAGTAAGAACAGGGTTAGGTAAGTCCAGTCAATCACAGGGATGAAGGCTGCCCCAGGAAACCAGCTGCCAGGAAACACAACGGCGGGTATATGCCTCAGGATGAGGAGGGCTGGCTTGTGCAACGGCGAGTGGGAGAAGCAGTGGGAAGAGTGAACCCGGCGAAGGCCCCTCGATGCCTCGGGCACCCCGTGCCTCGCCCCGGGGGCTGCGCGGCTCAGAGCCGTGGTGTGGCCGCAGGAGCAGGGAGGTCCAAGCACTGCATGGAAGGTTGTGGGGGGGGTTAGGTCCCCTGTAGACAGCCAGCCTGTGTGCAGGGACTGCTCAGCCTCATGAGAGGGAGTTGGAAACGCACGGCCAGCTGTGCTGAGGGAGCCAGCTGCACCCCAAGCCATGCATCTGGGCAGCCCCTCGCTTCCAGCCGAGCCACTTCCACTGCAGGTTTTGCTCCTTGGGATGAATGTGGCCTCCCTCTTCCGCAAACTCTTCCAGCAAACTTGTGTGTGAGTGTGCGTAAACACCTCAGGAGCACCCCTTAGCTGCCAAGTCCTTGGGTCGGATGATTCTCCTGCAGTTACCTCTGTGCTCATGGTGTTACAGCCCAGGCAGTGAGAAATGCGAGTGCCCTAGTGCACCGAAACCAGAAAGGCTGAGCGGTGCAACAGCACGGATTCGGCACGTTTCTCCCGGCATTGTAACTGCGGTGGACTGGATAGCCGTGCCATGCAGTAATGAATCACAGCAATAACCCTGTGCATGCTCAAGCATTGCTGCCATATGTGCCGGCATGCAATTCTCAAATGTTCCTGACTTTGAACTGCATCGAGAACAGCGCAGCATGCCACCCGCTCACTGCTGCAATGCCACTGTCAGGTCTCAGCCTCAGCAGACTCCGGCTCCTCAACCTGGGTCATTTCTACACGCGAAGACTGTTACCAGACTGTTTGCTGCATCCACCTTTTCCAAACAGGAGGAAGGTGAACTGGGGATCACAGGGGACACAAAGGGTTTTGACAGAATATGCACATGTCTGTAAGTGGAATACACAGCTGTATAATGGAAAAGCACAGTTTGAAATGTTTGTGAAATAGGCCAGTGGTGGGCTGAAATGTCAGCACTTCTCTCCTTTTTATGTGGTAGTAGAATAAGATTAAATTCCCCTTAAATACCGTAGTGGCTTCTGCCTTATTAGAATCATCTCTCATAACATTTTTAGAGTATTGTGTGGAATCCACTTAAACGAATCCCCATGAAATGATGAGAGCTGTTAGAATAATCTGGCTGTTGTGCAGTAGGCTCGGTCCTGCACAGCAAGGTTTTGCTGTGTGCTTGCTGAGGGAGAGCAGGCACCACCTTCCCAGCTATTCATATTTAAGTATCTCAAAAAGCACCCAGATACTTGCAACAATATTGTATCATTCTGCTATTTGAGCAAGGAGAGAAAGAGCTTTGAATAATTAAAATCAATTAAAAGGCTAAAGGATAGGGATTCTTCTTGTCGTCTTGTTTTCTGAGAACACTTTATAGCGGTGGGTAAATGTTTTCTTGCCTTTCCCAATAATTATCTCTCTCAAACACACCTTCCCACACACAGTCTTGTGCAGCCACAGTCTCTTCTGGTTTAGATGTTAGAAGATCTCAAGGTCGGTTATGCGAGCGCTTAGCACCCGCGGCCGGAGCCCTGCGCGCAGCCCAGATGGCGGTTCCCAAGGAATTCGGCTCCAGCTGCCACAACCTGGGCACTGTTGAAGTCCAAAATCTGCTCTCGCAAGTCAGTGCATTAAAATCCTTCTGGAAATATGTAGCTGCTAGCTGAGTTTGGCTGAAAATGCCAAAAAAAAAAAAAATAAAATCCTAATGCCTTAGTTAAACAAAAAATGACAGCGCTTTCTGTGTATGTGTGTGTCTGGTTTAGATTCACAAGCTGGGAGCAGCATGATACAAGAGCACTTTCATCTCACCGAGCTGTAGATTAGGAGATTAAGGTCTATCATCTTGCGAAAAAGAAAAAAAAAAAACCAAACCAAAACCAACTAGGCCCTCGATCTGCTCCATCAGCTGATGTCTTCTCTGACTCAGGGCATCTCCACCTGAACACCCACTGATCTCTGCAGTTCCTGGTAATGATGCAGCCCTGTGAAGCAACGTGCAGATTGCATTATCTTCTGATGAGGTGGCACTCTGAGCAATGATGCAAACAGCGTAAACCCTGAGAAGCTTTCTGCCTCTTCATCACCCTTTACACGCTCCTCTCCCTGCTATGGCTCACTGCCTCTCCTGACAGCTCCAACTGTTTGGTTTTCTCTGCTGCCTCGTTCAGAAAAACCCATCACTTCCCATAGCATGAAATCCCTGTAACAGAAAGGAACGAATTGCTGGCTGACACATGCCCAGCTTGTGAACAAATACCTAAAGAAGCCTTTGGGTTTGGATTGGCTTCAGAATATGCCGGTTTATTTCTGCTGTGATTTGGGGAGTACAAACATCTTTACATTAGCAAACAGTACACGACAGGATTCGTATCACAGTGAGGAATGCGCGTGGCTTTTTGAAAGGCCAGCTCCTACCTTGGCACTGCCCCAGGAGGGAAGAAAAGCCCTATACGATTGTACTTATTCCCCAGAAAATTATTATAAGGGTTTAATAGTTAACTTAGCCTTTAATAGCTCCTGTTCCCCATCAGGACCCTCTTGTCTCCTTCCCCACTTCACTGACTAAATGGTTTAATTGAAATTATGGAAATATTTTTGAAAAATACAGTGAACAAAATGACAGCTTTGCTTTTCGGTGAGAATGCCTAAAATTTTAATTTCGCTGTGGTTTTCACAGAGAAAAAAAATTCTGTTTGCCATTTTATGGTGGTCCCGGCCCCCCCAGCTGAAATGATATACATTTGAAAGCATATATAAATAGAGAGAGAAAAACACCGGATTATGTCCCAGATGACATGGTCTCTGGAAGGGAAAGCTCCTGTGCTGCCCCGCCGGCAGCGGGGTGCCAGTGCTGGTCGCTGTGGGAAGGAGGGGAGGACACAGGTCAGTGGAGGATTCAGGCTCAGGCTGATGTGGAGGACTGGAAACAAGTTCATGTGCGCTGCCCGTGAGCCTGGCTAAAGGCAGATCTCCGTGCAGGGCACCGAGAGGCATCGCAACAGGGGACGGGTCAGGACAATTGGTGTAAATCAATTTAAAAGTGTTGGCAAGAACGTTTTCTGGACTCCCTGTTTAAGCAGACCTTGTAGCACACAATCCAGAATTGCCCCATGTCTTCCTGGTGTTTTAGAAAAGCATGTGCACTCTTTTTTCTCTAATAGTTTTAGCTCAACTCCCTTAAGAAAGCACGGACAATGCCACCTCCCTCCTCTCTAGGTTCCTGGATAGCAACAGCGTTGAGTAGTTTTCTGTGGTTCAGATGTGTTTCAAACACGGGACAATTGCCAGGATTTCATTAAGTGAACAACATGTGAATGTAACCACATATAGTACTGCTTACATCCATATAGTGCAGAGCGCCTTTGCATGAAAGCAGATGTTATGGAAACAGCCCAAGTCAAATAAGCAAGGGAAGATTACCTCCATAATGAGCTAAAAATTAGTTCTGCACCCTCTTAAAGGGATCACACAAAAAAAACCCCAAAACTCATGTTTTCATAAAATAAACAGAGTGTTGGTGGGACGGGCACATGGGCAGGTATCAGCAGGTACACAGCATTTGCTCTCTCCAGATCCCATGCTAAAGATAAATTCAGACCCAAGCCTAAATATATCCAAGTGAATCTACATGGATATAAATTACTTCTTCCAGCATACAAATCATACCAAATAAATATTCTCTGAATTTCTTTGCTTCTTAGACCCTGATTTATTATTTGACTACTAGGAAGTGCTGTCATCACTGAAACGTTTACAGAGCTTAACACAAACTAATTATAGTCTATAAAATGATTAAGGTTGAAATATCATTATTTTACTTATTTGTTATTTTTTTAAAAAAATCTTTGACAGATACATAGCACACGGTGTATGTTGTCATTCGCCTACACAGGGTATTCCCTCCAGTTTTAACTATGAAAATCTCACACACATTTTCCCCTACATCTGCCTTAAAAATACTTTTCTCCCATCACTTCACATCACTGTCAGACGGCCGTCGTGCTCTCGCCAGCGGTGGTGAAGGAAAGGGACTCTCCACGGGGGCAATCAGCATTTTAATTGATAATTGCTTGATCAACATTTATCTGGAACCGATGTTGCTCTCATTATCATCACTGCTGAGTTGAGTACAAGCTATTTTTCATTTTTTCCAGTGGGGAAAATGAAGGGGTTTATTGGGAAGAGGAGGCAGCCAAAAGAGAGTCAGTGTTACTGGGCAAGAAGCCTGGGGTTTTCCCCCGTTTCTATCCTTTCTTATCTTACTCAAAAGGCACAAAAGGAGAAATTTTAAAGGGAAGTTGCTTCTCGGTTGTTCTTTGCCCACACGGACACTTTATTCCTCTCACCACCCCTTGCTCCCCAGTGCTCCATCCACAAAATACAGGGAGGGGAAAGCGGGGAAGGGGGGGTGACACAACTAGTTTAAAAGAAAAAAAACCCTTTTTTTCCTCATCAGCAGAGCTGAAATGCTTTGAAAAAGCCCCTCTTTCTGCACAATACGAACAGCTACACACTTCTTTAGCTTCCCCTCTCTTTCTCCCAGGAGAAGAGAAGTTAAGAACCTGAGAGAAGAGATTTTTTATAGCCCTTCATTACTTCAAAATGAACATTTTATTTCAAATTTCAGCACATTTTTACTCTTTTTTTTTTTTTTTTTTTTTTTTAAATGAGACATTGAATGAAAGGACTACTTTATCCATTTTTTGTCTAAACACTTTTGGGGGTGGCGGGGATCATTAAAACTTACTGACTAGATACATGAGTCTTTGCATTTTGCAATTTGGCTTACATTGAGTAATAGTTATTTGTCTGAGTTAAATTAATGTTGATGGATTTCTTTCATATTTCTTCCTCACTCTGAATAAGATTTACTGAATGTAGCTTTTAAATGTCATTACATATGTGGAGCTAATTCACATCTGCATTTTTGTGCTGGGAGGGGTAACCTATTTTCTGCTTCCACTCTCCGTAGCAGGGCTCACATGTTTCAGGGGCTAGTTCTGCCATTCACTTCTTTCAAAGAGCCCTGATTGGCTTCAGTGGGAGTTAAAAGCACTTCAGGGCTTTAAGAAAGAGGTCTGATCAGTTTTTAAAGTGTTCAAAGCTGAATGGTTTTAACTATTATCTGTAAGTTTTCAGAAGTTTCTTTCAGCAACAGTATGATGCTCGGTGCACTTAGTGTGATTTTTTTAAAAAGGATTTGCTATATTGTGGCAATAACCAAAGAGCAAATGCTACCTATAAGGAGCTGAAATCAGTTGTTCATCCATCAGAAAGTCACAGCACATCGATGTGACATGGGAAGGCTCGGCTGGGAGACCTCGGGACAGCCAGGCACGTCTGGGACCGGGACCTGGAGCCCCCACGATGCTGGTTAAAAACCCTCGAAAAATTTATGTCGTCTACTCAAATCACTAATTACCCCAGCGACCACCCCGGTCCATCGAGGCCAGCGTTACCCTTCTCCACCTGCCCTTCCATCCCATTCGTGCCGCACAGCCTGGCTTCGCCGGGGCTCCGCGGAGAAGCAAATGTCTGCTGACACAGACCCGGCTGGAGGATTAGCGTCTGTCCGCTGGAAATTGCCAAAATGCTTGAAAGATATGAAGAGTGCTTGACAAATCACCTTAGATCTGGGGTTCTGAAGTATGACAAGCACATGTTCTTCCATGTTCCTGCATCGCCCGTGTGATCCATCACAACACTTAAAAATAAGCACTTCTCAGGGCTTAAGTACCTGCGTACGGCTTGGCATATGGTTAAGTGCTCGGCTGAAATGGGGCAACCATAGAAGTAAAAGCCCATTGAGTCCAAAACTTAGCTAATGGAAATTGGAATAGCGCCATTGATTACAAGGGACTATCCTAATTAGCACCAGCAGAGAGCCGGAGCTTTATGAAGCATAAAACAGAGCCGTGCAGTACGTCCCACCAGAACTCAGCAGCCTTAACTCTGACCTTTAAAATCATATTAGTTTGGTAATTCCAGTTACAACAGTAAAGTGCTCTTAAAGAGATACAATGAATACTGAGGCTTACATGTGTGTTTATATAAAATATATATATTTATCAACCTGGCAGCTGACTTTTAGTTAATTCTTTATAATTGTGTTTTCTAGAGAATATTATTGAATGTGTGATTTGAGGGGGGAAAAAAGCATAGCCATGTTGATTTGTGGGCAGAATTATGCATGTGTATGGGTTTGCACATGAAGCTGATCAATATGTGTCATTAGTGTCTACACACATAATTTTATGGCTCTTTTTAATAGGGTTTGCTTTATGTTTTATTTTGAGATTGCTAATGAAAGACAGCTATTTATTTAGAGGTCAGCGTTAAGCTTGTTGTGATGAAATATGTATTTTGCTTTCTTTGTACTTGATAAGAATAATGCATGTACATTTATTATGTCAGCAGCATAAGATTTATGATATTCACCACTATTAATGTCTTGGCTTTTCAGTGCTTAGATTTTGTAAATGAGCTGATAAGTAGATACACTGTTGTTACTTAGCAACCTTAATTGACATTTTTAAACAAAATACTTTCATTTTGGAATTTCCCAGGTAATTTTTTTGGCAATTCTTGATGAGTTTACTTTCTGTTTTCCTCCATTTGTTACAAGGAGATACCTCGGTTGTTTTTATCCCCCCTTTTTTTAATTAAAAGAAAACAGGAGAGCTGACAAGGAAAGCAAGTTTCAGCCAGTCATCTGCAGCTTCTCCTTCCATCCCAATTTTTTTCCCTAGCATGCGTCAGCAAAGTTTTTACAAGAAAATTGCACCGTCCTCTCAGCACGACCTTTCTGCAAGTTTTCAACAGCACATAAACCTGCTGCAAAGTTTATTCAAGGCCTGTTGCAGTCAGGCTACCGCCCAGGACCAGAGGCAGCCCGGTGCAGGCAGGGCAGGCAGGGCAGGCAGGGCAGGCAGGGCAGGACGAGGGGGGGAAAAACAGCAGCCCCCAGCCCCAAGCAGCACCGGGGTGACCAGACACCCGCTGTGGCTTCGCATCACCATCCCCACCTGCATTTCTGACCACGGCAGGTCATCGCTCCCCAGCAAAGGCATCAGGCACACGCTGCCCCACCAAACCCTGTTTTCAGAAGCGCTTGGCACAGGGTTAACGTTATTGCCATTAACGCTTCCCAAACGATTTTCTATTCATTTAATTTTTTTTTAGCCACAGGTTTTGTGGCAGCTGTCAGGCTGTCCCCAAGTGCCTTTGAAAACCCACCTATAACACAAAGTTAAATGTTGTGTTAAGTCACACTTCAGGCTCTCTGGTTTGCCGTTAGAAAAGAAAAAGAAAAACAAACAAACAATCAAACCCCCAAAAAATCCCTGTGCTCCCATCTTAGCACTGAAATTGATTTTCCTTCATAGTTTCCACAATTGCCTGAGTTTTCAGGTGCTGTACAAGAGATCACACTCTGTAATCACGGCTATGATCCTTCAAGAATTACTCATCCTGTCCCTCCTCGAGTTCTTTGTGGGGGCACAACGTTCACAGGGGTGAAAGACCTGTATCAGTTTAATCCCTCGCTCTTCTCCTTTTGTGCTTTGCTGCACTTTTGTCAGATGTAATTATATCTGGGTAATGAGGAGATGAGTTCTGAGCCGAAGTTAAATAGTTACAAGGTGTGTGAGCTTGTCCCACACACAGAGGCAGGAATTTCAGGCTGAGGAATAAAAGTTTTCCTTGTCTGTGTGATCTGAGAGGTGCCAGAGGAGCAGCAGCTACCAAGAACAAAACAAGCCCAGCACTGATCCAACCTGGCCCCATAAGCAGAGATGGCAGAAAGTGCCTGAACCCTAACATCTGTTTAGAAGAAAGGTGTCTAAAAGAAGGAAGAAGCAATAAAAGCACATCTATTCATTTAAAAAAAGAGATATTTTTAGCAGAGGCCCCAATTTAGTAAAAATGATCCACACCTAATTTAACAAGCCATGCCAGTAAACTCAGGAGGGGCTGGGATGTATTGTCTGAACGCCACAATTGCCCACCTCGCCCCAAACGTGCCTCCAAGACGCCGGGGTTGCACCAGATTTACACAGGCAGCTGAGAGCAGAGTCACTCCGTCCCAGTGAGCGCCAGGCTGGCTTTTATAGCTGTTTTTTTTTAAAATCCCTTGGTTTTGTGTGAATTTTGCTGAAGGGGAAAGGGTGTGGAGGAGTCAGCGCTGGAGCTCCTAAAGGTGTAGCATCCAGCAGCTGCTCAGGAAATCTCTGAAATCCCCACGTCACCGGGCTGGGAAGGGCAGCGAAGGGAAGTACAAAAGCCGCTACCTATTCACTGCAGCCAAAGGTGTTTCCTTTAGCTCCTCTTTACTGAATGGGAGGGGGAAAGAGGTGGAAGGAGCAGCCAAAAAACCTGAGCAGGCAGTGTGATGCTCATTTTAAGAGAAGCCACTCTTTTCACAGGGAAAAGGGGAACTCATTAACCCTTCAGCTCACAGGACGCACGCTGATACCCCGGAGTGTCCGGGCAGGAAAGCAGCATCTCTGCTGGGGCTGGCACCCCTGCCTGGGGGTCACACACAGCTCTGCCTTCTTCCAGTCCCCCTGCCCTGAGGGTCTGCAGGGATCTGGATGCTACCATTGTGCAAATTTCCAGTATTTTGCTCATTTAAGGCCGTTGCTTACTTCAGGGTGGCCTTAGCAGGTCATGTCCTGCCCCTCAGACAGAAAAAGTGAAAAAGAGTGATTTGCTAGAAAGGATGATAAAATGTTCGGCATGATGTGATACCTGACCTCTCAGCCACAGCACTGCTGCTGGCATGGGCTGGAAGTGTGTCTGAATAGCACTAGAAGGACAAAAGTGGTAAAAAGAAAAGTTTCACTTGGAAGTAAATCTCTCAGTATGCTCAGAAATCAAGTGTTCTCAACAACAACAAAAAAATGCTTGGATATTCATATCATTCACTCCAATCCACCTGACTTCACAGAAATGTCAAATTTCTCTCAAACCCTCCTTGCCCTCCCCAAAAGACCTCACTGAAAAAAATTCTTCAACCCACTTTGACTCCTGTTCTCTTTTTTGCGGGGTGACTTTAGAAAATATGGTTTTATTAGGTGGTCTCTCAGCAGCATCTATGTCACTCGTTGCAGCAAGTTCCCCAGAGTATGTTGAAACATGTCCATGCTGGGGTGGAAGAAACTTTTATGAAAAAGCAATTGTTTTTCCCAGCTGGCTTCACCCGAGCGCAGCCAGGATAAAGCTCCTCACTCATAGTCCTTGGCTTCTTGCCTGCACAAGGTCTCCAAAATACCCAGTGGGTGGGGAACGGGGGCTTTTCCTTTCCCACCAGCCGACCCATCGTGGCCAAACCACTCCAGTTTAAAACTATTTTTAAATCCGAAGGCAATCCAGCTGATGACATAATGATTGTGGGAGCGATGCCATACTGGGCACCTGGTGAGACAGCTAAGAGAAAGCCTGGACAGTCCTCCAGAACCCAGCCAGCATCAGGAACAGCCCCAGGGGAGCTACGTGGGGTGCATCCGCATTGTGCGAGCCCCAGGGACTGAAACGCCGTGCTGGGGAGAGGACTGGGGAGAGAAGCTGATTGCAGTGGGCTGCTGTGGTCTGGGTTTCAGGTTTGTTGCTTTGCTGTCTCTTGTTTCTCTGGGAACATGTTACAGCCTGTGGAGCATCAGGGCTAGTCCAGAAGGTATGGTCAGTGCTGGGCTGAGAAAGCAGCTCGAACTGTCACAGCCTGAACGTGCTTTTTAACAAGTCAGAGATGTCTCCTGGCGTCTGTTTGACAGTCTCCTTGCCCAATGCATGCAAGTCCCATTAAAAGGATGCAGACCTCCCTGGGGTTTCTTGCCTCTTCCTGCTCCAGAGGTGGCACTGAGCTCCAGAAAAGGCTGGTGATGACTCTCTGGCCATAATGCTCTTGCCATAAACCGCATGATAATTCACATGTGTGGGAAATTAGAATAACACTAGTTTTTTATTAAGCTTGTATATTCTTTCTTTTTTTCCTTTCTTAAGATGTTTCCAAGTGATCTGCTCCAGGCTCAGCACATAGGCAACCCAAACCCTGTGCCCTCAAAAGCCGTGGGAGGTTCTCCACTGGCTTTAATGAGGGTTGGAGCAGCTCCCTCATTATCATATCCACAGCCAGGTCGCTTCTGAAGCAAGATTGCAGGGGTGATACTGCTCTGCAAAGCTGGATGCTGGAAATGCAGGTGCCTCCTTCTTACATTACTTTGGAAACTTTTATGGGAACATTTGAGGGAAGGATGGGTTCAGCCCTCCAATTACTGGGAGCTGCTTTCTGTCACACAAGATGTGAGGTTGCATCCAAAGCAAAATGATTGGGAAATAAAAAGGAGAAGTGGGAAAAAATGTAAAAGCTTCAGTGAATGTAAATGTACTTAATTTTTCCCCAAAAGTGTGCAGTTCCGTTCAGGCTTAATAAAACCCCTTGAGACAAAGGGATGTGGTAAACACACACCAGAAAGACAGATACACCCCTGTAGCTTCTTCATCAGCACCAAACACCCACGGTCCTGTCACACACCTTGCACTGCCAGAAGACACAAGAGAACATACATGGCATATCTTCACTCCCAAGCCCTTCATCTCCCTGTTAATGTCTCAGACGTGCAAACCCGCTGTGCTGCTCAGAGCCGCTCAGACTCCTCTCATTGCTGTCCATGCTGTGGCCCAGCCTTGGATGTGAAAGGGAAGGTATATGGTTTATGTAGGGACAGAGGGTTCAAGGAGGATATTGGCCCTGTTCCCAAGCCTGATGAAGTCAGGGAAAACTCCTCCCATCACTTCAATGAGGTTTAGTAAGAGCCTTTCATGAGCAGGGTCTGTGGCATGCTCCTGCCTGCTCCCTGGCTGCTCTGACCTGACCTGTCGAGGGCCTGATGTCCGGGCACTTTGCTCTTCCCAGAGCATGGAAGGGAGGATATGAAAGAGGATGTTACAGAGTCAGGACAGTAATTTTGTCTCTTGGCATCCTGCTTTGATAAGAGGAGGGGAAAAAAAACCCCAACCATAACTACCATTTTCAGGACAAACTGTCTGGCAACAGCTCCAAAAAGAGGAGGAAAAACCCAAATGGCTCATTACAATTAGATAAAAGAATTTAAAACCACATATCCTCAGAGCCAGTGAAAGCTCAGATGGTGGGCAGGACACATGGCTGCGGAGTGGCCCATACCTCCCCAGGAATAAAACCCCAAATAATGGTGTGGCATGCTGGCAGCATGAATAGTAATTTGGGTGTCTTGGCATTTAGAAGCTGCTGTCCTGGCTGCTGGTTTCCAGGAGAGAAGGTGGCCCTGCCCCAGGTCTTGGTGCATTGCCACCACCTCGGGTAGCCACTCTGTGCCCGCCTCGCTACCGCTCTGTAAAACTATCCTTCTGTTTGGCGCGGTGGCTAAGGAGCCATGGGGTGGTAGCAGGAGGGCTCAAGCATGTCCCGAAATTGGTGTGCGTGCTCTGGAGGGGCAGGTGGCTGGGGGAGGATTGCACGTTTGTGGGAAAGTCACTCCTTCTGCAGCTGGGTGCTTTGAAGGCAGCGAGGGGCTGGCCAAGCCCGTGGGCACAGCCAGGGGCGTGGGGCTGGCGTGCAGGAGAACCCCGAAGGCTCTGATGCTCCTCTGAGTCACCATGCCTCCTCCTCCTCACTCGATGGTGAAGGAGCACCCACGGCTGGTCTGATCAGAAGTGAAGGCAATGCCCACATCTCATCAGCTGCGCCGGTCCCTGCCGAGGGCAGGCAGTGCCAAAACTCACATGTTTCAGGGCTGGGCACGAGTGGCTTTGCTTTGTCTTTTTGCTTTCACCTCCAGAAGCCGAAAGCATTGGTAACCCACGGCGGGGAGCACAGGGCAATATTCCTTCTTGGGCAACGTACAGGCCTACACCAAACGCCAGTGTCTGAGCTTGCATGGGGTGTCTCACCTTGTTACCAAAGAGAGCAAGCAATCCTGCATCAAAACAACACAAACAAACAAACACCATCTTTCTCTGGTGCTTTGTAGGTGAGCTACAAGTAAACAGCAATACCCATGAGCAGTTACACAGTTGTGGTTAATATCAGATCTATTTTAGAGATTAACTATCAAGTTTAAAACTCATCATGCTGCTGCTATTCAGTTGGTCTCAGAATATCATGAAAATGAAAATAATTAGACTGTAGGTCGCAGTAACTATTAGGAAACGTTGGCAGAACAATGAAAGAAATGTTGAAAAGAAGAATTTCAGTATGAGGCCTATGACATAGTAAAAATCATTGGTTAATATTATGCTAATCAAAACATCATAGAGAGTCGCAATTTCATATGGAGAAGTGGCAGGGAAACCATGCTTAACTAAATAAGGATCAGCCAGTGTTAGTAGGAGTCATAGACAAATCCTGAAGTAACCGAATGACTAAATAGCAATTGTTTCCATTGGTACTGCCTGAGCTATTATTTTTTGTTTTCCTTGGAAAAAAAAGAGTTAGGTTTGTGCAAAAATTAAAAAATGATATTTTCTATTGTTTTTTTCATGCTTGAAAATGGACTGTAATAAAGAATGGTTTAAAAAACATTCTCTTGTTCAGGAGAAGCAAAAGAAAAAGTGTTGTTCATCCTGAGCCTGAACTGATCATGCAACAGCCTGAGCTGATTAATGAAATCCACACCTTTCACAAGAGAAAACAGCAGCATGCCTGGCCCTTCGCTGCCTCCTCTCTCTCCCCAAGGAGATTAGGTCATCGAGGCTCCATTGAAATGTTGTTTTCCAGGGATTCTGCAGGGCAGGTTGGTCCTAAAGGTAAAGTGCATTGATTTCAAGATAGAAGGACATACGGAAATTCAGAGCAGTTCACTTCCCCAGCTCCGCCACAAAAGCTGAATGTGACACTTCCAGGGGGTCCTTTGCTGTAACCCTAACGGCACTGCCAGGAGACACGGCATTATTTTGCAGATTTGGCTGAGTCATCATCACATCCCCCAGGAAATGCTCAGAGGATTGTTCCAGCATTTTGTTGCTGATCCTTGGCAGTTCCAGGTAGCTACAAGGGACTCGGGTGAGTTCCCCTGGTACCTGGGACCTGCAAGGAGAGGACACTGCCAAGGGTGTCATCATCCTGTGGATTAACTGAAGGGTTGGGGGGACCCCAGCCAGCTTCTCACAACCAGACTGGAAAAGTACAAGCCTGAGATTTGTCACATCTACCCTCCTGCGTGCCTAATTATTTGCCTATATATTGCACGGCACTGCTGGGGAGTCCTGGCAAGCCCGCGAGACGTCTGCTCCTTCACGGCTGCTCAGGCTGGAGACTCACATGGAGCGGGATTGTGTAACGTAATAAAAGCAATCCTAGAACAGCGTATGTCCGATACACCTGGATTGGTTTGCAAAACAGGTGTGTTTTTGGCTGGGCAGGGTGGATCTGGCTGCACCTAGCATGTCGGGTGGCATCAAAGGAGGCACAAGGTTGAAAGTGGGTGAAGGAGACAAAAGGCAGGGTTGGGAGAGAAGCTTGGGTGGAGAACGAGAAGCGGGAGAGGAGGCAGATGAGAGGCTGGAGTGTGGGCCGCGGCGGCGTTACGCTGTACTCTGCAACGCCGCCTAAGGAATTAGCTGGAGAGTGAGTGTGGAGGGAAAGGCGAGAGTTGTGTGTTTATTAGATGCAGTGAACAAATGTGCCACTCGTGCCCTGGGTGTGCTCAGGCTCCCCATCACTGGGGGGCTTCCCTGCACCCAGGGGTGCCCAAAGCACCTCCGGTGCCCTGCACCTCAAATCACCCAGACCCTCCCCAAAAACTCACTTCCCACCTTTCTTCCCTGGGCTCATTCTCCCTGGCAATGGTCTTTGGGAAAGGCAGGAGCACTCGCTCCTGTTTGATGTGACAGAGGCAGTCGGAACACGGACGGGGCACATCCAGGGCTTGTCTGGGTGCGAGGGGTTGGCAGGAGGCAGCGAAGGCATGATTCAAGGACTGGCACTGCCTGCTTCCACCCTGAGAGCAGAAGGAGCTCTTCCATACACGGCGTATCCCGTCACCCCAACAGACCGACTTGTCCAGACCAGTCGGTGGCCTGTGTACAGCAATTAAACTTTGCCAAAATGGTAAATCCAGTCTCTATAAATCCAGATCCAAACCGAGTATTTTTTTATGACGGAGGCCACAGCTTAATATAATTAACTGTGACTTACACGCTGGTTACTCTGGTGTGATGTCAGCTTCTCCACACTGTTTATTTTAATTAAAACAGAAATTGTAGGTCTTGAGTGCTGGTAATTACAGCCCGTGGACTCAGTTTGCCAAAGCCCCTAATTAACCTGCTATGTGTCTACCTGACTTGAGGTGTTAGTTGAAACATGACTGGTGCAGTGGCATTATGTTGTCTGCAGTGATGGAAATACAGTAGGAAGACATGACAGGCTCTGTGATGGGGGATCCATATTTTAAGCTATTCTGCATGACATTCCTTTCACTTTTATGTAGATTACCAGTTTCCTACCTGAGACTTTGTAAGTGATAGACTAGCTGAGAAAATGGATTTGATGAGAAGTACCCCTTTTTCAGAATAATTGCCTCCTGTATATGCTCAGCCGGGTTGGGAAATCTGGTGTCTTTGTGGCAGCAGATTGCAGCAGGGCAGGTGGACAGGCCATGCTCCTGTGAGGACGTCTTTGCCTCTGGAGAAAGGCTGGTCAACTTTCGCCTTAACACTTACAAATGCTTCTGCCCAGCCTTGGCAGCTCCCTCTGCCTCAAGACACTTTAAAATACAAGTACTTCTCTCCCAGTTCAGCCACAAACTCACATCATTCAACTCGCTCTTTAATTGCCCATCGCGTGCCCGCTATCGCATTTAATGTATTCATTCCCCCAATAAAGGCTCTGCATATTCTCTTGTTCCCGTATCTCCGTAGCTATTCTAGTTTCTGTCTTCTTGACTTGTGCGGACCAGCCAGATGTCTCACCACCAGTGCAACAGGGAGATTTGCCATTGCCTATAGTGGCCCAGATCAGGGTCTGCAGATAGACACATTGCCCTGCTTTTTCCATGCTCAAAAAACCACAGCTCTCCATAAGCTTGGAGCTGAGCTGACTCCAAAGAGCATTAAATGAACCTGAAAAATGTATGCTTCCAAAACTGAGCTGCTTTGCACGGATCAGTGTCTGCAGAATTTGAACCTGTATTTTTGAGGCAAAATATATACCAGGTACAAATTAGGCAAGGCCAATATCAAATGTAGTTTCGTATTGACTTTGATGTACCCATCTGGCTTCAAAAATCTTTGTTTTCAGTTGAAAACTCTCGTCTATACTTGAACTTTTAAAGGAAGTCATTCTGCTGTTTTAGGCACAAATGTGAGCCGTGTACCTCAATTTGCCCTTTAATTGGGTGACATAAAAATTGCAAGAACTTAATTTATGGGCTCTATGTTTGAAAAGGGAAGGTACTCTCCATCCAGTTTATACTACAGAGATGTGAAATCCTTTCCACAGGCTGCTCTCCTTTTCAGTTAGAAGTTAATAATACAGGATATCAAAGTTCCCCTTAACCATTTTAAGTACTTTGTTTCCCGCAGATTTCTCCTACATTTCGGGGGAGATGGAGTGTATTCCTTCTACCCTGTCATCATTCAAAGCTGTATGAGCCCATGAGAAGCGAGCTGAGGGAAGGAGAGGGCAATGGAGGGAAAGGTACACTGTGCGTGCATGATACATGTTAGCCAACATCTCTCAACACATTAATCTTCACTCGCAAGGAGAGACAGGCCAGATCCTTGGGGCTTTGCCACTATAACCCTCTCCTCCTCATTCATGAAGATAAATGCCCTCAGAGTGATCAGCCATCATGTATTCTTTATGCATGTGCCAGATGGCTGTCTTGTAAGTCAGCCAGAGAGAAATCTTCTCTATGGAGAGCAAACGGGCAGGATCGCTAGCAGGGAGCTTCCCACAGGTGTGACATCCACCCGTCTGTCCGTCCATCCCTGCAATTCGGTGTGCTTTTGTGTGATGAGCTGGCAGGTCATCCATCCTCACCGGCTGGGCGGAGCTGGGCTGGGGTAGCCCCGTTCCCGTGGAGATTGCTATAGCTTCCCCATGTGCCATTATGGTGTAAATGACAGGGTTTTCCTAAACCCATCCCCCAGGAGTGTCTCACGCAAGGTTGGTGAGGAAACAGTGAAGAGTAAAATGGGTGTGGAGCTTTCTGGGGCTTGAGGAACAAGCTGTGACAGCGCATTGCCTGGCATGATGTTGTGCTTGCTTTCTCTCTTCCTCCCTTTTAGAGGTCGGACACTGGTGACCTCACATCACCCAGCAAAACGCCTGGTGACACAAGTATCTGCACTGATTTTGGAAGACACCGAGCAGGAGTTGCTTTTTCCAGCTGAAGGGCTGTTCAGAGGGACCACGCTTACATTGATTTCCCCATACCCTCTCTCCCTCTCCTTGTCATCCACTTCAGACTTTGACATCCCCAAGCAATGGCCAAAGCAGGGAAGCAGATACTGCAGACAGAGTCCCGGAGCCAGCTGTGAGGCTGGACTACACCAGCAAGTCTGAACAAAGCCTGATCTGTGCATCCTATCGGTCACTGCCTCCTCCCAACCCGAGAATCTGAATTACCAGCAAGGACAGCCTAATCTAGCATAAAACATAGAATTAAAGAGAGAAAGATTGTTTGTTTCAACAGCAAACTCTAAACTGTTCATAATAATAGGGGTGAGTCTTCTTGTACAGAAGGAATGGAATCTATCTTTTCCTTTGGAAACCAAATTCCCATCCAGTGCCTCTAGGATTTTGGCCTGAATTGTTTCATATATTGGAAATTATTCTAGATAATTATATTGCTGTTGAATCAAGGGAGAGACAGAAATGGTAACACTAAGTATTTTTATTATTACTACCACTGACAGTTGCAATGTTCTCACTAGAATGGGAAGGTGAGAGTATCTTAAATCGACATAAACAAAAAAGATCCATGGACTCTCAGCATTAATTTATGTCTTGAAGAAATATCCGGGAAACTAAGCAACACAATTAGCAGAGTGCCGTTGCTTCATTTATAATAGAAGACCCACCAGATTCATTAAAATGGCCAGTTCCAGCTGTTCGCAACGCACAGGGTTAATCGAAGGATTTCTCCTGCAGCGCTGTGGGACACTGCTTGACAGGATGGTGTGTTATTCTTCACACGATACGCATGGGAATCACTGGGCAGGTCTTCATGAACTGGATCAATCAGAGAGCAGCATCAGAGCTGGCTGCTTCATTTGGCTGCCATTCATATATATGCATGCCAGGGAGAAATAACTTTGTCCCAAGCTGCTATGTATCAATGCATCAACTTGTAGACATGTGCTAAACAGCTTGAGGAAGAGAGTGCCATGAATCAGCCATAAGAAAAGGGTTGTGTTTTCTAAATGGGAGCAAACTACTCCAGGCTCAGATTTGAGCCTCAGGTTCCTCCAAAGACCAGAATTTTTTATTTTCCTCATGGAAAATAATGGGACCCACTGTTTTCTCACAGATTTCCCCACCTGCATGTGCATGTACCTGGGCTGGTACCTCCTCCCAGTTGGGCAACTTGGGTCAGTAACACCGTTGCTCAACCACAGAGCCCCACTGCACTCTGACATAGACCAGTATGAGCTCTGGGATCCCTGGAGCCAGGAGGCTCAAACACCTCTAGGTTACAGGTCAGGAGTCAACATACCAGTATATTTAGGTTGCAAGTTCCTAGCAGCAGGGACCGTTGCTTTGTTCTGTGTTTGGGTAGTGTCCTGCCTGTGGGGCCGTGCCTCCAGGTTAGGGCCCTACAATGCCACACTAATGCAGTGAAATTAAATAATAAAATAGCAGCAATAACCATAGTAATTAGCATTTGCTTTGACTTGTTGCCACAGACCCACCAACCACAAACATTAGTCAGGGTTTATGATCATGTCTTCCAAACTGCAAATGCTTGCAAAACACCTACTGTCTCCTCACACATGGAGAAGGGGGGAAAAGTCAGAAAAAAAATTGTCTACAACAGATCTCATCACCCAGATTCCTCTGGGTTGCCACTGTTTTCCTCTAGCTGTAAAAAGTCTCTTCCCACTCCAGCTCCACCAGGTGCGTGGGTATGCATCTCCGTCAGGTAAGGTCCTACACTGCATCTCCAGTGGGGAAGCAAAGGAGGGATGATGCTCAGCTGGATTTCTTCTGTCTGTCATTGAGTATCAGCCACAGCGTGAGTTAAAATAGGGGCATAATAGGATAAATGAAAGGGAGTGATTGAGAAGATGTGGGCGATGTGACAGACAAGCAAGCTCCTTGCATGTTGATGAGAATGGCATTATCCAGGCGATGGTTGATTTCTTTTTGTGTCTTCTTTAAAGGGGCAGCATCTTTGAGCAGCCTGGATTTCTTGAACGATCATAGTTACATTGCAGAAAATTCCCATGTCTTCCCAGTGAATCAATTCTACATTCATTTAACCCAAAAAGCCCACAAGGTAAATTAAAACAAACAATTTCAAAAGCAATCCAGTGTGGGGCAGGAAACCTTCATATGAGTTGTCAGCCTAACGCACAAAGAAATGGGTCTGTGAATAATGTAACCCATTGTGAAACAAGCTGATATTTCAGTGAGTTTTTAATAAACTAGAGCATCAAAACAATGGAAAGTCTGCCAGCGCTCACAAACTACATGTGAGAAAGCCTCTTGCAGCCTCTGTGTTCATCTTTCATCAGAGATGCTTGCTAATGCTGTCACACAATTCTGCTTTTATAGTATATGCTTTACACGCATGCATTATTCTCAGGCATTTACTGCGGCCCTGCAATTTGGGGAAGTACAGAACACTATGCTCCATAGAAGGAAAATGCGTAGATGGATTCGAAAGCAATTCTTGCTGAAGGAGCCTTAAGGCCTAGGTGTGTTTACAACCTTGACAAAGTTACAGAAAGATGAAAGAGAAGGGGTAGGAAAACATATAATTAAAGTAGCATTATGTTACCGTGCACTTATAAACACAGAATGAATATGGACTGCTTTTATCGCGAGAGGTGCTGTTCTGTTGTCACCAACTTTCCCATACAAAGGTCATTCAGACACAGAATGGCCAAAATGAGACATAAAGACTCCTTCTGTGCAAGGTGCATCTCAAAGAGGAGTCCCATTAAATTCAGCGAGCGGGAAAAGGTAGTTTGGAGAGAGCAACAATAACGAACAATTTGGTTATGAAACAGAATACTCTGGAGGCAGTTTAAAGAAGGCGGTCCAGGTCAAAGCTGTTGTGATGGGAGAGAACTTTTAAATTGCTTAGGGTTTAAGGGGACCCAATGTTCCTTCTGATTTAGGAATCGGTTCCAGCTGGAGATAAGCCAGCTTAGGATCCACGAACAGATGCAAACTCAATTGCAGGGGAGGATAGGAACTGATAGTTGGGATTAGACTTCTCAAGCATTTTATCTATTATCTTGATAGTGACAGCAACCCAAACCCGATAACTCTGAGGTAGATAGAAGAAGCCGTTCCGCAAACATTTAGGGATAATTCCTTGATTTAAGGTTCTAGTCTGAATTGTAGTAACAATCAGTGAGACAAAACAATGTTAATCAGGGTGATGTTCACAATGTCATAGTGTCAGACACAGCTACTGCTGTTACCAGTATGACTATTTGCTCTGTAGTACGTTGCATCCCAAAGGAGCCCAGTATGTATCACGAGATAAACTACACTCCACTGGTACTACCGGGAGTCAATTCTCTCATAAGCCAAGAGTAGCAATGTGGCAGCACAGTGCCTATGCGGGGGAAAGAGAAAACGTTGATCCTGACAGCGGGACAAGCTGCAGCTCTGTCTCTGCACAGAAAAGACTGCACCTTGCACTCCTGCAGTCAGCCAGTCCCGTCCCCTGCTAGCATCTCATAAATCTGTGCCAGCTTCACGTATGCCCTCCAAACTTGTCATCTGATGGTCACGCACAGACATCTACAGCTGTTCTGTCCTTCTGCATAGGTTAGAGGAGGTGCCATGGCGCAGTAAGACGCCCGAGCTCTCGCCAAAGCCTTTACCCAGTGCTCCCAGTTCCAGCAGCTGGTGGAAGTGAGCTGCTTTTGCCAGCTTTTAGCTTTCCCTGTGTCAGTTCTTGACCCAAAATGATCCTCTAGATAGTTACGAGCAGTGACAGCAAGCCACTGAGCCTCATGTGATCTGCAAGTGAAACTCACTTGTCTAGGTTTTGGCTTACACCCTCCGGCCGCAGCCCTTCCACCCCCCACAACGTCCCTGCCACGCGTCTCCTTGTCCAGACCTGGCCACTGCCGCAGCACGGGGTGCTGGAGCAGAGCCGTGAGAACGCAGGGCTTGAGGGTTCAAGCAGTACTTTACTAGTGAGCCACCACAATGAGCCAGGGAGGTGCTAGGAGCTGTGCAAGCTGTCCAGGCCCTGACAAACTCACTGTTTATATGGCTAAAGAAGAAGAGTGGTGTGGTAAATTGTATATTAAATTGATTTTTTGGGGAGCTGGATCTAGTTCTCTATCGTACCACAGATGTTTCGCAAAAACTTGTCATTGCCTCAGTTTCCCCTCTCTGAAATTACATCTCTGGGATATTCAGGATTTTTCTCACTGCCACTGGGAACGGTACAGTTTCTGTGCTCCTTTACTCCCTGACCAGAGCACATATAGGTGCTTTCATGGGCTCTCTTACTTACCATGGGCAGTGGTGTTCCAGGTGCTATTAAAACCGGTGAGGTGCTCACAGAGGGCAAAATGATCTCTGAAGGAAAAAAAAAGGGGTTGAGCAAAGGAATGGAGGGAAAGCCAAGACCATGGGGTGGTGATCCAGCTTGCTGGAAGCACAGCAATGGACAGCAGTGGGGCCAGGAACCAGAACCTCAGCCTCCCCGGGGCCAAGCCATCCTTCCAGCACCGGTCCAGATCTCTGCCGCGAGGTTTTGTGTCCACACCAACGATTCCATTCATGCCCTAAATTAAGCAGGAGATTTCCCGTGTCTGCAGAGATACTGACAACATCTTTTGGCTGGGTGGAGTCCCAGGTACTCTCTTGTCTCAGATGCCATCCAGAAACATCACAGATAAGAGCGATACCACTGCTGAGTGGCCCTAGCTGTCATCAGTGATGCTATGACTATTCCTTGTGTGAGCAGGTTACAGCTAAGGAAAGGCGAGGTGTGAGGGCTGTGTTTATTTCACTGTTTTTTAATGAAGAAATTGGAGCTGCTGTCAGCATTACCCGTGGGTGCATCAGCTACAAATCAACACTTAAATAAATGAACTAAATGACATGATGTCAACTACATATTCACAGCAAACTAGTTGGTCAGAACACAGACTGAGCACTTTGTAACGCTAAGCCTATCCCCAAAATAACCCTTCGGGTAAAAGCCTGAACTAATTAACGAGTAGGCGTCCTGTTCTGAAAGGCAAAGAACTCAGGGGACACAAATGTTAATATTTGGTATCACCGAAACTAATCAACACTAGAGATGTCTATGAAAATCTAAATCCGGCGTTCCTCATCCTCGCCTCACGCCAGCCGGAGCTGCCAACAGCGAGAGAGCTGTCAGTCGCTTCCCTGGGGTACCCAGTCCCCCCGCGCACCGGCAGCCCGGCCCCGAGGGGTTACTGATGGGAACCGTCAGCGGGAGTGTTTGGTCCGTGCCAGCCCCAGCGATGGAGGCAGGTGACTCAGGAGCCTGGAGTCCTCCCGTCTTTGAGAAGTGAGAGTCGGTGCCATCACAGGTGACGAAGGCACTAAGGCAGGTGCCTGCGACAGACGCTGCAGGCTCTTTGCTCCCGTCGCCTTTCTCCTGGGACACTGGGCTGGGTCAGTCTCTCCAGCAATGCTGAGCTGTCCCTGTTTCTTTACCCGGGGACGGATGCAGTTGGCCCCCAAGCAGCAGGAGGGATTGCTCTGGCACCTCAGTGCACCGACTGCTGAGGACAGGCTCTGCCATTTGTCTGGGAGGGCAAATTCTCCCAGACCTTTCCCACATCCCAGCCATGCGCTGCCTCCTGGCCATGCGATGGAGGGACAATACCTCTCACTGCTCTCCTGGCCTCCTATGCCTCACAGACAGCCTGCCATTGAGCACCAAGAGCTGCTGTATATTTATATACGAAGCAGTATACTGTCTGGATTGGCAGTTTTCTGCTGAGTGGTAGCAAACTTTGACTAAAAATAATACTAATTTAGCCTCTTTGGCCTTTGGTTTAACCACTCAAATGTTCCATTTCAGGAAGGTGACAGCCGCTTTGGTCTGCTTCAGTGAAGGTGGATAGAAAGTTTGAAGCTTGCTGGAAGGCAGTTTTTCCACTGCGGCCTTCTGGGAAGATCTTGTGGGTACGGGAAGCATTAAAACATAGGCGACGCCTCACAGGACGTTAATTAGGAGAGGGAAACACCTTGATTAGTATATTCTTTGACTGTCTCAGTCAGTTAATACCACCTCTAGGTCCCACACTGGTTCTGCACAGTAGTTAGTGCAACTTTCCTCCTGGGTGCAGTTCCAGTCTGCTGGGGTCTACAAAAAGCTGAGCATGGGTCTGGGCTGGGTGATGAAGGGCTGGAAAATGCAGGAGCCTTCAACTGCATCTACATTTGACAGGGACCCTGCTGAATTTACACAGTCCTGTTGGATTTTACAGTGTCTGCCCAAGGAAGAAGACCTCCTCTGTGGAGGAGCTCCATGGCGTTTGGGTGCCACTCTGCTGGCTGTAATTAAGTGCTACTTGGCTAAATGATCTTGTTTAATTTATATATGGTACTTTCCTGGAAAGCTATTAAATGCATGCTATTTTCCTAAGATAGAGGCTTTTTAAGCTATTTTGGGCTTTCATATAAAGATGCATTTAGACAGTTGTAATAAATACGAGGATGAATCCTTTTCTGTGAGTGTCATGTGAGGCCATCAGAGGCAGATGGAGAGTCCTCAGCACAGCTGTTTTTGGGTTTGGTGACCGGGTTTGTTCCTCTTACAGGCATTCTGCAGAAGTCCAATGGCTTTCACTAGAGACTTGTGCAAAACTGATCTAGTAATACAAACCCTCGGTGCCGGGCAATCAGGGGTTTTCCATGAGTCCGTATGACATGAGAAATGCTATTTCAAGATGTCCCCTCTTCCTCTTACCCAACTTGTCTTAAGTGTCTTTAGGTATTAAACACTCTTTGTTCAGAGCAGGTCAGAGCCCTTTCTCCCGGTCAGACACATCTGGCATTCATGCAAAACCATGCACAGATGAAGACTGCTCAGGAACCTTGTGGCATGAAGGACACCTCAGGACATCTACCACGGCTGGTCTACCCACAGATGTCCTGTTGAAGTCTTCCTCAGCTTTTGCACTAGTTTCAACTTACAGCATGGGCAAGCATCAGTCAACAAGGCAGAAGAGCGTTGATCAAGACAGAGAGCAAATGGATAAGGCTGCTGCAGTTGCTCTCCTGTTAAGTCTTTAACCTCTGAAATTAGTAACTAAATTGGCAGAAGCTATGGCTAAAGCTGGACTAATCAGCTAGTTACTGCAAGAAGTAAAGAGGCCATGAGTGACACCAGCCAGACTTACTTCTTTCTTAGAAAGGACCTTCAAGCTCTCTTGCACAGCTAGAGGTTGAGGGATCAGCTTTCAGAGAAACTTGCGCAGTTCATTTGATTTCTCTATGCAGCAAACGCTATGTAAGTTTGAAACAAATGCAGGCTGGAAACAGCGATGGATTCTGGGGACCGAGAAGGCATCTGGAATTGGATCCTGGCTTTGAAGTGGGCACATGACCAATCTCTAGGTACCTCCAAACTTTGACGAGGGAAGAGCTGGTTCTGAATGCTACTTATCGTCCCCAGTTCTATTAAGGTCCAAATTGATTTTTTTCTTAATTTTTTCAATCTGAATGCCACCTCATATATATATCCCACATACCTCTAACTTAGGGATGCTTTAAAATGGGGATCAAGGTCTACTCTGTCACTGAGCACTAAGGAGGGATTAAAAAACTCAGGAGGAGCCTATTAGATAGTTTAGGGCAGGTTGCCAGTTCTTTTGCCAGCACACAGACTACTACAAATTCTTACACGCACATGCATAGTTCAGACTCGCCCTGCGCAGTGACACCCAACCGCATTTAATTCCTGTGCATACCATCTCTCTTTGCCAGCCTCCTCTCTGATGCTTTTTTCCTTGTTCTCAACAAACACAATTCTAAATTCAGTCCCTGAGTTTCCATTAAGGATGAGCAAAGCAGAGCTTTAAACTCTGAAGCTGTTTTAACCCATTTGCTCCTGGATCAAAAAGCTTCCCAGTTTCATTCCAACAACTCAGGAAACTTTCCCCCACTGAAATCTTGAAGAAAAAAAAAGGGGGGGGGGGGGGACTGGGGGGAGCTAAAAAATAATTAGTTTTACTAAGGTGGAGCAGTTTCTTTCTCTGGTGTGGTTTTACTTGCAGAGATGTGAGTTAAAGGAATGATGGTGAATACAATCTTAAGACCTGATCTGAGTCTTCTGTGAATATTCCTTTGTAGAGCACACTCCAGCATATTCTGGTCTGTACTTGTGGTTGGTAGTTCAAGGTCACATTAGAGAGGCTGACAGTGCAGCTCAGATCCTGCAGCACCTGCTCATGCCTTGGCTCTGATCATTTTTCAGCAAAAAAGAAAATTAACATGAATAACTGTAGGAAAAAAAAAAGCTCCTGACACGCCATGTGGTTTTGTTTTGATTTTATTGTTCGTATTAAGAAAGGGGCATTAGCTGGAGCACAGGCTAGGTGTGTCACTTGGCACTGATGGAGTTAATTGTGATCCCCGTTCCTATGGCCATCCACCACGGGGTGAATGCAGCCGCATTGTCCATGATCACAGTGCTGTGTTAAATGTGCTGCTCTTCCTGGAGCCATAACGTGAAATACTCGAGGCTGTACTAACAAAGACCTTACACTCCGTTTTGCGTGTGAAAACATGGAGCTTTTCCATGAGCAGTTCCTGGCCCCTCATGGCATCGTGGTGCAGTCTGTGCTTTTACAGTTCACTGAGAGCTGCCTCAGCAGATCCACCATAAATGCCTGTTTTCTAGGATTTAAAATTGGGCTGGGAAAAAAAATTCGATGGGCTGAAACTTGGCATTTCAAGGCTCATCTGGGGAGTCAGTTTCTCATATTGCGCCAGATTCTGGCATCTTCAAAGGGTGAATTTCTATTTCCTTGTAACTGAAACTGGTAAGAGTCACTGAAAGAAAGGGTGAAAAAATCTGAGTATTAAATTCAGATTAGGCATGTTTTAAATTGAGCAATGAGCACCTTCTGTGTACATATATGAAATACATATTTCTCCAACTGAGAATTACTTATTGATAAATCCACAATGTGATGTAGCAATAACTTCCAGTGTTCTGTACGATAAGAGCTAGTATTTAATCAACCAGGAGAATCAGATGAAATGCATACCATATAATAAGCATTATTCTTGTGGAGGTGCCAGCTCCAGCCCAACAATTTTGAATTGAGGCTTGCTGATGTTTTTCATCACTCTGATGTCATCTGAGCTCTGCACTCTGCATCACCATTACCTGTTACCTCTGCAATCAAGGGGTTGCTGCTCTCTGGAGTGGCAAAGAGAGGGTTTCAATAACGCTCCACACAAGCCTGTCGTGTCCCTCCCCACAGTGCATCCCTGCGTGGTCTGCTCTGCTCCTTCAGCCTCTGTTTCCACCAGCGCTTCCTCTCACCCTCTCAGCTGTTTTGGGACAGACACTGCAGAGGCACTTCAAGTGCTTGTATGTCATTGACTGGCAAATGGAAGATATTATAGCATCATTTGATCTTTTGATTCAAGCCTTTTGAAGAAATGATCCACCAACACAAGAATTGCTTGTTTTGTAAAGAATTTACTTCTCTCCTGCGACAAGAAATGTCTTAAAGAGCTACTTGCCTGCCCAAGTTTTGCTTTGCTGTAATTATGCTAATGCATATGTTTCACTGAAGCTCCAAAAGCGCTGGTGCTGGCAAGGTATGAGATACCTAGCTTCAGACCAATGTAAGGTACACAGAAAGCAGAATATTTTCTTGCACAAATGCAGAGCATCTAGACTCAGGGTTTGCACCTGTGCAATTACTTTGATGTAGTCATACTGGAGCAAGGAGAGGAAAAAAAGCAATGTAGATGAAGCTTTCAGCTGACAGAGAAAATAAAAACACAGCTTGTGGTTGTGTGAACTGATCTGTGATAAAAATGTTTGCATAAAATTACATGCAAATGACTGGGAAGTACAAACATACCCACAAGAAAGTCTGTTCCACTCAGGACCAGAAGCAGAAGTGCTGGAAATATAGGAAGCAAACTTGACCTCAAGGAAGTTACAGGGTGAGGGTGTGAGCTTCTTTCAGCCAAAATCAGTGATAAAGCACCCAGTTATCTCACTGGGCATGGGATCACCCCCTGCTTTTGCAAACAAAGTGGTTCTGTCTAGCTCAGGAAAGATTTAGGTAAGCACCCAAATTGTTGTTGCTTTTACAGATCTTACAGATATATGAAACCTGTAGAAGTGCAGCTCATGGGGACTATTTCTTTGGGACTCCATCTGCCTATTTGGAAGTGGAGGTTGGGATGGCCATTCAAGATGCAGCAGAGGAGGCATTTCCAGTCATCTGTCTCATTCACTTTGCCAAGTTGTGATTATTCTGGGTCTCAGAAACCACATCTCCTTTGGGGAACAGGGACAGCCCCAGCCAGTATGACTGTAAGCTCCACATGAGTGCTCACCTACTGAAGACAGTTACTCATGTTGGTGTCTCTTGGTTGTTTCTTAAAGGAGACTTTACCTTTCTAAAAGCTTCTCTCCGTCATCTTTTGTCTGCTGGTGGCTTCCTCTGTACAGTAAAGGCTGCATCTTGCCTGCCTGTGTGCCAAACCATCTGACTGAGCCATCAGCAATTTAACCAGGGTCTTCCTGAGGTAGTATAACATATGGACATACTTTTTTTAGGGGTCTGATAGGTCAAAGATATACATATATATGTGCAAGTGTGTGTAAATAAAACATTGGTTTTCACCCTCATTTTAACCAAAGATAGGAAAAGTAATAATTATAACTTAAATAGCATTGATGCAAAATCACAACAGTATTTTACTTATCTGATCTTATCTTTCCTTTGATGGTCTGGGTTGCACAACGATTACAGCTAACTCTGCAGAGGCTGGGAGATAGCATAATATTGCTCATAAAGGTTATCATCCCGCTGCTTCTCATCACGGCTACACTGTTGTTAATAACCCAAGCTTGAGTTTAAACAGGAATACTTATCTTTAATATATATTTCCTGCTCCCATATATTTCAGGGAAAAGCATTACATTTATTGGCAAGAAGGACAAACAAAAACAGACTCTCCTGAGATGATAAGCACATATAAAAATCCAGATGTTTCCAGCATCAGGATTTTTTTTTTTTTCCCCTTTCTTTTGGTCTCTGTTTTCCTGCCAGGCCTACAGGAAAGCACACACAGAATGAAACCACTCTCCAATGGTAGCTTTGAGGAGCAAACTCTACAAACAAGAAAAAACAAACACAGTCAAAATCAAGCATTTTCCTCCTTTGTCATTTGTTTGGCGGCTGCTGCCGAGACCCAGGCTCATACCTGGGGTAAGAGTTTTTCCTGTTTCTTCTGAGGTCCCGCTTATGTGACCCGGGGACTTCTAAGGCTGGGAAAGGCGGGGGGATGAGGGGGTGTCTCATCTCGCAGATCCTTCCTGCAAGACGTCTCAGTGATGACGGCTTATTGATCCTGAGCCTGCGTGTGGTGGTGGAGATAAAGTTGTGTTTGTTGTACATCTCGCTGTGGCCAGGGCATCCTTATCTCTGCTGCAAATCGGGGGCGATACAGCTTCTGTGGGTTCTTGGGGAGGCTGGGGAGGGGAAAGACCTTGTGCTCAGGACTAAGGAATTTCCCTTATTATCTAATTAATCTTTAGGATTTCCCTGCCTTCCTTCCCCTTGTCTTACAATCACACTGTGTATGGGCCTGGAGGACTCCTGGGAGTTTGAAGGACACGCTGATTTATTCATTGTTGCATTACTGCATTAACGAAGGGCAGTAGTCTTTCCAACTCGGTGGGTTCTCTAGACTTGCTAAAACTTGCATAAAGACACCGGGAGGATTCCTCTGCTGCATTGCTACTACTTCTCTGCTTCATTAAATAGCTGCTGCATTAGGTACTCTGCAAAATATTAGTGCAATTAGTGATTTACATTTATATAAATTTGACAGTGACCTGCGATAAGAGAATCTTGCTGATGCTACTTTTCTTCTCAGTGTTATTTCCCAATATCTTATTCCATCCTGACCTAGCAGTAATGAAGTCAATGAAAACTTTTCTTTTGATGTGAGAGGGAGCAGGAAAAAACTCACCCTTAGATTCCTTACACAAGCCTGGCTCTCATTAAAGTTACTGGAAAAAATATATGTGTCCAGTTTGTATACGGAAATTATGTCGTCCCTTCTGGCTGTTAAAAAAAACCAAACAAACAAAAAAAAAACCACCAAAAAAAACCCAACCAAAAAACAACAAGCAAAATAGTTTAGGAAAGAGAGTGTAAGTCCAACAAAGAATCTTTTTCCAGTGTATTAACTAAGTGCCATGTATTCCATGGTTGTGCTTACTGCTCAGTAAGGGAACTCATTTTCAATGGAGGATGGCAAAGTTAATCCTGTTCTGTTTTCTTTTGCCTACTAAAAGAGCTGAAAGACAAGTATTTGTTAATTGTACGAATGGAAAATGCACATGCAGAGCTCAGTTTAACCCCTAAAGTTACAAAGATTCCAAGAAAAATGATTAAAATTAGGGTGACAGAGAGGAAAGAGGAAATTCCCCATTTCTTTTTTCCTTTTTTTATCAAAAAACAGAATCAGGTTGTGTTGGAAAACTGAATGTTGAAAACTATCTTTCAGTTACACTCTGTAAATCTGGGGCTTTCTGTCAATTCAACGTATCCTGTTTCATTGAGCTCTGGCAAGAAGTTCACTGACAGAGGAAAATATCTTTATTACGCAGGGAATAGTTTGCTCTGCCACTATCAATTGTGCTAACAGCAACTCCCATAACATTGCTAGGATCTAACTTTTCAGCCAAGTTTCTTCTGCAAGAGCTGAGACGGGTTCTCTTTAGACATATGGCTGCTGCCTGCCCACTAGGCTTACCAAAGGCAGAGGGTGGTCATGCTGCATGACAAAACGTACGTATTCTGCCAAGCAGATTTGCCTGGTGTAAAAGGCATCTTCATGGCAAAGACCATGGTTTTTGCTCTGAGCAAAAACCCCAGCTGGATGCTGGGACAGCCCTCTTTACATTTCCGTTGCCTCTCTGTCCAAGCACAGAAAGTCACACACAACCAGCAAAACCGATATTTGCAAGACTGGGAGTTTCAATGTAAGGCTCCAAAGCCAGCAGTTGAGGAAAGTCATTTTCCAAATGTCTGAGTCACCCTCTGCTCACCAGCTACCAGCGGGTGCTGCTGCATGCTCTGCCCCTCGGAGAACCAGATCACTTCTTGAGCTGTTGCAAGTGCGAGAGCAGCTGGCGATCTTAGTCACTTCTCTGTTAAAGTCTTGCCCTAGCGTCATCGATGAAAGACTTGATCTTTTGCCGTTTTTACAACAGGAACCCTTCTCTCATCACTTCCCAACGTGCCACAGCAGAACAGAACTATGACCCATCCTCTCATATTTGCCCTTCTGAGGCACAGAAGGCTCTTTCAAAGGCACAGTCCCATTTGGGGTTTCTTTCCTAAGACTCAATCCAGCTGCCATCTGTTATGCTCTCTTTGTTGACCCATAACAGGGCACAGTAAATCTCACTTCTCCCAGCCATGGGTACACAGTGACCAGTATCTACCTCTTCCCTATTTTTTTTAATTAACTCTGTAGTTACAGTAGCTAAGCCCCCCTTGGGTCCCTGGGAAGTCCCCTTGCTTCCTTGACACAGAATTGCCTCGTGTAGTTGTCTGTAAGAGCAAGAACAGGCAGCCTTCAGCACAGCACCCACGCTGTGCGTTGGCTTCTCCCCGTGCAGATGAGTTTCAGAAATCTCAACCAATTGCATGACTTTTCCCTTTTGTTTTTAAGAGGAACTGGTGTGTTTACACGCCCAGAGACATTGACAAGCATTGATTCATTTCAAGAGTCAATCTATGTTTTCCAAGGATGGTTAGTATTGGTTATTAAGGCACAGACTATCAAAAGGTTGGTGTCTATATCTGAGGTGAAGTCAATGGGAATTAGGCTGAAAAGACTCAAAGTTCTGGTCAACTGCAAGATTCCTGGAGAACAGGAGATTGCTGGTATCTTGCTGAAGATTTTCCTCTGAGGCACGGGATTTCCTCTGTGTTCCATTCTCACATTTTACCCCTCAGAACTAGTCTAATCTCACAGTAGAAGAGCTAAAGCAATGGGAAACCCAAGTCTAGTCCTGCATCCTGCAGGAATGAGGATCCAGCTCTTGAAGAGGCAGAGAGATAGGACAATATTGCTTGTAATGGCTATGATTCTGCTTCTCCTCACCACAGTCATGCTGTAATCAGTAAGCCAACAGGAGGAAAAAGGTCCCCATGTGACTCAATTGCCTGTGTCCCTTCCATGTAACTAAATTAGGTCCCTAAAGATGTGTAATTTCTATGTGATCCACCTTAAACATGCACAAGAAATTGCATCCACAGAAAGAGGCTGGAACTCAATCTCTTTAAGCATTTACCACTACAGTCAAACCAACAAGAACAGCCCAGGAGACTGGCCTTCATCTCTGCAGTGATGCTGCTGGGTGGACATGTTTTCATTAAGCAATTTTTGCTTTCATGAGCAATACAGACCTCTCTATCCTTCTCCTTGACTTTGATTTTTGTTGCCCAACTCATCCAAGCCTTTCACTCAGTCCTGAGATATGGGAGTACAGGAGGCAAACCCAGCCCCACTGCAATTCTGCAGGTCCTCCTGGGCTTCCCCCAGGGACCAGCACATAGGTTCTTCTCATTATCAAGAAGTTTTGAAGGGAAACAAGTATTTGCCCACCCCTTTGGCTGACCAAGACTTGGCTTGCCCACGAAGGCAACAGCCATGGTCAGCTGGATATGAGAAAAGGAATAATTCCTCCTACGCACCCAAAGACCACACTCTGACCTGGTGAGTGAAAGTCAAATATGGACACTTGGGATAACTGCATGGAGACCACCTTATCCAGAGGCAGAATCAGAGCCACACTGTGGGTGGGATCTGGAAGACAAATTGGAGGGGAAAGGGAGAAGAACACAGCAGGAAGAATAAGAGGGGGTGAAAGGTTCATAAAATCATTAAAAAGGAGTCTTTTTATTCCCTCCTTGTTAACTATTGGCACTGCAGACTGGACACAGGCATTTGGCAAGTCTCTGCTTCTGAGATGCACACAACAGGGATCTACCCCGTGCACTACACACACGCACACACAGTCCTCCCACCCACGAAACTTCTCTGGGGCCCTCTCTGGGTTTATTTCAGCTTGGAAACCCACCACATCTCTGATGTCATCCCCCATTGGGGCTTGAATTCTTTTCAATTTGACTGGTCCAGCCCAAAAAACTTTTTTTTTCTATATACGAGGTGTATCTACGGTTCATAAAACAACACACAGGACTGAAGTGGCTAGAGACTAAGTGATAAACTGATGCCAACTATTTATACAATTTGTTCAGAAAAGGGATTTTTATTGATTGGATGCATCATTTTTTCCCATTATACTTTTGGGGCTACTTAAATCAGCTCTGCTCCACAGACTGAGGCTCCACGTATTGCACGCAACTCAAGCATGGAGACCAGGAGGAAAATTAAGAACCAAGCCAATTAATACATACAGTCTCATGAAAGGGTTATCAAGCATTGGAACAGGCTGCCCAGGGAAGCAGTTGAATCACCATCCCTGGAGGTATTTAAAAGCCGTGTAGATGTGGTGCTTGGGGACATGGTTTAGTGGTGGACTTTGCAGTGTTAGGTTAACAGTTGAACTTGATGATCTTAAAGGTCTTTTCCAACCTAAATGATTCTGTGATTCTATGTATTTTAGATGACTCTTGAAACTACTGCTTGTTGCTTTTAAAAAAAGACTCAAAGCTCAATCATACAAGCACTCTGTCTGTGAAATCGCTCACAGTCTAGGAGTGAATTATTGGTTTTACTTGCATGAAAATTCTGTAGAAGCATTTGCTTCATGGCAATTGATGAAGCATTTCAGCATGTCTATTTTATCATCAAATTGAATGAATCTGAGAACATTTTAATGCCCACAGGAGCCTTTGTCAATAAGAAGTGAATGTTTTGTCCCGGCAATGATAAAGACCTCCTGTAAAGCTCTTGTCTAGGATTGGGCTTTGAACTTTAAAAGAAACCTGTGCCGATAAACAGGAAACAATAGATTACAGTTTGTACCTCGCATTATATTGTTCTCTTGGCTTTTTTTGTTTGTTTGTTTTTATGCTTTAGGCAGGGACAAATATAATGTTTTATCAAAGTTGAGGTCATAATTTGTTTATTTATTGGGAGTATTTTGCACTTTCCATTGCAAACTACTGCAACTAAAAGAAACATGGGTTGGCACAAAAAGGGGAGGAGGAGTGAGTGCTATAATGGAAGAAATGTTACCCAATAATTAAAATTCAGTGGTACTGTAAATTCTAATGGAAACAACAATGTGTCTTTGTGTACAATTAACTCTGGGCTCCAGTTCATGATAAAAATTCTAGCTTGTAAAAAGCCTTGACCTCAATACTGACAGCTCAACAGAGGTTCACAGATCTGGCTTTAAAAAACCCCACAACTTTCACAGAGGGGGAACAAATAAATGCTGGACTTGGTCCCCTAAATATGCTCCAATTATTCAGGATGGTTGAAGATAAGAAGAAACAGGAGAAGAAGCAAGGGGAAAACAGTCCCATAGCTCAAAGAAAAGTACAAAATGTTGTTTGATGTCTAGAGAGAAAATTCACCCTCCCCCTCTTGTTATCTCAATCATATATTCTGTGGGGCACCCTGTGTGTTAACAGTGAAGTCCTAGAAAATCTTTATTATTATTAGTTTAATACTTTTTTTATTGTTAACAAAGCAGACAAAACGAGTTGTTCATTACAGTGAGTGACTGACAGGGAAACATGGAGGACTATTCATTAAGTAATTACTACTTTTAGGCAGAAAAAGTTACTGTGCTTAAAAGAGGGGAAAAACAGTACAAAATCAAATTGTCTATTCTTTTTTTTGGTGGGTGTGTGCGGAGGGAGTAATGTCTCATGGAAAAGACAGTTCTACAAATGTCAATCAGCTTGACAAGCAATTATCAACTTTAAGATAAGGACGTAGACTGTGGGCAGAGTACCTCAGAGCAGGCTGCCTCAGTTACCGTGCAGTGTAATGGTGCAGAGAGTGAGACTTGTCCAGAAGAGTGTATCTACAGCTTACCTGCAAACCTGTAGAAATAGGATCAAACCTCATAATATTTTCTAACCAACTATAGTTCAATTTGCAGAGGATTTTGTTTGTTTATTTGTTTCCCACCACTTCTAAAGAAGGAAGGACGACACGGTGCCTTATGGAAGGACAATTAATTCAAAAAAGTATTTTGGAAATATTTTTTTGTGAGAGTTCAGACAGGCTGGATTCATACTGGGGCTTGAGGTGTTTCTCTGCAGCAGTGAATTCAGCAATTGTAGCAGATGCTTCCTCCAAAGAAGGTGAGAAACAGGATTGCCAAAAACATTTAAGTGTCTGAAGCCCTCAAATCCTAGCTGTAATGTTTGCTCCTGAATCCCCTTGGCTATCCCCACACATACATCTACATGTTTTGCCATTATTAAAATGGGCCAAGAATCCATGTTTAACCGTCTGAAGGCTAAAATATCAGAAATGCCTGTTTCACTTCCTTACACTGGAAAATAGGGAAAGGCTGTCCACTTACCTGGCACCATGCCTTAGTAACAAAGTGCTCAAAAAAGTGAGCTGTGACTTGGTTCTGAGAGTAACTTGCATCCCCTTGGCTTCAATAAGAGCTGTGGGTGCTCAGATGCTTTAGTTGCAAGGCTATTTATTAGGTGCTTGAAATACAGATTAAACAGAGATGTGATCTCTATGCTTGTGGAAAGCTATAAAAACAAACAATTCTGCATTTCAACCACTATCTTTTGATCCTTAACCGTAGGTAGATTTAGGAAGGAACTTGCCTGTGTACACTGCAGTGCGTTAGCCTTTGGCGTCAGGATGGCTTACAGAAGGAACAGAGCAGCCACCACCAGAAGTAGCTGTTCATGGTAAAAAGCAAAGAAAGCTTAAAAAGAGTGGAAGTGTGGAAAAATAGCACTCTTGTGCAAATACTCTTTACAGTGAAGAACTCCATCGGCTCTGGCCCTGTGCATTTGAACCTGTTTTATGCTGCACTGGGGCATATATCCATGCCTGGTATCCCCTGGGAAATTACTTAAAAACGTAAGTCCCAGGTTTTTGTATGTCTACACATATCCTTAGACTGTCACTTAACTCCATTTTCACCTCAGCCATGAAGAACCATTGAAGCTGGTGGGACTCCTTGGGAGAATTTCTCCTTGGAAATGTCATTGGCATTTGGTCCATTTTAGTCAGAATGGGAACACGTGCACACACATCCCAGACGGTAGCACATGGGGAGAGACAGTGACAACAATGACAACCAATGGCATAACTTACTGATCCTACTGGAGCAAGAGCAGGTCCTTAATCCCCATGTTGTTTCCAAGCTTCCTGTTTTGAAATTGTCGTAATTAAATTCTAAAGGCTGAGAAAGCACCAAACAAGTTGCCAAGTTTATGTCAAGCTTTATCAGCTGATCTCATCATAATCCGGTAAATAGCATATCATGAACATCAACTTTAATTAAATCCTCTTGCAATACTGGTTAAAAACCAGACACAAACAAGAATCAAGCATTTAAAACCTGCCATTGTACAATCAGAATTAATCCACAGGGAGAAGTGAATTTCCTTGAAATCTGGACAAATAAGCCTTCTAAGTTCTCCTTTCCCTGGTGGCTCATGGTCTCTCTGGCACACAGAGTCAGAAGGAAAATGCAGTTACTGGGTTTTTACTTTCAACATAGATTGCATGAAATGCACCTCTAAAGTCTGTCTTCTGGACTAGAATACAAGATGAGGCAGTATAAAGAAGACATTTTATTTATGTATTTATCTTCAGTATTCTCAACAGTACTTTAGGTGCTGTCCATATGTAAAAGAACGATCTCTAGCCATGGGTAGCACAATGAAAAAAGCTCTAATGTGAACTCAAAAGGCAGCAGTGACTGTGTTGTTCTTAAGTCAGTCTCCTGATCATCACATTATCTGCCAGGCACCTTTCAAAATGCATCTCAAATGCACCATAGGTGTCTGTGTGTGCGCGTAAGCCCTCAGGGCTACATCTATGCTGCTAGTAAATTAAACAGTGGCAGTTAATATTCCCAGGCATTGGGATTTGATAGTCTATATTGTTAAATTCCTAGAACCTGCCCTGGCACATTTTTGACCTGGATCAATTAGTGTTCTCCCACACACGTCCCAGGAATTTAGGAGTTAGCACAGCCAGAGACCATTCCCAAGAGATGCCACATGTTCAGTCGTCCTGTGTGGTGACTAGAAGAGCTTAATAACATGGACATGGCTCATTCCAGGTCAGCTGGCCTCATTGCCAGAGAACGGCCCTAACGACACTTAATTTTCTAATAAGAGCTGTTGCCTACATGCCCATGTCATAGCCTATATCTGCTGTATACTTAATCTGAGTACTTCGTAAGAGCGCTCTACCCTGAAGGCAGATCACATCAGGGCTTTATGAAAGGGCAGTTCAGGACTTTGTCAGTCAGCTGACTTTATGAACTACAGCTTTCCTACACTTGGGCATGAGCTGGTCTCAAATCCAGCCTTTCCAATAAGTTGCATTAGGTTACAGCAGAGCTGAACGTGGAAAACGGGCTTCTCTGTTCCCATCCTTCCTTCCTGATATGAACTAGCACATCCCTGATCTCTCTGAAAATCAGCAAGAAGTTGATATCTGCATCTTTTGCAATCCCTTCATGAATTCATTCAGAAGACCAAGAATTCATACCAAGCAGTATCACTTCAGTCTGGCATAAAAGCTGTTCTTTCACCTACAGTATTAAGCTAAAAATCAAACCTCTGAATGGATTTACCTCAAGTGAACAGAATAGCCCCTCTGATGTGGATTCACACTACTGAGCTTTAGGTATCTAAAATAAAACCCCACTTTCCCAAGGCTTCCTCTGCAGCCAAAGGAATGTAACACCAGAAGATTATTCAACCCATCTCAGACCTAGCTTGTGTCTCCACTAATACAAGGAACATAGACCAGCAATGGTCATCATTTCAGCATTTCAAATTGTTGTCTTTTACCTGCAAATCTGCTGTGCTTCTTGGTCTGCCTGCTTTTGACAGTGATGTTCAAGTTTTTTACAAGCTTCACCAACCTTTGTCTGTATTTTCACCGGAAAATAAAAAGAAAATGAACCAGCTCTGTCCCAGTCAACAGTTCTAATAGCAAAAACTACTGTCAGAGTTTCAGGGCAAACAAAAAACCTTAAGTTTCATAGCACCAAGGTGACCCTGACTGACAAAATGAATGAGTTCCCTTGCATAGCAACTGTTCATCATATTTGGTTCATTGCCATAATTGCAATTTCACCTAAAGCAATGTTGACTGGTCCTACTACTTACTAACTTCACAGGTATCACCAGGGTGGATGCTGGACTATGAAGTTATTCTCCTTTTCAGGCTTGGATACCACTATTCTGTAGGTTGTGACAATTCAAAACCTCATAGCAAAGCTGGATGTAGAGCTCAGCCCTTGCTTCCACCGCACAGGAATCACCACTTAAATTTACATCCCCGCTAAGCATTAGCTGTAAGGGACCTGCTGCTTCCAGCCGTACGGAGGCATGGACCCCAGACACTTGTATTGCAATACTACAGTCCACTTAAATACTGTGTAGTGCTATGGGGAAAGGTTTCCTGACTGCTGCTGTTTGCAGACCTCTAAAGGTGTGGGGGGGGGGGGGGGGGGGGGGGGGGGAAGTTTGTACCTATGGCATTTGATAAGTGCTTAAAACAGGATTTTTCTTCCCTCTTCACTGACTATCCCTTAAAAGAAATTGGTTTGGGTTGCAGAATCTGAATTTACCAGCCTTTCTCTCCTTGGAAATGCGTTAGTACCGGATGTTGTTCAAACACTGCAATTTGTGATACTTTGCGATTTTGTAATACTGTGACTTTCCTGGTCTCCACCTGTTCTTCCTCCTTCTCCACATGCCACTCACACTGCCAGTCACTCTTAGAGCACAGCACGTGTTTCTGCAGACTGCGTCCTAGAAGACCACCCATCAGCCTCATCGTGCCCATTAGTGTAGTGCACCTTTAATTCACCCTCTTTTCCCTGAGGTCTGAAGTTCAGTATGCAAAGGCAGCTTCAAAATGAGACGTTGCCAAGCTTATTTACAGAGAGTTAATGACAGAGAAACAATGACAACTAAAAAAAAAAATAAATAAATAAAATCAATTCACCCGGTCATTTGGTGAGGAAGGAATACACATTTCCCTTTTTGCCAAGGTTTTGCTTTAGGTCCAGAGGGAAAGGTCTGCTGTGTTCAATGCAAATACTACTGCTTATGTTGAGTATCAGAAGAGCCAGAAAAGCCAGTGACCTGTGGTGTCTTTTAAGCAAGATAATATTTAATAGCTTTAAAAGGATGGAAACTTTAATCTTTGAAGATCAGAGGTTATCACAGCAAAATATATTATCTGTCAGTGTTGTTATTAATAGCAATAAATAACGGTAGCACCTTGACAAATTCGGTTCACAGTTGATGATCAGCACTAGCTGATCACTTTTTTGCTAACTTGGTCTTGCAACCTCTGGGCTGAGCCTACAGGTTAGTTAGCACGAAGTCACTTATCAGCTGTGCATCCATAGCTTCACTACTTCCATCACCATCATTTTAATACCAAGACAAGGACACAGGATGAAAACTATACGTTGGCACTTCTTTCTTTGTTGCAACTTTGACCCTGGGACAGTTTTTGTGCCCTCAAGGTCCTTCTTTTTCTCAAAGACACCCTTCTTCCTCTTGCCAGTGATGCCTTAATAAGTGGTTGTATGTTTGGTACCTAAGGGGCATGTCCCAAGTACATCAACATCTTTGTGATTCCTTTTTGTACAGACAGTTGTTGGTGATGAGATCTTTCTGTTCAATGTACAGGATGTTTTACTTCTTTGCAGGTGATTAAATTTCTGCCTAACATGCTGGTGGGTCTCCATATTTTGAAAACACAGGTCAACGCTGAAGTTATACCTGAGCTGTAAATCTTCTCTTTGAGCTTTGGAGTTGATGCCCCTTCTCAGACGCACTTGTTGAAGTTCATTCTTGCACCTAATTTAGAAGTAGATTTAGATGCCCTACGCAAGACTTTCCAATTACTCCAGTAAGGATCCACTCACTGCAACAACTTTGCTCTGCATGCAAACTCAAAGTGGCACCTGAGGCAATGTTTGCTTCCCTTTCACTTCACTTACCTGTGGAAGCATCCTTGGGGCTGCTTGTGGGTGATCCAGCTGACACTGGCAGAGAAGACATCCTGGGTATATCCTCTGCTGCTTAGCCCTGGCACTCAGTGCTATGCCTTGCAGCCTCTCATATGACCAATGTAGGGCAGACAAAATGGGCCCTTCCTACGAGGGACCAGCTGCCGCTCTGGACAGAGGCAGATGGGATTTGCCAGCTCACAGAGCTCGGGCTGAGTTCTGGCTGCCTTTAAAGAAAATACCAACATGATGTGCTTGGCTTCAGGCTATCCTTGGGGTAGTCTATCTTAGCTAGGTGTACACATAGCCTGTGGCCCAAGGTGGAGCAGCATTTGCTTCCCTTGGATACTCTGGAGAGATTCACAGGAGACAGAAAGGAACATGCTGGAGAACACGGCTGCTCACCTCTCATGCCCACCTAGAGATGAGGCACCTGTGATAAACCGGCATAAAAAAAGCCTTCCTCGTGAAAATAATGCTTGATAAAAACACCACTTCACTAACTCCAGCATGCTTCAGTTTAGCTTCATTTCTCCGGTAGCCGAAATGTAAGAGCTTTTATGCCCAATAATCTCTCCTCTGTGTTGCAAAGCTTCTACCTGTTTTAAGCTGGGTATTCATTTCTGATCAAGAGAAGCCCAGTAAGGACTGGAAGAACAAGATGGGAGGATGCCTCCTTCAAAGCAGCAGTCAACAGAAAAGCTCAGCACTGTTAAATTATTTTACTTTGGACCAACATTGCACAGAGTATCAAAGTCCTGGTACTTCAAACCTCTGCAAACACTTTCGAGCTCTTCACATCTATCTCATTCCACATTCGTATGTCTCAGTTACCTTTTTAATGCTATATACTTCAGATCTAATTTGTATTTCCTTTTGTCAACACGTCATCCCTCATCTCTCTTCTCTGTCCCCTCTCTCTCTTCTGCCTGTTTATATTCTGGTTTTGTCTTTCTGGCCACTTCATCCCCTGACTGATGCAAACAGCCACCAGAGACTGTGTGCTCTGAGTCCTCTTCCCTTTTCCCAAGAAATGATACTTGGGTTTGGGCAAACGTGGTCAGCAGCCCTGAAGTATTACAGAGTGCAGCTTTGCAGACTGGTCAGCTCTCCAGCAGCTCAGGGCTGCAAAGCAGTGGCATTTCTCCAGCATCGCTTCCATTAAGGCCACTGTTCCCTCTGTTACTATCTGATACCAACATCCCTTCAGGCTAGGGGCATTAATCACATTTAATAAGCCGTTATCCCAGGCCTGAAAAAAAAATATGATAGAACCACAAGAGACAAAGGCCAAGAGAAAGAAATTATATTGTTCTTGCTTTTGAGAAGCAGACAGATCAAGAGGCCTGGATTCTGGAAGGACTGAATCCTTTGCATTTCTGGCTACAAGAGCCTAACTCCAGTCAACCTAGCAGAGCCAGGCATGGTATCTGGGTTTCCAAATAACCCCAGGCAGTGAGGGGACTGTCCTGGCTAATCCAGCTCTTGGCTGCGCTTCTGAGACTGGCCACTTCAGGAGCAGTTGCAATAAGCTGGGGTAATATGAAGAAATGACAATCAACAATTTTTCCATGAAGCATTTAGGTGACAACACTGATTGAATCATATTCTAACTAACAGTCTAGTACTAAAAGATACGTCTTTACCTACTAGGTGACTAAGGGAAGGCATAATATATAGATCTAGGTAATACAGTCCCAGAGACACCTTACTCCAGCTTCAGAAGATGAAGTCCCAAAGACTCAATATAGTGTTTTTAAATTGAATTGCAGGAGATTGCTAACTTCTATGCAGAAAATAAACAAATATTTTTTTTAAAAAAAACTGGTTTGGGATATATTAAGGATGGTTACCAGAAGCTATTATATTTTAACTGACATGTCATGGCTGCTTCTCTGCTGCATACCATGGCCATCGAGACCTTCAAACAGGTTGCAAGGACAGCCCTGTTGCAAGACCAGATGTCCCATTTGAGCTGAAGAAGATTCACCATTGATGGTTTTCTAAGGCATGACCCATGGTTAAACCTGGGTGATCATGGCAGTAGAGGGCAGTAGTGTACATCACCCCTAATGCTTACAGGGCAAAGGGGGTCCTGCTCCACCATGACCATTTCCTGGTGGTCTAAGGAACAAGATCAATAGTAGTTTGTTCATCCTCCAGAGGCCCAGAAAACACTCTGCCATTTGATGCATGGTTTGTTGTTTTTTTCCAAGCAGTCATCAATATTTCCCAAAACTGCAGGTAAGACCCCATTCTCCAGTGTTTAGCACCTCCCATGAAGACTGGTTTTGCGCGTATGCCAACAATCATGGGAGTGCATAAAACCTCTGCAGTTGGATGCTCCCACCATGCTCACGTGATGCTGAGCACTTGTGGATGCAGGGATTCATTTTGGCATCTGCTTGGAGAGCTGAGCTTTTCTGACTGAAATGAAATTGCAACAGCCAGGAAACTACCGAGGGCTACCCATGTAAATGCAATGGCAGCTCCAGGCTGAAGAACAAAGGACAGGAAAATGAAAGGCAAAGCTGATGAGCCATCCTCGGTATTAGCCCTTGTCATTCACTTTCCCCTCCCGAGAAGATTTAAGGCCTTGGCGACAGCTGTCAATCATGCCTCCCCTGCAAGAGAGGGCTGGTTTAAGTCAGCCCTTGAGTGGTGTATCGGGGAGGATGGCAAGAGGGATTTTCTTTTGTTTTTTTAAGCAATAAAAGAAGATCCTGTGTCTTTAACCTTCAGGATAACCTTGTTTCAGTCTGGTTCTCATTGCTGGACTGCTCCTTGATGAGCTTTTTATGCCTGATTAATTAGTACACTGAAGGGGGGAGATGACTGCTCTGTTTAGCAGCTTGTGCCTCCTTCTGACTAATCCACTACCCAGCATTACAGCTCCATAGGGTCTGCAGTTGCCTCTCTCATGCCTCTGTTGTGGGGTATCATTACTTCTTTCTACTTTTTGATTGTATTGCTTCCTATTGATTTAACCACATCCGTTGAGGACTAGCTGGAGACTAGATTAATTTGAGTTTGTAGACTTTATTTCTCTACTATCACAAAACTTTTCAAAGAAAAAGAAAATGTAGATGCAGGAGTGAATGGTTCAGATTTATGGAGCATTATCTTCCAAAGAGCCACTTTTACAATGTTATTGATGACAAGATATCATATTTTTTTACGAAGATATGTTTGCATATGCCGTTATTGCCAGTGTGTGTGCAATCAAGAGTACAGGAAAAGCACTTTTTGTGGTCCTTTATTTTTTAGAAATACGAACCCATAATAATACAACTTATGCTAACTTATTTTGTGTCCCAGTTTTCCCGGGGGGTTGGGGAGGAAATACCGACCCTCTTGGTAGATCAGGTTCAGCTCTGATGGTAAAGAATACTGGATAAAAGCTAAGCAGTATTACTGAGGATAAAAATAAAGGCAGTTTTTACTCAGATGATAGCTTTTTGGTTAAAACTGGAAAAAGTCAAACCACAAATCAGATGCAAGTGTATAAAAGAAGTCTTTGGCTATTAGTGCCAAGGCAGATGGTGGCTTCTTTGTCACTTCGTCACTCTCTAGAAGTTATGGGACAGTCAGGTGCAGATTCCCTGCAAGAAGTAATGCTATATGAGTCCCCTTGAGATAGCCTGTGCAGTATGCACACCCCTGGTCACACAACATGGGACCAGCCATGTGGCTGCATTTCCTCTTGCCTTTCCTCTCCCCAGGCCAGGTGAGGGCTTTGCACTTGATCAAACAGGAGCTAATGACTTTAGGTAGACATACCTGGGTGAGGTTCTCAAGCCTCTGCAAGGGGGCAGACAAGGTGAGCACAACAGTCCCTCCTGATTTGAAAAGCCTATGAGTCAATAAGCTTAATGTTAGCCTGAGGGTTAACGTTGATATATATGTTTCAGTTGCTAATAGGAGGGGAACAAATCCTACTGTGTTTGTGAAAAGAAAAAAAAAAAAAAAAAAAAGTTTCTTTGTGGGACTGTACCCCCACAGTTACAGCAGGCCCCCCTTCAGCCTGTTATTAGCAGATGTGGGTGTTGTCCAGCCTCTTTGGGAGACTGCTTCTGATGCTGCTGCTCTGTCCTCAGGAGGAGACCTTTGCTGGAGCTGCAAGCCGGCATTTCTATATTCCAGAGAAGAGCCTACTTCATGGCACCATCCTCGGTGCTCAAGTGCTTCGCTGAGTACACGATGGCACGTGTTAAATTCACAACTCACAGGGTAACTAAACGCTCAAAGAGCCAAATTCCCTTTCCTGCTGTAACTCCAGTCTTGGAGCTGTGCAAAATAGTCTGGAAGGGACCTGGAGAGGTCATGTAGTTCACCTCAGTTCCCTAAGGCAGGATCAGATCTACTTACGGTGCTCCTTGTTTGTCTAACCTGTTCTCAAAAGCATCTGGGGATACAAATCCACACCCTCCCTGGGCGATCTCTTCTGGTGCTCGCCTGAGCTTTGACTCACAGCATGGTGAATTCCCCCACCTGATGCAAGGCAAGGTTAAGTTTTGAAGTGAAAATATACCTTATATGGAAGGCATGGTAAAAAAAACTTGGAGATAATACATGTGTATCTCACCTGTCTGGTATTCAGACAAAGTGACCCTGTATAACCTAGACAAAGCAGTTTAGCTGTAAATAACTTTACAAAGTAACGAGAAATCAGCCCCTCTGTTTTGAAAACACCATATTATTCCTTAGCAAGCCTGCTTTGGTAGGTTGCATTTCAAAATAATGTCCTGCTGATTTAGTGACACGTGTAGCCCTGTTTCGCCAGAGAGAAGTTCAATGCTCAGCTAACCTCAGCTGGGGAAGCTTTAGATCAGTTTAACTTTTTTTCCTACTCCAGTGCCTGAAACAGAAGAGTTTAGACTGAAAGTGTCTTTGAATGAAAATTTGTCATAAGGGGAAAAATGAAAACCTCATTCTAGGTATCTTCACCTCCAAAGTGCAGGACTAAAGCTTCATTTTTCTCTTGGAAAATCCCATTGGCTTCTGAAGAGGCCAAAATGAGCAGACCCTGGAAACTTTCTGTTGCCCCGAAGGACGGGAGGGTTTAACGGTGCTGAACTTCCACGGGCAGTGCCAACATATGTGGCACACTTGTAGAAGCAGAGGAGCACCATCAAGTGAGATGCATGTGATTTTTCCATCCTCTTACCTTGGGTTACTCTGAGACGTGGCCCAATTAAGAACGAAGGGAACTGGGGTGCAAGAGGCACTTCCTCTTTCAGGAATTCCTCTCCAGCAAATAACAACTATCCTTTCAAAAGATTGGTCTTGAACCACACCATCTGTTGCTCAGGAAGGATAAATGCTATTGCACAGTGCATGGGTGAGATCGGAGCAACACAGCCCATGTTTCTGCTGTGAGGAGTGGCATCTCCCCAGAAGACCTGGGGGTGTCCTCTGCAAGGACATACCTAGAGGGCTTGGCTCCTGCCTAGCCTAGCAAAACATGGGATGCAAGGAGACACGAGGAGAGGGTAGCATGTGTAAGCTGAAAAATAACCACTACACAACAGTGCAGAGGAATAAACTGGTCATGGAAGCTGCTAGGCTAAAAATTTCAGCAGCATCTCCTGAAACAGCTGCAGCAAGTTGGTGCCCATGATGTGCTCCAGGAACCTTGTCAGGCCATGTTAGTGATGGCAACAAAGTTCCTTTTGCAATATATTTACTTGTCAAATACTAGAGCTCTAGCACTAAGCAGAAGAGTATGTACAGAGTTAGACAGATCCTTCCTCACCTTTCAAAACAGGGTCAAATACCAAGTTCAGTCCACAATGATAAAACAGGTTACTGCCAGTAATTGCTTCACAGTTTCCATCTCCAGAGGAAGTGAAACACTTTGGTGGGCTCTGAGACTCCCGATTCCTCTTTGCACAGAACTCGAAGAACTTTCCTGTCCCCTTCACGTGGGTGCTGCCCTCTGCCACGCAGGGACCGTCCACCTCCCGGCAGCTGCCCCCGGCCACCGACCGCGTCCGCGGGTCTGGCCATGTCCTGCTGCAGCAGCAGGCGGGTGAGGGAACGGCAGTTCAAGCAACCTTTTTGTCCCCTTGATCTTACATTGATTTGGCATCTTGGCAGGATGCAGAGAGCGTTTTTTCTCCATTGTGGCCCCTGTGCTGGCTATGTAGCTGATGTCTTCAAGCTCAGCCCTGAGTACAGAAATACAAAAACATACAAGCAAAACCACATGCATATGGCTTATAGCAGCAGAACTACCCATTGTGCAGCCTGGTTAAGTGCAGCAAAAAGACATGCATGTGTGCAAGGAAGATTTAGTTTGAATTAAACTGAACTTCCCCTTGACTCCCAGCAGCCAAACTGAAAAATAAATTATTCGCCGAGCCTTATTCCCAAAGACAACCCTGCAGGACTGCGGGCCCAGGCCACTGCCCAGGGTGAATACCATCTAAAGCTCAGCTTGACGGCAAAAGCACACACTTTGCTAACGAGAGGAAACAAATTAATTTTCCTCCTCTGAAATTGGGAGACACTCGCATTAGGCCATGCATAAAATAAAAATAAGGGAGTCCCAAAAGAAATTACAGAGAGCAATAAATATCCCAAGCCATTGCCTGCCAAGAGCTGAAGGAAACAGAGGCTGAGATGAGAAGAAAATATAGTTTTATTCCCCCTGGAAACAGAAAGTCTTATTAAAACCATCCCTTTGAGGCTGAACGTGGCTGTCTGTGAGTCAGGGCAGTTTTCTGGGTGTCGAGAGGAGACGGCAGCAAACACCTCGCTGTGGCTGCCCTCCCAAGAAGCTGGTATGACCTCTGAAATGAGCTGGAGGGACAGACCGACAGGATTACCTGGACCCGAACAGAGCAAAACGGGCTCACGGGACCTGCCGCGGGCAGTTCTCCCACGGCGAAAGCTGCGGCACTATTTGGACATGCAGGAGAAGCCTCCTGCTGCGGGTTTGAACAGCCGGCACTGTATTTATTAAAGAGCTGGTTAAAATATTCAGTTTGAAAGTTTGGGGATTGAATTAGTGAACTGCAGGGAAAAGTATGTAGACTTTTGTAAAGAAGGTGTTGCTGTTCTAAATTAAAACAAAACAAAACAAAACAAATTGCAGTGACTGAGACAAGAGGAGCAACTCCCCTCCCACTTTGTAGCAAAACACAAAGTAATGTTTTGTTTCTGACTAAAGCAAAATCATTTCAGGAAAAATGTCGCTTATCAGGAAGTTTGCTACAGGTCTTTGACAGTCCAGAAGTGATTTCTCCAGGGACAACCTGCGCCCTCGTCCTTTGCTGGCGGCATCGGCAGATGTAGGCAGCCGCCCTGCCCTCTCTCCTGTCCTCTCCTTCCTGCCTTGCAGCTTGGTTTAGAGTCATAAAGGGTGAAAAATAGCGTAAGAAATGCATGCAGGCCTTATCCTGCCTCTTATTTTCCCTGTCAGGGTTATCAGCCCAACATTTTTGTCATCACCAGTAAAAAGGACCAGATCCTGACCCCACCGCAGCCCTGGTGCCAGCGCCAGGGCAGCTTTCACCACTGAGGTGTGGGGACCCACAGGTCACACCAGCGCCACACTCCTGCCGGGGCAAGAGACGTAATGGGGTTTGCTCAGGGAGCAGCAGTGCTGTAAGTCCTGCCATAGCTTAGTAGATATATTTGATGACAGTTTTAATTTAGGAAGATGTCTGCAAAAACCGAGAAAGGAATAGAGGAGGCTGGTTTCATTTTGCTACATACCTCTTTCCAAGATGACATTTTTGATCAACTTTCCAATGTTAATGCTCTATTAATGGTGAAGCAGGATCTGACAAAATGTTAGTAATTTTTTTCTCAATTATGCTCTTAATGTGCTTAAATAATTTCTAGAAGTCAATGAAATGAAATTAAATAAACAGAGAAAGCAGGGGCCAAATTTTCTGGAGATTGGGTCATTGCTAATAAAGCAACCAGAGAAAAAAAGCCAAAAGGGTCAGGAGAAGTGAAAGGGCAGGCAGAGCTTTACAAGAGTTAGGAATCTGCCGAGTGCCAAAGGAAGGGAACAAAGTGCAAACCAGACAGTGAATCATCATCACTGGTGTGTGCAAAACCTGACCGGGAATTCAGGCAAGTCCTCTTGTTTTGCTTCACCCATCCCTTTTATTCTTTTTGCAAGTTAATACTTTTGCTAAGCGGCTGTTTGAGGTGTCCCAGAAGTGAGCTTCCTTCCCCTCAAGCCTAGAGCCATTTTTCTTTCCCTGTAACCTTCCCCATCTCCCTTCCACTCACACGGCTTCTGGCCAGGGCAGTGCAAGAGGAGATGTTCAGGCTGACCAGGGCTCGCTGAGCTCAGTGGGAGACTGGGTCTGCCTGACACCCTTGCTCTAGCTTGACATTAGAACTAAGTTTTAAAGACGGAATTCCATATTTAAGAGTAAATTTAAAAAAAAGTAGGAGGGGAGAAAATGGGGAGGAAGATTAAAACAGATAAGGTTTCTCCTAACAGATGTATGGTGCCTCTAGATCTTTTAAAAGGGAGGGGGAGCACTGGCAAAAGGTATTGTCTGGCTGGCAGGCAGAAAGGAAAGTAGAAGAGAAAAATCCTTGGGGGTAACCTATCTAAGAAGAGAGGCACAGTCCTTTCACCCTTTCTATTTTAACAGGCTAGGCTACAAATTGCAAGAAGTATTTCTGTTTCATCGATTGCATTTGCAGCGGGTTTGCCCAGCAATCACAGATTATCTGGGAGTTAAATCATAGTAAATCAGAAGCCACCAAGGCAAAAGACATAAGAACCCACCGCGCTTCGGGACGGGTCAGAATCGGGTTTGTGGTGGTGGCAAGGGAGCGAATGGAAAGGATGGTTCCTGCGCTGCAGCTGCACCATCAGCCCCGGCGAACCGTCCCGGCACATCATCACCAGCCTCGGCTCAGCGACTGAACCTGCCCAACAGGCTCGGGGTGACCCACTCCTGCAAAGCAGAGCAGCTGTCGTCAGACCCCACGGATGAGGTAAGGAGGAGTCAGAGCGGCAGCAGAACCTAGAGGGGCAGAAAACACCTATTATCTCGCAGTCTGCCTTTCAGCACAGCCTGCTTAAACACCTGTAATTTTCTGAAGACGCAGACAGGTTACTGGACTGTTCAAGGGTACTGCTTCTGGCAAAAACACTACTAGGAAAAAAAACCCCAAACCACCAACTCAACTTTACTTTAAATTTAACCCTCTCTGGCAGGCATAGTATTTTTAGAAGCACTTAGTCCCACATTAAAACTTCCTGGGTATGCTCAAACACCTTCTGATGTTGTATTGAGGCAAATTAGTGAAGATGGAGGATCATAAATCCTCAGGAATTAGAGAACTAATTAAATGCCTGTGCAATGTATTTGGGCTCAGAGCAATGGTGTGCAGGCCTGTGTTTACCCCAGCCGAGCTGCGCTCACTGCAGGGGGCCGAGGAATGGCTCTCGCTTCCCGAGGTCCTGCAATGAGCAGGGCTCTGGGGAGCCCGCGGCACACGCAGTCTGTTCACAAACAGGTTCTAAATCCTGGACACGTCGTGATCCCAGGCTGTTCGGAAGAAGAAAGATGGAAATAACAGAAGACAGACTGCTCTTGACTCATCATATACTGACTGGTACGAAGAATCAGCATCGATCAGCAAAGGGTCCTGTTTCCATGAGCAATTCAATCACATTTTCAGGGCATTCAAAAGTGCTTAGCAGGCACACCCGATCTCACAGGTATTTGTTCCATGGCTCCTAATTCTTTATGTCATTGCATCATTACCATACGGAACAAAACACTGCGAGTAACTATGCGGGTGAGCCTCTCCACGCCGGCCAGCTCGCCGAGGTCAGTGGAAGCCCTTGCAGGAGGAGTCAGCCAGGGATGGCTTTGCTGAACACACTGGGCTCTGGAAAGCCTGTTGAGAATTCAGATTATTCTAAGTAGTTTGCACAGCTATTCTCAAGAATGAGTCAAACAATTAAAGCAAAAACCCTGGACTATTTTTTCCTAATGAAGACCTTACTGGTTTAGGTTTTTAAGCCCCTGGCTAGGAACCTTCCTTACTCCTCTTCAGGGCTGGGTACAGCAGAGCCTCCACTGACCGCACTGGCAGGTGTCTGCACATAAACTTCCATTTAGGCTCCAGTTTTGACAGTCTTAGCATTAATCAGTCTTTCTCTGTAAAAAATGACTTTTCTCTCTCTGGGAGAATGCAATGAGGATGAAAAAATACCCAGAAAAATAAATATACCTTTTCCCTTAAAACTTCAGTTTGAAATGTTATTTTGGAGTGGAGAAGTCAGTGGAAAGGAAGTCCCACACTGAAACCACCGAAGTCCTATAGGATTTGAGGGAGTGGGATTATCTGAGTAGTTTCTGTGGGTGTATGTTTTCCCTGTGCTCCCCTAAGAGCTGATTGACTCCCAGCATGTGCTGGCTCTGGGTGGGGAACGCAGGGGGAGATTTGACTGACTGCTCCTCCACAATGCGCCTCATTGTCTTTTCTTCTCTTACAGCTGTTTCTGCGAGTGTGGGTTTTGAGGGACTGCGTGTGTGGTTTTTGTGTGCGAGGAGATTGCAAAAAAAAAAAAAAAAAAAAAAGATTTAAAGGGCTGCATTTGGAGGAAATCTAAACTCAGCCTCCACGTTTGCATGCTTTGAATTACACACCTAGATGCTTGCCCACTCACTTTGTGTTGGCTACAGTTTTGCTTAGGCAAAAAACTCACATGGGAGTGCTCAGACTGTCTGCATGTGCAAATTGGAGGATTAGCTACCTAACAATTGGTCCAAAAATACAGAATTGGTGATTTACAGGCTCAGCCAAAATAACAGGTCACATTCTCTGATGGAGGGACTTGGCATCGCATTACTGAAGTCAGAGGAGCTTTGCAGATTTACACCCGCTATGGATTTGGGCATAGGTGTTTCCTGAGTGAGAAAAATCCAAAGGGAAAGAACTACTCCATCCAGTTTATTTTTACAGAGCAGAGTCTACAGAAAGCGGTCACTTTGCCAAAGAAGCAGGGATCACCTCACGGTGTTTGTGCATGAGCAATAGCATCTTAAGGGAATTCACCAATTTTCGCTGTGACAAAATTCTACCATTCCTGCCAAGAAACAGGAATCACTGCAGTTTAATGCCCTTTTTATTTGCCTAAACAGTGGGAGAAATGGCATTTTTGTACTTGGAAACTTCAGGCCCATACTTTCACCGTACTAATTGCAACTGCATTCACAGTTGCAGTAAATGGCCACGTCCCTTCTAATTGCACACGAAGCTACATGTCGTCCGCACGCGCTTTTCCGAACACTGGGGTGTCACTTGACTACCACAAGAAATGTGCTTCCTATGCACTTTGCTGGCTTTATATTTTTTCTTTCTTAACTCGTCGCTCAATGTTGCAACTGTAAAGCAGCCTCTGGGGCCACCTCATTTATTCAGGTCTACCGCCGCGGTGTCTCCCCTTCGCTCACTCTTCCCACCTTGCTTGGATAACTTGTAGGTACAGGATGGGTTGCTGGGATGGGAATGGTTTAGCAGGACCCATGATCACTGGAATCTGAGACCTACATTTTAAATGTGTTTATAATGTTACTGTTACTCATTGCTTTGTTTCATTGGGTGTGTCATGTGCCATTTTCCCTTAATGAGGAGCTCTTACAAGGCGAGTTTATTCACCCTTGCTGGGTGTTGGAAGATCAAACCACATGGGGTGACAAGATTACAAACACTTTGCTGGAGGGCTGAAAATACTCTGGAATGGGATGAGAGATTTAACATGTTCACAGAGCCGCAACTTGCCAGCGAGTGGAAGGTGGTATCATTCCAGAGAGCATAGGAAACAATAACTGGGCAATGATGAGATGTGTAAGTTACAGGAAATATTAAAATTCAACAAAATCTGCTCTGACACCCAAGCCTCAAATAACGCTTCTAGGGATGAATTAATTATTCAGGCAGAAATCCGCACCCACCCAAGCTTGCTACCTGTGAGCCTGCCAAACCCAACCCAGCACTGAGCCTTCAGATTCACAGCCACCCTTTAAACATTTATATTATAATCGTACGGTTCTTTGGAGACACCACTACGGGGGATTGCAATGTGATGTTGCAATGGGAACATCACTGCAAGTAAATCACTAGTTTGGCAGAAGATAATGAGGAGCTGTGTGCTACGAGCTCCTGAGAACATGGACAGAAGAACCGGCTGCATGGGAAGATGAGCAGCTCTGAAGATCCCAGAGCAGAGGGAGCAGAAAACAAGTCAGCTTCATGAAAAAGCAAACAGGCTGTCCTTGGAGAAGGGCTACAAGGAGAAATGGGTCTTTGCATTCAGCTGCTCAGGACATTACAACCCACTCTTGAGAGTCCATTTCTGCAAATTCAAGAGAGGACTTCCTATCCGATAAAGAATATTTTAAAAAATCCCCAGTTTCTCTCTATTGGTGTGTTTTGCTTCAAACACACAAATGTTTTTAAGTATATATACATAAAGTTAAATTGTTTTCTTTTTTTGGAGTCCAGATGAGATTTTTTCCAAGGTCAGAGGAGAAGGTACCATACACAGTTCTTTGCCACCTTCTCAGCATGGGCAGCTGTCAACTGCCAAGAAGTGCCTGTTTTGGTCATTTAACCTAAAAGTTGGTGGCTATTCAAGAGACCTAGAGCATCATTGAGAGCTTTCACTCTCTCCTGGTCTTTTTCTGTGCCATATTAATGGCTTTTACTGGAGATCTTATTATAGGGTGTTGAGAAGTTCTTGAGTATGACTAAGACTGCGTGCACTGGAGATAGAAGTGGTGGAATAAAAACGTACATCTGCCTGATGCTTCCTCATCTTGCCATAATATGCAGAATTAGATCCAGGCTCCCCAGAGTTTGTGGCACAGGTTTTTTAGTTCTGGCCCTGATCTGATCTAAGATAGGGAGGCTGAGTTGCCCTAAATGGTCTCACAGTGATTTGTGGTAGGAACACGATCAGTTGTTTTCTTATAACAACACAAGAACCATGACAACCTGGAAAGGGGAACTCACAGTGTCTGCGCACAGAGGAGATTTCAACATCAGACATAACCAAACTCTGGTGAGGAACGAAAGCCGGGGGGCTGAAGGTCACAGGCTTGTGCAGAAGAGGTGAGGGAGACTAGAGAAGGTGGAAGGGGGTTTCTGAGTAATGAAAGGTTTAGAAGAGCTGAGAAGGCAGGAAGAAAAGAAGACAAGGAGGGCCTGAGATTTCAGGATGATTTTACCTCAGACTGCGGGACAAAAACATGAGAGGAAACAAAGTAAGAGGAAACATTACCCAAGTTCTAGGGAAAAATAAACCAGAGATCCCTATAGCAGATTTAACCCTGTTGTCTCTAACAGACTTACCCACACCTCTCCACTTTGGGGAGGATCAACTATGAACCAGATTGCACCTTTGCCCTCTGGCCCGTTTCTTCTGGAGGAAAAAAAAGTGTGGAAAAGAATGAAGTGGTAGGAGGAATGTGATATGAATCATCTAAGCAGAAGTAGAGGGTTGACATAATTTTTCACTCCTATCTTGTTGTTGATAAGAAGGTGATTTCCAAATCAGCAGGTCCTAAACCGAGATACTCCAAAGGCCTTCAGAAAAAAATTACATGCACAGAGGCAAAGTTGCAGAGCTGGGCCCTAAGTGGAATTAAAAATGGATCAAGCAGTAGTATATAATGATGAGAAAGCATTTAAGCAGCAGTGACAGTATTTTAGCAACATTTGTTGGCAAAACTTAAATGGGACCACAAAAAAGGAAGCATATGCACAGACAATCACCTTGAGCAATTATTTAATGAAGGGGACTGGGTATTAGGAAGAGCTGATGGCATAAAATAGAGCAGGGGAGGATGGAGTGAAGAGGTGATGCCTGTTACCCAGAGATAAACAGGACACCGAAAAGAAGAGATCATGAGGGTATCTGTGCAGCTGCAGAAAATCACCCTGCCAAGCAGTGTTTGTGGTGGTGAGAGCAGGGAAAGTGTGTGTGTGTGTGTGTGTGTGTGTAGGAGTGCATGAGTGAGATGAATCATTTTCAGAAACAGAGTCCCGTGAGCAGCAGAACCAACGTAGCCCTTGGACATATAGCTCAAGACTGACTTGATTTTCTGATGTCTCAGAGGGGATGAGCTCATATAGCAGGTTTAGTGGAAGCACTGACAAAATCACTTTCCCAAACCCGGGCACCTATTTTCCTAAGACTTAGAAGTACTTTATATCTTTGAATGCACTGACAAATGGGTTGAAATTGGGTAACAGGTCCAAAAGCTACTAAGGGAGAAACTGATAGCCACAAGCAGCCATGTGTTAATGCTGTGAAACCAGGCTAGGAAAGAGTATTTGTGAATCTATCACCTCCGTGTGCTGCAACGGGATATTTTCATTCAATTATTAACAATCTGGTAAACAAAAAGCACATGAAATTGTTGGGAAACTGGAATCCAGGCTAACCTTCTATTATAATTTCTTTTTAACTGTAGTTTTTTTAACTGCATTTATCTAAAAAACTACTACGAGCAAGTTGAAGCTGATGGGGCTTGCTCCCAGTTCCAGTGCTGAGTGCCGTGTGGCCTTAGAGAGCTGGGTTATCCTAACCGCCTTCGCTTGCCGTGTGAAATCTCAGCCTGCTGTGACTGGTGGTGGTACTATCAGCTCCATCTGTAATAAAATGGCAATTAAAAGACACTGGGAGGTTTTATTACCTGGTATAGTTGAAACACTTGCTGATGCATTAATGAAAGTACTGATCAAAGTTTTACTAGTATTAATTATGTTTTCAGGCACTTCACTACTTCCTACTTTTCAGCAAGGGCCAGAAGGAGAGGCATCAAAGAACTGCCACAATGGTGATTGTCCCCATAACATCACCACCAGCAGCAGTCAGGAAGTCCTGTTAAAAACTCCATTTTCCTTTGGGAAAAAAACTTATATTTCTAAGCTTGAGTACTTTGAGTAAAGTCTGGATGTTTAAAGGGAATTGCTGAACATTTTAAGCCAAGTCTAATGGTCCAAGTTTTTCCAAGGGCTTTTACATTCAGCTTCCACAAGCCAAAGAACCAAGGCCAATGCATTCTTATGTCCTGAGGAATGACCAAGAAAAATGTTTCTAGAAACTTCTAGAAAAAACACTTAGCACTGTGACTGAACCCTGAAGAAATTAACCTCAGAAAAGACTGAAAATTAAAGCTCCGTATAGATTTGCCTGCTAATTATTCTATGAAATTGAATGGGGAATCTTAAATAGCCTTTAGACTTAAATACACATTTTCAAATCCATTATCGTTACTTCTCATCTGCGTGGAAGTAATACCCTAAATAGAGAGAGTTCCAAACAATTGTTTGGAAGGTAAAAGTCCCTACCAGAGAAATTCAGAATCAGTGCAAATGTAAGAGGAAGGCAAGTGGTAAAATAAGCAAGGAAATGAGCATTACTATATAGCAGGCAGATGGCCGAGCTGGGTAGGAAGGGATTTCTCTTCCTGCAAAATATTTGAGAATTTTAAAATGTTCCCAACCCACACTCAGATGAAGCCAAATCTTTTCAATGTGTTTTGCTGAAACTATTAAAAAAAAAGCAAATATCTAAACAGTTGGGTTTTCAGCAACATCAAAAAATAATCCCCAAACTGAAAGAATAATTTGAAAACACTGGAAATAGCCAGAAGCTGGATGTTTTCTGCTTGGGGGTTTGTTTGTTTTTAAGTAAGTAGCTGGAAAGTTTCTTCCAAAAGAATGGAAAAAGTGAATTATTTTTTTTATTTCAAAAATATTTTGTGGGGAAATACTTGCGATTTTCTGTTCACCATACTTTGGAATCAAATTGTCAGGAGCAGTGATCCTAGAGCCTGGGAGCTCCAAGCTGCAAGACTGCCATGACTCAGGAGACGTCATAGTTCTTCATCATTTTGCAGAAGGGTAGTGAGACGTGACATGTGGGACTCGGGAAGATGAACTACTGTTGATTCATTTGTCCTGGAGAAGGAAAGGTGGGTCCTTCACAGTACCCCCAATTTCCCGTGGGACGGATCCCTGCAAGGCGACCTCAATGGTTGCTGATGCAGCCCACAAAGGAGGGCAGTTTGCTCAGCTGGCGCTTAACGCTTCCCTGCAGAGTACCAGGACACAGCTTTCAAATCCTCTGTTCACCAACACAGGGTGCAGCAGCTGTTCTGCACTTATGGAGACCGATCCTCTGGAGAACTGCTGCAAAGAAAGATTTCGGTAGAAGGTAACAACCAAAAGAGCTCCTGGGAGCAGTATATGGGTGCTGCTGATGGTGCGTACCTTCTCCCAGAAAATGATTTTCAGCTTTCTGTTGCCTTGGCAGGTCGTTTCTGGCTGTATCCAGGCCTCCCCTGTTCATTAGCAGCTTTGGCAACTCCAGGCCAGCCCAGTGCAATGTCCTGTACCTTGAAGCTCCACGCCAAGTTTCAAGCAAAGCAGTAAAATATATTGTATTTTTTTTTCATCTAAATGTGGTCAGCCATGTGCCTTGCCTAGATCAAGAAAAGCCTATTTTTTTTTTGTAGGTGCACTGGGGAAAGGCCATGTGCCTTTTCACACTCACACGTGTGGAAGGGCTGGCCCTTTGCCTCTGCTGAGTGCTCTGCCTTTTCAACAGACACGAGGGCAAGCAAGGACAGGCACATAGCAAGCAGGGGCACAGACAAGTAGACACCCAAGGAAGCAGAGCTGATGCATTTATCATTAGCTTGGGGTTAGTAAGTGAGCACAAAATCTGAAGAACCACCCAGCTCTCAGACAATTATTCATTTTTTTATCTTGTCATGCACCAGGACAGTATTCCTCTTCACTAACAAACAAAAAAACCCTGCCATAAGAACCACTGGTTCCTGTAGTCTTACCTGTCCAAGTACCCCCTTTGACCTGGTCTATTTGATGTGTCATTTGTGGAAAGAGTCAGGGCTTGGTCTTTAGAAAACTGAAGGAGTGAGATCACTGGGCTTCGGGATAGGGCATTACACTACCCTTCCGTTTCAGACGATGTGGTTCCAGGGCTTAGCTCCAGGAAAGGCTGGGCTGTCTCAGCATCTTCTGCTAAGCTGGTAGGACACTCAGCATCTTACCTCAGGATCAGAGCAGTCCTACCTCATCCTGGCAATGCATTGCAGGCTGGTGACGTGAGTAATGTCTGTCAACATTGACAACAGCAGTTTGGCTTTAATTATTTTTTATGATACCTCCCAGCACAATGGCACATATTTATAGGCAACGCTGCCCTTTATTAAGGTAACCAAATGCTTTTTTGTGTTAAGACCCCATCTGCAGTAAACCGTAACTTTTCCAAACCTACAATATTCAGGCTGAAGTTTTTCCGTATCAGTCATCTGCCAGCATAGAAAACTCAATGAATTAGCTGTTTCTCTGAACATCTGAGCAGTCTCATACACTTTGGTGATGAGCATAGGAATAGAAGTAGAATAGAATAGAATAGAATAGAATAGAATAGAATAGAATAGAATAGAATAGAATAGAATAGAATAGAATAGAATAAGAACAGAACAGAATAGAATAGAATAGAAGCGAAGTGAAGCCATGGAAAATCATCCTTTATCTACAAAGTTTTTCAGGACAGAGGAACTTGTTAGCTGGTTTTGGACCTATGTGCTGGTGTGACTTGTTTAACAGCTTCTCTTCTGCAGCAGGTAAGGGACACGCACACAACAAAAGCTGCCCACAGCATAACTCCAGCTGCCAAGGTATATTTCTTCCATTCCTGCATTGTTTTCACTCAAATAAGCTGCTGCTAAGCTATGCCTAAAACCTATGAAAATGACCAGAGGCCCTTCATTGATAGTTATAGCAATTCTATAGGATTATTAAACTATCCTCGAGAATTTTAAAGAGAAATGTAGCCACCGGGACGGATGTATAGAGCAGCTCAAAGTACAAAATAATATGTATTCAACTGTAGTGCTGAAATCTCCCCCCAGCCCATGAGGGACACTTGTAATGGGCACAGAGAATCCAATTGCTTTCAATATTTGGTGAAAAGGAAACAATCTCTTCATTTATTAATTTTTAGAAAATGTTACGACATTTGTACAAGGCAATATGGGTTTCGCAGCTATAGATCTTGCACAGACTGACTCCTATGTTTAACTTTCTATATTGTAAATAGGTCCCATTGACTTTCATGAGCCTGCTTGTAAGTAAAGATAACTTAGAGGATCAAAGCCCTATAAACTGTGTCATTAAATTTTAAGAAGTCAGAAGCTGCACGTTCTCTTCCCAGGCTGTACCAGCATCTCCCATGAGTGCTAATGAGACCAGTTCTCATGTCAGTGTTCTCTGGACATCAGAAGACACAGATTTGATTTTAGTCTTGATTGCACAGATGAAAATAACTCATGGAAATCAGTGTAGGTATATGTGGTAGTCAAACTATAGCTGATAAAGTTCATGTTCATTTTGGGTACCTGTCTGAAGTTCAGGTCTATACTTAATACACATGATGCATCGGGTCTGTACAGTAGAGCTCACTGGAATTGATTCTCAATGTATTTGTCAATAATTCCAGGAGAGAGGAAAAAAAAAAAAAAAGGCTATACCAAGACTGATTCAGCTTGGGAATGTATGGGAAAGACAACTCAGATTTTAGCCCAAGTGACTGATTCCTCCATATCTTGTAGAAGAGTGTTCCTGAAAATCAGACGGGGTTTTACTGATAACAGTTTCATGAAGTAGGAAGTGAGAAAAGAGAAGTGGGGAGGACTTTGTCTCTCAAGAACCTTTTCAAGCCAGTGCAGAGATACAGGAGAAGAAGAGGGCGAAAGCATCATCCCAATCTTATTTATACACATTGCTTTTTTTACAGCCATCTTCAAAACAAACAAAAAGTAGAAGTTGCTGAAGAACCCCCAGGAAGAAGACTGATTCAGATGTTCCAGCAGATGCTCTTTTGCTATACCTAAAGTGCAGAACAAAGGAGGATTTCCAGTGACTCCGGGACTGAATGAGACACTTTCCCCTGCAAACACCCCTGACCCTGGTTTCCCCAGCAGAGACCCAGGCTGTGGTGGAGCCCTGATACCCCCAGCCAGCATTGCCAATGGGGGAGGCTGTGGGGCCAGAATGCAGGGCACGCTCGGGAACACCTCTGCCCTGCAGCCTCCATGTGACAGCTCAGAGTACGTGAAAAACGCCCCGTGTGGGACTTCTTGCTTCACTCCCAGACTTTTTTTGCAAGATATCCTCCAAGAGGACCAGCTACTGTGAGTCACCTCTGCAGCATTTGGCGATCACCTCCTCGCAAAGGCAGGGCTTTCCCCGAAGTCTGCGAGCATTTCTGTAAAAAGGAGTTTTATCCAAGTAAAGAAGCCAGAATTTGAAGGAAGGTGAATGGGAAAGCAGTCACTACAGCAAACTCCTGCCACCATGCAGCAAATGCTGCTTTTCAGTGCCAGACAGAGAGAAGCATCTAGTGCAGGTTCCAGTTAGCACCAAAACCACAGGGGATGCCTTCTGTTGGGGCAAACATCGCTGAAAAGGTAGACGGTAAAACAAGCATATTCTGGGCAGGGGAGACCAATAAATCATTCATGAAAAGAATAGGAAGCATCATAGCTGGGGCAAAGAGAATGCTAATTTACTTTGCAACCCGATCAAATGGAACGACTGGCCTTGAGGGATGCAGCCATTTTGGGGGTTGATTGCTAGAGTTAATACACAGCATTAAGTTTGCAGCTTTGCTCCAGGCAGAACTTGTCCCAAGTGATCTAAAACTTTCAATGCACTTATTCTATCAGAAGATTTGTGTGTGTGTGTGTGTGTGTGTGTGACTGCCTAATTAATGAGCTTCTTTTCAATATTAATATGCAGAAAAGTTTACTGCCTTAAAGGTGTGTCAATATATACATTTTTCTGGTTAAAGCAGCTTGCCTTTGGCTATTCTAAAATATAAAAGCTATTAATTAAAGTATACAGTGCTTTACAAAAAAAGGATCAAATTGCTGAAGTCTTTGGGGAGAATTGCTACAGAATTTATACCAAATGTCTCAATAAATTGATATGCTAAAATGAGTAACCTGAAGTATTTTAGTAAAGATTTTTCACAAAGCTTCACCTACTCCCTCCCACCCATCAAAGAATACTGTCAAGTGATTTCAGCCCAAGTGGAATCGAGAAAAAACAAATGCACAAACTCCTCCCAAACCTGTTGAGTTGCTCCTTACCATGCGTAAGGACCTACAGGGACCCGGGAAGCACGGAGCCCTTGTTGTGCGAAGTGTCACACCACCACCAGCCAACACTGCTGGGTGCATGTACATTGGGTCTCCACTCCAAGCAGGCTTGCTCACCAGCCACACAGCAAACCCCAGCCCCAACTCAGCCCTGTGTCTGGAAGAGGCCAAGTGCCACCAGAGTGGTCCTTCCCCAGACATCCTCCAGCTGGTGCCCTCCAAGGCTGGCATGGCCCCAGTGCGCAACAGCAAGGGCCAGCGGTGCAGACAGACCTCACCTGAGGCTCAGCCTTCGCTGCAGGGTACAGCTTGTCCGCAAAGTGTTCCCCACCCTGCCCCTTGTGTGTGGGAGAAACCAACAAGGATGGAGAAGAAGTAACATTATTGCTTTAATTTTTACCTATGGGAAACTGAGGTATGAATGCAAGACTGATCTCAAAAGCAATTTCCTCTTTTTTTTTTTTTTGCCTAAAGAGCTTCAAAAACAATTTTCTCCGAGTGATTTTTGTCACAGGTTATACAGGAAGCCTCTGGAAAAGCCAAAGGCCAAGTTCTGCATACAAAGCCAGTATTTTAGCTGTATCACTATTCTTTCTCCCCAGTGGGTACCTGTATAAAATGTTTGCCAAACTGAGCCTGAAATTATCCTTCCCCTTCTTAAATTTCCCAGAGCATATCATATTATCCTTTCCCACCTGGCAAATCCTGCCATAAACGCTCACCAGTGACTGCTTAACATGCTGAGCATAGCTTCGCAGGAGAGCAAAACCCTTCAGTGAGTCCTCCCAGCCTGTCTGGACCCCAAATTACCGCCTGCAGATACTGCAACAAATGTTCCAGCAAAGTGGAAAGAAAGAAAGTCTCTTATCTTAATCACTGTAATGAGCTGGTGGGGAAAAACAGCTGATGTCCATGGAGCAAGGCTGGAGCAAAGGACAAGCAGCGATGAGGTTATAAACAGCCCATGTGCCTCTTTTACAAGTGGGATGCTTGGGAAAACTGGGTGGGTTTCTTCAGCAAAGATCTTCTGGTCAGTAAGCTCTTATTTTGAAAACATAGTGCCAGAACTTATTTCTCTGTGTAGGTGATTATTATATTTTGTGTAAGGGGCTTTAATAAGCAAGAGCTAGTTGGTTGCCATGAGGTGACAGAAGTAGTAGTAGGGTACAGAGAGCCTTCAGACTCTTTTTGTTTCCTCCTTGCAGGGGCTGAGATAAGGATGGGAGAGAAAGTCAGAAAAAGAATTGTGAAATATGCTTTTCCTTTCTTCCTCAGTTCCCTGTAGTTGTGAAGCTCTCCGTAATACAGGAGATAAGCAGCTGCTCAATGTAGGATCAGTAGTGTTAAAAAATCGTATGTCTTATATATGTTATTTTATCTCTAATAAATATACTGAATATGAGATTTTTGCATGATGCTTTGATCTCAATGAAGTATATTCTAACTGGGTTGCTGCCACCCCTCTAATGAGTGGTGTTGGAGGCCCTGCATAAACAGCGGCTAGTAAAAGTGGGGAGGAAGAATGCAAACTCTGACATCCTTCTTCCAAAGTGGGTCAAGCTCCTCCGAAGGCCTGGCTGCATCGTTCCCCCTGTAGTAGCAGACATGTGCAGGATGAAGAGTTAGTGCCTTAGCCACTCGCTGCTGAGGACGGGTCTAGCTCTTGCACCGGGTGATACGTGAGGCAATTCAATGGCTCCGTTTGTGTGCACTGCAGAGCAGCTCCATATGGCTTTGCTGATGATCACAGCTCAGGAGCGAGGGCTCTGGCAGACCAGACTGAGAGCTGCAAAGGGCTGGGAAGTTGCTATAGCAGATGCCTCATGTCTGGTACAAACCTATCCTGGACTCGCTTGCAAAATCCTAAACTGCCTGCAGAGAAGTTAACTGAGGATGTTCCTTCTAGGATCAATGCATAACAGAGACATGCTTGGAGAAAAGACTTGAGCCTTACATGGTTTCAGAGGCTATGCTCCAGCTGTCCTGTATTCAGCTGCAATTGCATTTCAGGTACCTTTTAGTCCCTGTGTGACAGTGTGACTGTTCACGCACGTACCTCCCTACCTCGAGAGGACCGGACAGTGGGCGCTCTGAGCTCCAACTAGGTGCCAGGCGTTTGGAGAGCTAAGTTGCTTTATCTGCACCGCTCAGAAGACACTGTCCACACATGAGCTTTTTAGGACCAGGAGCATCTCTAGGTGCCAGGTCTAGTGCAGTTTCAGTTCACAGCTGACATCTAAGGTGCTGCAGTCATATTACTAATAAACCAGCTAAAACAGGAAAGGAGGCTTTTACCTGCTGCCAGCTCCTGTAATAACGTGTCCTAAGTGTGCTTTCTTCTTGCTCTTTCAAGTCATGCACGCACAAGTTACTTGACAAAGTGGTCTCTTGTCTGAGCCTCACAAACTTGTTTTACTTATAACGTGTCTTAGATTCTAGCAAGGACTGCCAGAGGGGAAGCAGTGTTACACCGGATTGCACCACAGAAACCACCCAACTTAAGTGGATTACTTTTTTGCCATGGGCTGACTTGCTTATGCAGGTTTGCTTTGTTATCTAATGTCTGTTACGACATAGGAAAAAATACTGAGCTGAGCAAGGCCTGTTCTATGATCTAGATTATCCACTCTCTGCTTCCCTGTGGGAGCTTTAAGGAAAGATCATTCTGTATTGACCAAAAAAAAATCCTTGTCCTGAAAAGCCTAACTATGGGAGAAGAGACTGGCAGCATCTGTCTTTAAAGTGAGCTTCTCAGTGGCCCAGAGCAGCTTGAAGGACACTTTTAGTCCTGTCAGTTGGCAAAGCCTCCAATGTGATAAACCTGAATGCTGACCTGCAGGCTGTTAGGATCCCTCCAATTCCTTTCCTAACTCGTCAGCTGAGTAAGGGACAGTATTTTGTTTCTGCTTGATTTCACTTTAGGATTTGAATTTTTAGAATAGAATTAGTGCACCTGAAACTTTCACAGTCTGCCTGCAAGAGATGGGCTGGGATTCAAGGAAGCTCCCTTTAATCCTGTCTTCTGGGTGTGGGTTTTCCCTAAATCTCGTTTCCTATTGTAGGTTTGAATGGCCTCTGACTCCAATCAGCGTAACACAATAAAAACAGAAGGCTGAGTTTCAGAGGATGTGTTTCAGTGGCAGTGGTATCATAGCTCAATGTTGGGCAAAGGATTCCTATCTCCCCTGCCTCCACGCCCCTCCAAGAATTAGGATTTTAGCTCCTAAAATATGAGCTTTTTTGAAAAGCAGTTTAAGGGCTCTTCTCTTCTGCTCTCAGGGTTCGCTATTTTCAGGTTTTTGCCACATCCATGCAGGCTGGAAACCTTCTTCTTTTAATTACTGCTGAAACTCTGGTGTATACGTATGACTCCAAGTCTTGGGTTTTAAGAAAAATACCAAGTATCATGAGACTCCTCATAAAATCATGACAGTTAGCTAGCTGAATACACAAAGAGCAGTCTTGTACTTTTTTTCCTCTAAAGTTACTTCTATTTTAGAGTAAGGAATCCTAGAAAGAAAAAGAGCAAAGTGCCCACAAAAGATCCTTGTGTCATGCAGCAAACTTCCCAGAATAAAACTACCAGCTCCGTTCCCCTGAAAAGAGGTAGCCTTTGAAGATGCAGTCTATCAGACAATACACCAGTTTGTAAAGGCATTGGGAACACTCATTGGAGAAGTCAGAAGCTGCCAGTTGAAAACTGAGGGTTTAAATGTGAAGGATCAAAATACATCAACTTTAAACTGTTTTCTGAAGCACTCTAGACAAATAAAGGAACCCTTAAAAAGAGAGGGTAAAATCAAACAAGGAATCCAGGCTGTGACTGGTTGTCCTCCAGTAATTTTGAAACCTGGCTAAATTTAGAAAAAGAGGCCCTGAAACTTCTCCTGAACAGAACTGGTGTTTGTAACTTGAAATGGTGATGAGAGTTTCACTTTTCATTACAAGCAGATTATTCAGGTTTCTTCAGCACTGGTGTGTCAAGGAATTTAAACTACTATTAAAAAAAGTGTAATTTTATAAGCTGTAAAATGACTGCAGGAGCAAGGTCTGTACGCGCTAGTGAGGAGTGAGGACTCTCCCCACGCAGGGACCTACAACCGTTCATCCCCATGGGTGGGATACAGCCGGTGACTGTGCAGATGAAAAGTGGGGATATTGTCCTATTCGCTCGCATTTCCAGGGCTGCACTCCTCCATTAACTAGGGATGTTTGGAGAGCTGTTTCATTGCCTTTGGTTTTGGGGTTTTTTCATTGACAATAACAACTTTTTCATCATAGACTTCTGTGGCCAATTTAAACCCAGTCGTCTTGCTCCTCTGATTGCTGGGACTGATCTAGAGACGAGGTACCATGGGGCCAACCCTCTTCGCAAGGTGCTTCTCTAAGGAGAAGAGCTGTTAACCCAAATTACTTGGCAGCTCTACAAAATTCTAGCAGGTAATTTTTGCAGTGCAGTCAGTCCCTCTCAGCCCCCGTGGCTGCACTAGATGCTCTGAATGACTACAGTAGCTCTGATCAGGAATGACTGTGATTTGTCAGCTGTAATATAAGCCCAGCTAGGGTTTTGATGTTTTTGCCAGCAACATGTGAAAGAAAATATTTGAGTGAAGCTGTCTAAGCCAGGTTGGGTAAACAAAAGGGGGGGTAAAAAGCCAACCTGACCTGCCCAGATTTATTTCATGCGGTGGTGAAACCAGCCCACTGCCTGGATTTAAGACCAGTGGATATATATATAATCTGCTTGAATAACTCCTGATGGGTGTTGGGCTTCTTTCCCCTGGAAATTATAATCCAATCCTGAATACCATCTAAATAATACAATAACCTACTATAACATCTCTTTTCTTGGAACAATTATACATAACACTGGGGGGAAAAGGAAAAAAAAAACATGTCTCAAAACAAAAACATCCTTCTGACAAGAATTGCTACAGTTTGGACAGTGAGAATTTTTTTCACTGTTGGGGAACAGAGCAATACCGTATGGAGCAGGAGGCAGGGAATCCACGCTGGTTCCCAAGTTTCAGACCCAGCTCTCTGCTGAACTACACAGCAACTGAATGCCAAACAGCTATCAATAACCCTTCCTAGATTACTGCTGGAAAAACTGAACAGCATTTTCTGGGTCCAAGTGGGAGTTCTTGCAGTTTATTGAGCTTACCTAGTGAAAAATGTCAGGGAACTGCAAGGGGAGCAGTAGTGACGTTCATTACATCTGTATAACTGTATATATAGCTATATACGTATAGAGTTTATATATAATTATACAGAGTTATACAGAGAGTTTTATATATAGCTACATATATTTTTTCAATAACCCAGGAGTTAGGAAAATTCACGTTGAAAGTTCTCATCTTGCAGTAAGACCTTGGAGAAGGACAACCACATTTACCTTCGTGCCTCACAAGAGCCTATTGCAGAGTTGGGTCCAGTTTTTTAATGGACTCTTTCATAAACCTGCGTCCTCTCGTAAGAATTTGAAAGGACGGTACTTCAGTGTGCATTCAATTGAGCTTTTCTTCCTCCTGCATCTGCATATGCTGTGTGACAAGCAAGCATGCTGAAGGTTAATTGTTACTCTAGGATATTATGTTCCTTCTCTCTTTTGTTAATTTTGGGGGCAGGGTGGGGAAAGGAAATCCCTGATACTTGAACCTTGCTGCAAATGTCTCGGTGGTTGATTAAAACAAATGTTTGTCTTAAAAGAAGAAAAAAAAAAAAAAAAAGAAAAAACAATCCAAATATATTTCTCCTTTAATCAAAACTTGCATAAAAAAAGCAAAAAAATTTACCTGCTGCTTTTGGTGTTCCTGTAGCCCAGAGAACAGATCTGAATCAAGAACATCTATTACTTTTTCTTTGGTTGTTTTAATATTAGCAGAAGCTTTATTCCTCTATTCTCTGTGGTTTAAACCCCTGTTTAACAAGATCAGAATTAGCCCAAGGATGCAAGGGAAATGAGCGAAAAAAAGAGATATTGTATTTTCCAACTCTTCTTTTGATTCTCTGGAGTAGAGGAGAAGCCCATACTCCTCATACTGCCTGCAAACTTCTCAGGAGGGACGGGCAGAGTAGGAAACATGGGAGCGGGAAGAGGACAAGGCAGGAAAGAGGAGCTGGCCGGAGCTCCGGGCTGGCCCGTGGCCTTGAGCCGACTGTCTGGCACCGAGGGACCCAGCTGATGAGCAATTTAGGGTTTTATCTGAAGATCCCTGAAGGTATTTCCTGCGTGGGCTGTGGAGGAGAGGATCCATTTCCAGCCCAGCTTAAATGGATCAGCGAGGCAAGTGCAGCAGAAGTCCCAATGCCAGCCGCGGGAAGAGGCAGAGCCATTAGGGTCACAGTAAGTGACTGACGGACTGCCCGCGAGCGCCTGGTGGGTTCGTGTCGAGCTCCATCCTTTTAATTCTAGCGTCTCTTTCATCCATGCGAACCACAGGGGAGTGAGTATGTGAGGGTTTCTACCCAATTACACCTCTCTCTAACAGTGTAGGAAACTGGGGAGCTGCTCAATACCTAGCTGAGGTAGAGGGAATATTTAGCATCTAAGAAGATTTATGTCCGTGACCTTCTGGATGTAAGGTGGCAGAGCAGCCCATGCTGTGCTACATCTAATATGCATATTCATGGCTCATTTATTCATGAAAGAAATGACTGGATTAGCAATGGTTTGAAGGACACTGATCATGGAGTTGAAATACACTCAAGTTGCTCACAAATTAGAACTCCATCATTTTTTGTAATAAATTGGTAACCATTGTAAATCCTTGCATATCGGTGTTGTTATTGGAAATACTATGTTGTATTTTATTGGATTGGAAACATTTCACAGCTATCAACCTGTCAATTATTTTAGCACAACACAGGGTTTCTCATGATGATAGATGGTGATTCTAAATAATTTTTATAAAGTATTTCTACTTACCGTGGTGTCAGAAAGCCTGCCTGCCTGTGAAATATTGTGATTTTTGAAGCACTCACCTGATAACACTCCTTAATTGTGTAACATTAATCTAGGTGTCAATCAAATACTTGCAAGCTAATATATGGATTTTTTTTTCCTGAGGTTTTCATAGAGGGGGGAAAATTAAGATCATAGAAAACTGTTGGCAGCATATGAAGGAAGAAGCAATGCCAGACTTGTAACCAATCATAAAAATGCATGTTATGAAGAATAAAGAAAAGATGAACCCTTTTCACTAATTAACTCTACTTTTATTCAGAATGAAGATGTCTTCCAGCAACATGTTTTTTCTTTCTCTCTCTCTGTCCCCACTTCTAACACATTGAGTGAAAATAAAAAAGCCCAGTTTTACATGTCTTGAGCAGATTCAAACATCTGTGAATAAATAAGGTGCTAGACATTACATACCTGCTATTTAAGTTTCAAAGTCCTTTTCAGAGATTGGTAAAAGATATTATTTCACCTCACAGAAAGGAAGGAGGCTGGTCTAACCAAGATCACGCAGTGAGGTAGAAGCAAAGATGGGTCTGGTATCCCATGGAGTATATGAAGTGGTACACCAACGCCCCGAAATACATCAAAGTGGTCAAGTGCATCAAAAGTTACTACCTCTGACCTAAGAGTATTGACTGCTTTAGCATTCAGCCAGAAGGGCTGAAAGGGAAGGAGAGACTTCCAAAGATCACAGCATAGAGCAAGTCGCCTGCTTCGGTGGCACTGCTCCTTCATCCCTGGTCAGGAATTGCCACACCAGAGGGGACTGCCTGTGACTGCCCCAGGGCTGGGGCTATTAGCCTTACTGCACCCTGATCTGTCTTTAAGCCTATGCCAGCATGTAATCCCCCACCAGCAAGGAATAAATCCTGTCTCAAGTGCGTGCTCAATCACAGCTCTCTCCTGCTGCTGCTCCTGCTCTTGCCTTTATTGCTAGCATCAAGTGGTTTGGGGCCACAGTCCCATTTACCTGCTTTGTGAGCTTGGGGTGGAATAATAAAGGCCAAAAAAATTACAAAGGCGCACCCAGAACAGTCCTACAAAACCAAGTCGTTTAAAGCATGATGTGCTGGATCTGCAAGCGTACCTGTGTCAGGAGGTTCCCAGTTTCCATCACAGTGTGACCCAGGAGGCCAGCTCTGCCACCGATCCCGAGCGGTCTGCGTCTGACAGCGCTGACCACTCTGAATACCTGTGGCAGAACTGGACTCTAGGTGGTCTGGTACTTACCCTATTTATACACCACACAGCCTTTTCCAGCCATTAAACTGATTTTATATGTGCAAGCCTGTTTCAGCAATTAGAGCAAAAAAAATCTTTATAGCGCTTTTGGTTTGAATTGGGCTGGTTTCAAACCCAGGTACTAAAATGGATAAAATTATCTTGAAAAGCAAAGGAATTACACTGTACGCTGAGCTCCTCTGCATCGTGTTATGAAAGACACAAAGATAATATTTGTATAAATTAAAGCTATTGGAGACGTATGGTATTTCAGTTTCTGCTTCATTAAGTTGTCCTCCAGCCCTGAACATCCCTACATCTATTCTGCAGTACTTTTCTATTTTAAATTTAATCTACCCTGCTGCAGAATGAAAGCTTAAAAGGATATTGCCTCTTTAAATTAAATGTGGAAAAAAAAAATAATAATGGTGGAATTCTTCTTGAAGTGAATGCAATCTATTATGTAAGTTCTAGAATTCATAATATTTTCATGTCAGTTAGCCTCCCTGCTAGTTCAGCAGTATATTTCTTCACCGTTTCACTATCGCCACAATTACATATTTTTTCATTGATTGTAAGACCAGAAGAAACCACTGTGACCACCTAATCTGATTTCACATGTATAATGGACCATAGGACATGTCTGGATTAATTCCTAATTTGATTAAAATGACTCTTGGAAAAATATCCGATCTTTTCCCTACAATTTCCAAGCAATGGAATATACCTTTGCAAGTCCTCATGAGTTCTTTCAGTCACCAATTATTTTAGCTTTATCATTACAAAAAAGTGGCCTCTGTTTTGAGTCTGGAATTTCCTCTTCCTCTCATTTGTAGATACTGGATCCTTCCTCTGTGGGATTTTTTTTCTTTGTATGGACTTGATGGCAACCAAATCACCACTGAAGCTCGTAACTGGTGGTGAAAATACCAGGACACTGACGTTTTCACTACAATCCTCATAACTTTTCTATGAGTTCTACCACCAGCTAAACAACCATGCCATCCACGCTAGATGGTAATAAATAAAACAATGATTTAAATCATGCTTTTGTGGCGATTATCCACCCAAATTCAGTCCTATATCGGCATCTGTCTCCTGTTACAAACAGGATTTTCTCCCAAGGGTGGGCATCCAAAGCTCTCCTTTCAGAGGCCCCAGCTCTGGCTGCCTGTTTAGGGGGCAAGAGACATTTGGGATTGGGTTTGCTACAGCACCCAAAGGTGCAAGCACCCATTCCCAGAGGTGCCTGGCACCGTTACTTTCCTGCTCTGCTCTATCAAAGCTGTTCTGCTTTGTACAGAATAACTTGGGCCAGAGGGAAGGAAAAAGATTGCAAACATGCGTGTATAGGCGAATGGGTAGGACATGACATATGCACTCAGCACTTAAATCCTGCTGCAACGTCAGGTAGATCTGATGGGAATGCTCTCAGAACACCTTAGCAAATTGATCTTTAAACTGGGAGAGGCAGAATAATACCTTATTTTCATGTACGTGAATTAGGCCTAAGCTTGAGATAGGCAGCAAGTTGCTTCTGGCTGTCCCAGGCGCAGAACTTCAGGGGCCTTGAGAACTTTACTGCTAATACTGCAGGTGCCTCCAGTCTGTAAGCTTGAGGAACAGTCTGGTGGGGATTTTGAGGATCTAAACAGAACACTTAATGTTCCTAGTTCCCATAATAGGTGTTCAACTTCTTGTGTGTTTCTGGGTCATCAGGTCCTTGAAGGACAGGGGGTGGAGTGTATTGCAAAACATCTTGAAGTTATTGTCCTGCTGGTAGACTCAAGTTGCTTTGGAGATGGGTAAGTTCCTAGAAATAGAATTAGCAGAATGTGGGTGGAACAGATACCCAGAGAGGTGGTGGGATCTCCACCCCTGGAGGTTTTCAAGACTTCTTGAGGCAAAGCCATGGCTGACCTGATCCAGTGTTGGCAACAATCCCGCTTTGAGTGGGAGGTTGGATGAGAGACCTCCAGAGCTCCTTTCCAGCCAACATTTTTATCATGTGGGAGTATGGAGGGACGTAGTCAGGGAGGGTTTTCTGTAGTCATCTTGGAGTCATCAGCAGGTTCCCTAATGGGAAGCAGCTCCTCCTGCACTCCGGCTACGAGAGCAGGCTCTCGTGGGCGTTCTCAGTGAGAGCACCTTGGGAAAAGGCAAGAGCAGTCCGGGGAGGGGGAATTACTGTGTCACTGAGAACAGCAATTAAAGAAGCCAATTGAGATTTCAAAGAAAAAGCATGATTCTATAGGGTACATCAGTTAATTAAAACAGAAGCATCATCTTCAGGCCTTTTTCATTCACAGAAAGCTTCTGTTTCCTGCTAAAGGCAGATTGAACTGGTGACAGTAGCTCAAGACAACTTTGGTTGCTTTTGGAATGAAGTAGTTAGTTCAGAGGAGGAACAAACACACCCCTTCCCTGGAGTCCCAAGTTCTTGGCCGGAGGAGCTTCCAGCCCTGCTGTACTGCATGTTCAGGGTGGAGCAAAGTGATTCAAGCAAAGGCAGATACTGATTATAGCTTAATTGCTGCTGCAGTGTATCTCTTTTCTGTGTTCAGCTATCTCCCGGCAGAAGGCACCTAACCCCCCTTGGAGGCTGGGGTGAACCTCCAGCCCCAGCAAAGTCCAATGGCCAAATTCCCACGGACTCTGTTCTCCCACGAATGTGCCCATGTTTTATGCACAACGGGGGCCCCACTCCATTTCTTCTGCATCCCCTTTGGGTCACAGCTGCGGGTTCGCTCACCGCATCCGTTCGCTGGATCAGGTCAGGCCCATCTGTGAACAGGGCTGTCCTCTCACCGCTGACATTTGTAAAAAGGAGTGTGTGACAGGGGGACTTTAGTAGATTTTGGGTATATTGCTGCTAGAACCAATGGGTAGCAAAGCAAATGCTAGAAAAAGCTTTACATTAGGAGGTTTAGGATTTTTTTTTAATTGGGGGAGGGTTTTCCCCCACACACTTAATGAAAAAGGCCTTTTCCTCACCATAACCGAGAAAGGAGGCTGCAGCACTTGGCAAACAAACTTCTATTAAGTGCATTTGCTGGAAATGTTTATACTTTGCACTTGACAACTATCTTGAATATACTGAGCATTGCACTGTGCTCTAGCTTGCATAATTCTGACATGGGAGCAAAGTCCTTATGGGAGAGGCGATAGTGTCTTTCCTTGGGACTTTGTTTTTTTCTTCTTAATATCTGTCACTTGTAATCAGAGGCAATAACTAGTTTTGAAAAATATTTTCCTGCTCTCCAGGGATTTTCTCTCTCCTCTGGTTGATTTTAGCAGCAGGAGGAGAACATCTTTGCAGGGAGGGGGCAACTCTGTAAAAGCAGGGAAATCACCACTACCTTCCATGCAGTCTGGCAGATGTTTAACGAGGGGTTCTCTGCCTTCCTCCAAAACTCCCCTTCTGCAGCATGTTGCTTGGAAACCCTCTGCTTCTTCCCCTTTCACATTTAATTACTGCAAATTGCTGAAAACTTTATCTAAACTCCTATCAGACAGACAAATCACTGTTTGATTAGAGCAGATAAATGGACCTAAGTGATTCCAAAAGCTGAGCTCTGATTGCTTTGGGTTTTTGGAGGGTTTTCTCCCTTACTGTTGGGATTCAACCCAACATTTCCCAAGCTGAGTAACAGGAATCTGGGCTAATTCAGGAAGGCCCTTGTTCTCTGATTTTGTATATGACTAGAAGATAAGAAAGAAGGTAGACAGAGATTAACATAAGAGACTGGTTAAATGAATATGAATGGGTACTCTCATGTCTAGGCAAAGGGATGGCAGCTCTTGGTTGTTCACTAGCCCCTGTGAAATGATGCTAGTGGTGGGGTTATCCTTGCAGATGGATGTCCCCGTTACAGCTTGACTTCCCTTCTGGAAGACTCCGTAGAAAGGCAATGAAATGCAACCCATATAGGGAAGGATTTACTCTTTGCCCCCAGCCTCTGTCTTTGCAGGCTGGAGGTTGGGATGACGCATTGCGTGGGGAGAGAGCCGGAGGGCAATAATCCGTCATCTTGGTGCCATGCTAATTCTGTGGTTAAATAAGAGGGTGTCGCACGGTGGTGGTGTGGGTGCTGGCACGGCTCCCTGACACCAAGGTTGCATCCACACAGGTGTGGCTTCACGGCACTCCAGTTCCCAGAGCAGAACTTGCAGCCCTGCGCCCATTTCCTAAGTGGAGCGGGAGACGTGCGGGTCCCTCCCGGTGCAAAGATCCTCCCCACCGAGATGGGAACACCTATGACGGGAAGAGCAAAACGAGAGGTGCATCTGAAAACCTCCCTCCCCACCTACTCGCACAAGGGAGTCAAATGAGAAGATGAAAGCGGACAGGGGCCTGAGCCCCAGAGTTTGATTCTGGTTCTCTTTTATGAAAGAGTTTCATCAAAGGCCATTAGACGCGAGCCCTGGGCTTCATTTGCAGGCTGCCTCCCAAGGAAGGAGCTGGTCTCCGGGACCATCTCAGGTTGGAGAACAGGCTGCATCGTGAAGCTGTTGGGAATAATTCATTCTGTCGTGACTGGAGCCTCCAATATACAGAGCCAGAACAAAGCAGAAAGACTAAATCACCCAGATGACTGCCAGCAAGAATAGTCTCCCCCGGGTCAAGAATGCAGGCAAACCTGACCCCAGGGCTAACTGCCCTCAGGGCTTGCTTTTATTATTATTTTTTTCCTCTGACAAACGCCTGGCTGCTGATTGTACTGCTACCCAGTTTTCATTGCCTCTGCAAAGACCACCGAGCTACAGAGGCACCAAAGAGTTAATCCACGCTGGAGACGAGGCGCGGAGCAGCTCACCGGAGCCAGGCTTTTCTCCCCTGCCTGTGAGAATCCCTGCTCCCATATAGTTTTGCACACTTGCAGCTATCACAGTTAACAGGTTGTTTGTCTTTCAAGTGGATCGGAGGGAGTCTGTGTAAACCTCCATGCAACTGACTTTAATTACCTGCCAAACCTGCACCAAGGCATAAGCCCACATATTGTATGTGACATTACCAGTAGAGCAAGTACTGGAATGCAGGGGCTAGAATAATTTGACAGCTAACATAAAGCACCGTGATTTATATTTTGGTTATATTGAGATTTTTTTCCCCCCTCTTTGAGCACTCATATAAATATTTACTTGGATCCTAGGACCTTGCTTAACCCTCACAGTGCCACGTTTTATCTTCTTCCTTTTTTCTTTTTTTCCTGGTATTTTTGTTTTTCAGCAGCTACTCCAGAAATGCCTTTCATTTTAAAACACAGAAGATTTAAACCGAAAATAACTTCACCTTTAAACTGTTTCATCTGTAAACAATGTGATACAGTAATCTTGATATATTTACTGTGATGTTCAATTGAAAACAGATTATGGAGAAGGGATTCTTTTAAAAGATACAAGACTTATTTAATAGACACATTGGTTTTAGATTTTGGAGCAGAGACCAGCTGATACCTCTGCTATATTTTAAATTTTATCCAAGCTATTTCATTAATTATTGAGCTGAGTAACACAACTATAAAATCTGTTTATTTCAAATTTAAACTTACCTGGTATTTAATGTTACCATGAAAGGGTCCTTTTATTTTGTGTCATCTCATGGTTTAAGTCTCCAAGCAGTAGGACAGAAATCACTACATGAGAGATATCTGGTAATACTGCAAATCAGAAAGCAAACAACATTTTTTTTATTATTATTGTTATTATCATGATTCCTGTCTGTCTGTCTGTCTGTCTGACTTATGCATGAGTCACTCATTACATAGCCCCAGAGGCTCACAGGTATTTGCTTAATACCCTGCTCTTTTGGGTGCCTGACTGGAATAAGTGAGGACCTGGAAATACCTTTCCAAAACCACTTTCTACTAACATCCTTGCTATCCCTTTTATCCATCTGTGGAGTGGGTTAACCTGTCGCTCCACAAAACCAGTGCTGGACCTAATGAATTTGTGCTCTTCCAGTCCTTGAGATCAGCACGTGCTCCCACAGACCAGTGCAGCATTGCTACTGCAATACCCAGAATAAAATGCTTGATCCACAGGTCAAGGCTGACATAAAAATAAGGATGGCCTGTGTCAAAAGGAGTTTAGCAGTCCTCTCTTTCTGGTGTCCTGAATGCACTCTGTGTTTATCAGCCTCAGCAACCGCAGGGGATGGCTCAGTGCTAGAGCTGATGATAGCATTGCAATAGCGCTAATATGACATGTGGAGCTGGATGTCGTTGGGCGATAAGCAAAATGAGGGTCAGACGGAGGATAAATGTAAAAGCTCTCTTTTTACATGAACAGAGATTTTAGCCTCAAAACTCTTTTGCCTATAGTTGTTGGTTGCCTTAAACAGGGGGAAAATGCAGGTCCAGAGAGCTGTGAGTGCTAGCATTAACCGTGAGACCTGTTTATAATTCCATGTTCCCTTTCTCATGTTTACAGAAGCTTTAGGTAATAATTGCACCATAGCATAAGAGCAAGGAAGAAGCAGTTAGCAGAAGTCCAAGGTGCAGGTTTATTGCCCTCTGTAATTTCTTTTCTGAATGGGCCCCCTGAACCAGCAGGAAAGTTTCTGCTCCATTCAGTAGTAAATAAGACAAGACCCATAAAAAAACCCACAGGATTACAGGGGTTTGTGCTGCCTTCCTCCCCCCGGCCCCAATCCCCTGGTGATCAGTGATCTTGCCCTGTGCTTCCAGCTGCAGTGATGGAGGAGAGGCAGCACGGCCCAGAGGGACCTGTCAGACCGAGCCCTGCCATCAGTCCGCAGCTCACCTTGGCCAGGTCATCGCATCTCTCAGTGCCTCGGCTTCCCCAGACGTAAAAGGTCAGTGGCCTCCTTTAATAAATTGCCTGAAGTTCTACTGAAGAAGGAGTAAGTATTGTTTATTTTTATGAATGCAGATTTCAGGTGCTCAGCACCGATTTCTTGCCACGCTTAATTCAGAAAAAATCGTACTGAACACAATGCCCTTGTCACCGAGTGTTTAATATCCTTTATAAAGCCAGGAGCACCTTTCTGGAAACAAATGAAGTCTCATTAGTGGGAAGTCCAGGCTAGAGCAGAATCAGATCTCTACATTGTATCGGGGGGAGGTTGCAGGCTTCAATAGTCACATACGGACACAAACAACACACGTATATTTGCAATATGCACGCATTATTGCAATACTGAATGAAAACATCAGAGTTTAGAAATAATCCCAAGTCTGTATTTGTGTGGACATGTCCTAGTATCTCCTAGTAATGCAGCGAAAGCAGGAGTCTGCAGAGAGGGTACAGTTAACAAAATGGTGTATTAGAGCTGCACAGGGACATTGTCGGTGGAGGAGTTTTCTCTGGTATAAGCCTTCGGCCACTGCCTCCAAAAACGAGGAAGAAGGGAGGAGAAATAAGTTTGAGATGTTTCTTTAAAGAAAGCACTAAACTTGGTAAAAGGACACAGCTTTCCTACCTTGCTCTCTGCCCCTCATGCCTCAGGATATCATAAATTTTTGATACCAATAAAACAGAATTTTTGATGAGCTGCTATTTTGCATTAAAGCAACTTCACATGCAAAGATTGCATAATAGGAAGTAAAATTGAATTTTGCCTCAGAACAAGTTCTTATTATTAATTTAAGTATTTTTTATATATTTTAGCAGCAGCTTAGCATTCTATATATTTAATTTCTTTCAAGTGAGAACACTTAGCATTGGTTTCCTTATCTAAACAAATCTTTTAAGAGAACACATGTATAAAGTGGAAATGCAGTGTTTTGAATCTGTGCCTTAAGACAAACAGTGAAACTTTAAAAGGGGAAATAAAGCATGGCAGAGGACAACTATCTCTAAAACCTAACAGCAGCCTCCGTGGGACATGAAAAGATGTCTCTTTCTTCATGTGGAATGGGTTTTTTCCCCTCTTTACTGCAGTGTTTACTCTAACCATATTGTGACAAAACTGTAAATACAATAAGCCCCTATTGGAACAATTCCGTTTAAGGCAAAGGATTTGCAGTACCTTAGGTCTCAAGTACACCACAGTCCATTTTCCAACACTTCCACACACCGTGATGCACAGGACCAGCTCACAAATATAAATTATCTCTTCCCTGTTCTGGATGCAATAGCAAGAAAATATTTTGCAGCACCTCATGCTGTGTTCAGAATTCACTACTGAAAGACATAATTTAAAAATCAAGAAAAGGCAGCACTTGAAAGGTCCTCCCCCCCCCCCCTTCTTCTCCTTCTTGCATAAAACAAAAGTGCAGTGTGGGATCCTATCAGACCGCTGCATGCTACATTACTGAACATGCTACGCAGGATTATGCAATAAGCTACTTAGAGAGAGAGTGTGTGTGTGTGTGTGCGCGCACGCACATAACTTCAGATTTATTGTAGCCTTAATGGAGTGAAACATAATGATTTAAATTTAAAAAAAAAAAAAAAAGAAAAAAAAAAGAAACTTGTCCAAACAAGAAGCAACCCAGCTTTTTCCCCCTCGATGGTGGGGAAGTACTCTTTCAATCCTGTAAGGAAGAGATCCAAACTTAAACCGTAAGACAGCAAAGAGGGAGACCCCCGGGCGCGGCAGCGGCGGCGGGGCAGGACGGCGGCGGGGGGGGCAGGACGGCGGGGGGGGGGGGGGGGACAACGGGGGGGGGGGGGGGACAGGACGGCGGGGGGCGGGGGGACAGGACGGCGGCGGGTTGCGCCGGGCAGGGCCGCTCCGCAGCCGGCGGAACCCAGCGGGCTGCCCTGCCCCGCTCCCGCGGAACCTACGCACGGAGCTGCGCGGCCGCGGAGCAAGAAGGGGCTCTGCCGAGCGCCGGAGATGGTTTTATCTGTCCTCCCCGAAACCTGACACCCAACAGCCCCGAAGAGCTTCCCTGACCTTGGGCTGTCAATCACCGACACCAACCAGCCTGCTAGAGCCAGGCGGGCACTGCGCCAGCCCGGGGGGGGAAGGAAAAAGAAAGAAAAATTAAACCCTAAACCAGCTGGGAACAGTTATCTCGCAAGCCCTGGCTCATCCTCCTAACACGTCTCGCCTGCCCACCCCAATGTGGAGCAGTCATCTGCCGGCCGGCAACGACGCTCAGCATCTCTGGAAAGTCTTAGAGCGATGCTTCTATCTTTAGTCCAAAAAATCTTTTTAGTCTTAGACTTCTCTGTTTTGGAATTAAAGATAATCAGTTTTATACACCGTCCTGGAGGGGAGGAGGGAAGGGAATATTGACAAGAGTCTATTAAACGGTTGGCAGATACAGTCTGCAAGTTTTGTCAGTAAATGGGGGAAGGAGAGGGGGGTTGTTGCCAATTGTGTTTCCTGTCTGAGCGTCTCCTTTAATTCTGGGAGCAGCCGTAGCCGGTCGTCACCTCTGCCCCGGCGGGGGGAAGCAGATCTCGCTCCGGCTGTTAGCAATACCTCTTGCAAAACTGCGAGATCAAACAAAATAATATGATTTTCACTGAAGGGAACCGTCCTCCTGAACTACACGAGATCACATAGCGAACCGTCTTCCGGCAGTCAAATTTAGCTGTGCAAACCTTGGGCTTTTCCCCGCCAAACACCCCATCCCCCGGGTGCGCAGGGCAGCCGGCCCGCCCCCGCCGTGCTGCTGTCGGGGGGCTCCGACCGGCGCATTTCTGGCTGCAGAGGCACCGACGCTTCTGCTCCCAGCACACCCCAGAGCCTCTAACCCCCCTGCTCCGGCCGGGGCTGCACGCTCCGGTCCGGCTCCGGGGTCGGGTCCAGGGCCGGGGTCGGGGCCGGTCCTGTCTCGTTGGCGCCCCGAGCCCATCCTCCCCGAGGCTGCAAAGAGCGGATCGGGGTGGGGACGGCTCCCTGGCTACACCGGGTTTGGGGTGTCGTGGGGGTTTTTTTATTGTTGGAGGTAGTTTGCAGCATCTTCGCTCCGGAGAGCCTCAGGGCCGATTGACTGATCGCCTGGCAGGTTTCTGGAGCGGGAGGTGGTCAGCGCTCGGCCCCTCCGAGCCGTGTCGTTCGTGGGCGCTGCCGGACCCCCGGTGCGCGGCAGCAATTGCAGCGTCCCGGCCTCCTCCGAGCCCCGGGGGGTATGGACTGCCCGGGGATGCTGCACCTCCCGGGCGGGGAGCGGGCCCCCAGCCCCGGGCAGGGATGTGCGTGGGGACAAGTGCCTCAAAGGACGGGCAGAGGACACGCACGCAAAGCAGCACGTCCAGAGAGAGGGAAGAAGAGGGTTTTGGGGAGGGAAGATGCTTCGTCCCCCGCGGCTGACACGCAGCTTCTCCTCGGCGCTCCGGGCGGAGAGCAGGAAGCCCCGGGAGGGCGGCCCCGAGTTGACCTGCACAGCCCCCCCGCTCCCGGGGGAGCGCCCCGCGGGCAGGCCGGGCCCGGGGAGAAAGAGAGGGGGGATCTCCTTTCGCCTTTCGCTTCAAGAAACTGTTCTCCATCGTACCCCCTGTGTCAAGAGCCCTTTATGAATCAGTGATGAACGGCGAGAGATCAAAGTCGGTACACGGTGGATGGAAAGAAGCGAGCGAAGCCGGGCGGGGGGGGGGGGGGGGGGGATCACCCTTCGCTGATGGGGCTCCCCGGGGTGGGGGGGCAGGCAGCGGGGGGGCAGGCAGGCCCTGCCCGCCCCGACACCCGCGGGGCTGCCTGTTCCCGGGGCCGCCGCAGCTGGGGCAGAGCCCTGCCCAGACACAGGCCGGGCCCAGCGCAAGTGCGGGTGGTTTTTCGCCCCCCTCGGCATGTCGGAGCCCCCTCCGGAGCCCCTGAGCGGTCAGAGGAAGCCAGCCCGACCCCCGGGTGGTTGGGCAGCCCACGGCCCGGGGCCCCGCTCCGCAGCGTCCCGCCGGGCCGGGCTCAGCCGGGCTCGTCCCTCCCAGCCCCAGCTGGTCCCAGTCCCACCAGCCCGAGCTGTGCCTGTGGTGGTGCTTGGATGCATTTTTCTTTTCTTTTAAATGGGATAAATAAAACCTCAGGAATGGGACTGGGCGCTGCAAAGGCACCGGCCGCTGCAGCCGCCCTCACCGTGCAGCGGGTCTGCCCCGCCGCTGACACAGTTCTGCGGTGGGAATCTGGAGGGCTTTTCTAAGGCCTGTTTTTCCTATTTTTTTTGTTGTTGTTGTTGTTCAATTAGCCCTAGTGATTTATTCAATGCATGCATGAGGGGACATTAATATGCGGTGGCAGTTCCCACAAACAATATTCCTCTCAGGCTTTCTGAAGCCATAGCATTTACTGGCAAAGGGGGAGGCTATACAGGGAAAGCCAGGCGCTCTCATCCTTTTCCTCTGCAAACTCCTGTGCCCCCTTCGCAGGGCAGCAGGGTACGAGCTCGCTCTCCGGGCCTGACTCATGTAGCCGGGGGGCTGGGACGGGCCCCGGCCCCTTCCAGCTCCCCCAGCCCACCGGCTGGCCCAGCTGGCTCTGACAAGGCAGGGATGCGGCTGGGATTTAAGAGGGGATTTTGGGGTTAGGTTACTGTATTTGCTTTTATTTCCCCCCACACACACACTCTGTCCTTAACCGATTTGGTCTCCAAACGTGTCTTACACCGTCCCTGCAAAGACAGCTCGCTGCTGTTGGGAAGAGGAGCAGGGCGGAGAGAGGCTATTATTTTTGATTGTGTGGTGCCTCGGATTTTGTTTTTAAGAGGGATTTAAAGTTCAACACGGTTTTCACACTTTGAGAGCAGCAGCGCGCAGACATGCTGCGACCCGGCTCTGGGGCTCCCATCCCCGCACCCGGGCGAGGAGCGGGGACGATTTCTAACCTCCTCTGGCTGCAATTTAGGGAGCTGCACGATTATCTGCTTTGAAAGCAGCTGATGGATGGCGGGGCTGCGAGGTGCTGAACCCTGGGGGGTGGCGGGGGGGGAGATCTGCCCCTTTCTCCGCACGAATCTAAAGAGTCTTCTAAACCGCCCGTTGCTCATGCTTAAAAAAAAAAAAATATATAAAAAAGCTAGAATAAATAAAATGTGCAGATGGAGAGGAGGAAAGTGAATGGCCAGCCTGGATCCCAAAGGAGTCGGGGGACAGGACAGACTTGCCCGAGTGTTCTCCTTTTCTAATGAAAAAAAAAAAAAAAAAAGAAAAAAAAGATAAAAAAAAGAAAAAAAAGAGATAAAAAGAAATAAAAGTGCCTGCACTTGGCGTTTCCCCTCTCTCTCAGCTCGGGGGTGGCTCAGGCCGGAGGCTCCCGCTCCCCGCCGGGCTGCAGCGGGGCCGCCCCACCATCAGCCGGGCCCGGCGTGGGGCTCCTGCCGCTCCGCTTCCCCCGGCGGGCGGCTGCACGGTGGGGGGGGTGGGTGGGTGTGTGTGTGGGGGGGGGGTGCTCACCCCCTGCCACGGGCGAGATTTGGGCAAAGCGGAGGAGCGTGCAAGACTGAGCGGTCCTACCCTGCGTGCAGCAGCGGTCCCGAGTGGGCAAAGCAGCTTCGCAACCCCCCGTGCAAAGCCCAGCGCTGGGCGTCAGGAGAGGAGCTCGGGGGGTGCCTTGGCTGGACAGCACTGTGGGGGAGACAAGGGTCCACAAGTTTTTCTTTCTTTCTTTTTTTTTTTTCTCTCGGAACACGAGACGTCAGAGAAGCGGGTCCCTCCAAGAAATGCCATTTCAATGATTTTAATAAGCAAAATAGGAAACAATTTTAATAACCAAAAACAGAAACCAGTCTGAATAAAACTACAATAGACCAGGTTTTTTAATATTTTTCATATCATAAGCAGGATTTGAAATTGATCCCTTCAGAACTTTACATGAAATAAAAACAATTTTTTTTCCGCTGCTGCAATGTTTTGATTTCAACACAGTTGAATCAGTAAAAACCAAAGATCGTTTTCTGATGCATGACTAATATCCACAATATTTAAAACTGCAAGCACCATGCTGTTCATTACAATCTTGTTATTACTGTTAATTTATAAACTAATACAAACTTAAAATGCATCCGGCCAGCAGTGCCAGCTATCCTAAAAGGAAACTAAAAAATAAGTTTTCATTTTGGTATTTTTGTCAGTGCAACGTAAATCCTTTTACTGACCTGCAGGAGGAAAAAAAAAAAAAAAAAAAGTAATAAAAACACCCATAAGACTCCAAACTACTACTACTATACAACTGCAAATAAATTTTGGCTAAAACTTTCACTCGCTGCATAGGGAAGCAGAGAAGCAGATTACAAATCATCGCAAAAGAATACACTTAAAAGTTGCAGTATATCTTCTTAAAAAAATGTTTTAGTTTTATATGCTTTTCCAGCCCAGTCACCCGCTGCTACCATTGAGAAACCTAACTACAGTGGCGGCACGGAGCCCTCGCTGCTATTGCAGCCTGACTCGTAACGAGGAGGGTTTGTTGTTTGGTTTTGTTTTTGTTTTCTGGGTTTTTTTTTTTTTCCTCTCTTTATTTACCGAAAAATCAAGGGGCAGTTGTTTCTTAAAAGGAACTGGTATCTCGTCCGTCCTTCGCTTCCTGAGTGTACAATCAGAAGGGAAACTATATGGCCAAGCCTAACCACTCCAGGCTGGGAATTGTCCTGAAGGAAAGAGCTTCGCTGCCACTTTAAAGCATGGAGTAGGCTCTAGTGACCGATGAGAGGTTTTCCCTGTGAAGTTTAGGTTTGTCAATGCCATTCAGGCGTTTTTTTGCTTCTGCCCCAACAAACAAAAACCAAAATGAAAACTAAAAAAAAAAAAAAATACAACTTAAAAGTGCACCAGATATACAAAGTTGTTTTTTTTCTAATGCAAAATGCCCATAACTTTTTTCCTTAAGTATCTCTTTAATACCAAACAAACCGTATAACCAGCCTGCTGAAATGTTATTTTTTGTTTGTTTTTTTTTTTTTTCTCCTGTGCGGTTTGAAGTAGCAGATATTTACAAGCTAACAACCATAAAAGAAAATAAGAGAGCAAAACCAACGAACAAAACTGCACAAGCAGTAAAAAGTTTGATAACTTGTGATGCTTTTCTTATCGATGAAACAAAACAACAACAGAAATCTATGATCGATGATCAACATGCTATAGTTAAACAAGAAAATGGTACAAAATAGAAATTATTACCATACATGTCCAGCATGCAGGATTAATATTTTTAATGCAGATTTTCGTATTTTTCTATATAATCAAGCAGGCAATAAAACTGATGAGTTTTTCTTTCTTTCTTTCATTCTTTCTTTCTTTCCTTTCTTAGATTGCATGTCCCATCTGAGTCCTGTAACTTATTTCTCAAAGCAGGCAATATATGAAGAGTTTGCATATATTGTCCTTTTTATTTATTCTCCTTTTCCAAGCAGGTAAATTGTGCATGAGATGGTGCTGTATATGTCCTCTCTCTTTCCAAGCAGGCAGTATGTTATAGATGGCTTGTTCATTGTCCTTTTTTTATTATTATTCTCTTAAAGTCCATCTCGTTCTGCAAGCGAGCGATCTATAAAACGCTTCACTTGTCCTTTTCTCCTTTACCTCTGCCTCTGTCCCTCTCTCTAACTCGCCAACGAAAGTCAAAAAGTTGCACTTTACCTCTCCCGTCCCCACCCCCAGCCTACTTTTCCCACAGCTACTCTAGAAGACTGGATGCTGCAAAAAAATTCAAGTCTCTATTTTTCTCTCCTTCTTTCTCTCTAGTCAAGCAGACAGATGGATGGAGATGTCAGAAGAGGATGGGAGCAGGGGGGGAAGGTGACGGGGGTCAGGTTTGGGGGGGGGGGTGGGGTTTTTTATTTGTTGTTTAATTATTTTTGTTAAGCACTCACATGAAGAACTCGGGGGAAGACGGGTTGTCACTGGTGGAGCCAGCCTCTCTGAAGCCATTGCTGGCAAGTTTCTCACACTTGAGCTTGTAGGCATCTCTCTCTCTAGCGAGCCGGGTCACTTCTTGCTTGAGCTGTTCCACCTGCTGAATGAGCTGGGTCTTTTCATTCTCCAGGTGATGTTTCTGCTGGACACGTTTATACCTGCAGGACTGGGCATAGCCCCTGTTCTTCAAGGTCCTCCTCTTCTGCTTGAGGCGGATCACCTCGTCTTTGGTGAAGCCTCGGAGGTGCCTGTTGAGCTCCCTCACAGACATGGAGACCAGCTGGTCATCTGAGAACCGGTCCTCCACGCTGCTGGAGGGGGGATGCTGCTGGTGCGAGTTCTGGAGCTGCTGGGAGGAGCTGGAGGAGGTGGAGGGAGTGGGAGAGGCCTGGTGGTGATGATGGTGGTGGTGGTGAGGGTGCCCGCTGCCGGCCAGGTCTTCATGAGTGACCGCGGGGTACTGGTGGTGGTGTTGGTGATGGTGGTGATGGTGGTGGTGGTGGGCCCGGAAGCTCTCAAAGCCTTGCAGCTGCTGGGACACCTGGTGGGACCCAATGAGGGCTTCGACAGCATCCTCTGGGGTGAGGTTCAGCGCCTCGGGGTTCATCTGCTGGTAGCTGTTGGCCATCCAGTACAGGTCCTCCAAGTGGGTCTTCTGCTCGGTGGGGCTGAAGCTGGGCGAGGAGGGCACGGAGCTGCAGGGGGTGCTGATGGGGGTGGAGGAGACGGAGCCGGCAGGCTGCAGGCGGGTGCAGTGCCTGCCCGAGCGGTCGTTCCTGCCCAGGGGCTCCTTCTTCACGTCGAACTTCATCAGGTCGAAGTCGTTGACATACTCCATGGCCAGGGGGCTAGTGGGCAGCTCGGCTCCGATGCTGAGCTCTCCGGCCATCGCTGTCTTGCGGGCACCTCTCCCGGCGGAGGGGGCTGGAGACCTCACTCCAGCGCGCAGCCTGGCAGAGGGCTGGCCGCGCTCCCTTACTCCAAATCAACTTTGGCTTGGCTTTCTCGCTTCCTTTCCTCTGCTCCCCCTCCACCGCCGCCGCCGCCTCCTTCTCCCGGCTTCTGGGGCTTCTTCAGTCCGGAGCAACAAAGCCAAGGACGAGCCGGCACCCGGGGCCGCCTGGATGTCTCCTGTCTTTTTGTATCAGCGTTTGCAACGCACCGCAGGCTGCAGCAGCTCCTGGCACTCAGACACCCGGTCGCAAGGAGAAAGGAGCAGTAGCAGGAAGGGCAAAAGCAAAACAAAACAAAGATGCTGCCTTCGGGTCTGTGCAGGAAGAAGAACGGTGCAAAACGTCTAGCCCGTGCCCCTGTCTGGGTTTTGTAAGTCCGGAGCTTTCTCCCCGCGGTGGCAGAGCACCGGAGTCCGCCGCAACTTTCCAGTCCGAGCAGGCGGCCGGGGGAGCGCACTGGCTATTTGGCGGCGGTGGCTGGGCTTTGCACGGGAGTTTTCGCTGGCTCTGGCAGCGCAGGGGAAGGGGAGGGAAGAGGGGGAGGAAGGAGGGGAAGGAGGAGGAAAAAAAAAAAAAAAAAAAAAAGGAGGAGAGGGGGACGAGAAAAACCCAGGTCTCCGCTGTAGCTGCCGCCTCCAGCGCTCGTTGTGCAGCTGTGATTCGCAGCGCAGCCCCCCTTGGCTTCTTATACGGCCGTGCCCGCCGAGAGCGCGGCGGGGGCCGGGGCCGGCGGCGGCCGCGCCAATGGCAGAGCGGCGGCGGGGCCGGGCCGGGCGGGCGGCGGGGCCGGGCCGGGCGGCGGCGGGGGCGGCGGGGCCGGGCGGCGGCGACGGCGGGGGCGGGCCGTGCCGTGACAGCTCCGCAGCGCCAGCTGAGCGGCCGCCGCTCCCAGCCCCGCTCCTCCGGGCGCTCCCCGCTTGCTCCCCCCTCCCGCACCATCGCCTCCTCTTTTATTTATTTATTTCCCCCCCTCCCCCCTCCCCCCCCCCCCCCCCCTTTTCGGCCTCTGCAATCCACACAGGAGGAGGGCTCGGGGACATCCTGCCCGTCCCTTTGTTCTAAATATAACAAAGTCCCTTTTTGCCCGCTGCCGTCCCGTAGCAAATTTCAAGGCAGTCAGCTTCCCCCCCCCATCCCACGCACACGCATCGCCCCTTCCAACTTTATGTAAGCGGCCCCGATGCGAAGGTACCGCGGAAAAAACCGGCCACGAACGCGCAGCGTGTCCGGCCGGGGAGCGAGCGCTGGGGCTGCGGGGTGGTGCTGAGGGGGATGCGCTGGGACCCGGGAGTGAGGGAAGCACCGGCTCGGCAAAGCTGTCAGCTCTCCTTATACAACCGGGGAAATCCTCCCGGTTGCAGGAAGCAAATCTCTCCCTAAAGTAAAGCAAAGGCATTGACACAGACAATTGCAAATATTAGGGAGAGAAGGGAGAAAATATAATTACATTTCAGTTCTGAGGGGACCGTGTTTGCTTTCCTCTGCTGTTCCCTGAGTGACTGCATGCAAAGGAGTAGTCGGCTTGTAAGGTTTTTTTAGGTTTTGGGGTTTTTTCCTGGTCCGATAACAGGATTTTTTTTTAACATTTTGTAACAATTAAGGGAGATTAGGGCTTCTTTTTATACTGTTTTTACGCTCAAACAGACAGAAAGTGCGACCCCAAGTGTCCGTTTGGAGAATAACAGCTACTTTTCACGGGGAAAAAACATCCGGAAAAAAAGGGGACGGGCGGGCAGGAGCGGAGCCGAGCGGAGCAACGCGGGAGCGGCAGCGGGGCTGCTGCGGGGCTGCTGCGGTCCCAGCCCGGCCACGCCGCTCTGGAGCTGCGCCTCCTCCCCCTGCACCTGAGCATATCTCCCCCGCCACCGCAATTTATTTAGCCAAAAGAGCAAAAAAAGTTCAAGATCTGTCTGCTTTTCAGAAATTAATTAAGAGGGAATTGCCTTTCTGGAGCTGGGACAGCACTGCGAAATTCTCCAAGCGGAGACACCCCCCACACACACACCCCCCCCCCGGGCGTCGGTCCCTCCCTGCCGGCCCCGGGGCGATGCCCGCAGCCCGGCCCCGTTGTCCCGGTCCTCCGCATCTCCGCGGAGCCAGCCGCGCAGGGAACCGAGGAGGCAAAAGTCGCGCAAATCGCCCCCCCACCCCCAAAAAAAGTGCGAGGGGCCCGCCGGCAGCCGGCGGGAAGGAGGAGATGGAAACCAGGGAGGGGGAGTAGGATAAAATCCCCCTTCGCAGTACAGCCGCTCCGGGGCTTAGTTTCGTGTAGCAATGCAAGAGATGCCGGGCCGCCTGGTTTGAGTTTTTCCCCACGACACTTGGAGGGGACATAACTCCCAGTCAATAGCGCCCGCGATCGGTCAGCTCCGGTGCTCCCCACGCGTTGTTTTCCCGGGGGTGAGCGAGTCCCTCCGCAACGCGATCCCGGCTGAAGCGGGGCTACGCTCCCGGGATCACGCGGACCTCCCTCCGCAGGTTGCCCTGCTCCAAACACGTGTGTGGGAGGACACGAGTGGACACCCCCCCCTCCCCCCCGGGGCTCTCCCCTCGCCCTGCATCCCCCACGGGCAACTCAGCCCCGGCGGTGCTGAGGGCTTCGGGGTCCGCACGGCCACCGCGTTGCTGGTTTCCCATCAGAGCCAGATTTAGGAAATCGCCGTCTTTTCGCTGTTAACGAGCGGCCCCGAGGCACAGACCGGCGGAGAGCTCCGCGATGCGCGGTGCTCCTCCGCGGAGAGCCCGGGGCCGGGCGGGGGGGGGACGGACGCGGCCGCCCTGGCAGAGCGGATCGGGGCAGGAGCTCGGCGGTCCCCGTCCGGCGGCTGCTGCCTCCCTGGGGGCTTGGGGAGAGCCCAGAGCCTCCCGTGCGGGTCCGCTGTAGTTATTATTTATGAGGTCCTGGAAGCTGCTTGGGAAGAGCTTTATTTTTACCTGCACGTTAAACGTTATAGTTGCCAGTGGGGGAAAGGGGACCCTGGCGAGCGCTTGGGAAGCTAGGATGCAGCCCTGCAAAATGTGCCATTAGATGGATAATACTTTTTTCCTCTCATAATTACTGAGGTATATTCACAAGGTGGAGCTACTGAAAGGCGGAGGAAGCATTGATCTGATTATTTCTCTGTCCATACACACTCTGTCCCTTTCCTTAATCTTTTAAGTTGTGAATTACAGATCGGTTTTGCGCGTCCATCATCATCGTCATAAAATTTCGGGGCGCATTCTGGGTCCGTTTCCTTGCTCTTCCATCCCTCGCTCCCCTTTACAAAATATATCCCACAAAACTTGCGGCGTTACGCAGCTGGCTAAAGTACGAACCGCTTTGTGCCCCCAATCCTCAGTTAAAGGCCAATTTTGTTTATTGCAGAGCTTTTAATTCAGCCACCAAAGGTTATTCTCGCTGGGATTTATACGGTAGGGAGGGATATTCCTCCGTCCGAGTTATTTTTTTAATAAGGTTTGGCAAAGAAATAATGTTGCTGGAGCAGAAGAAGAGGATTCTCGGGCTGAGAGAGGCAGCCCAGGAAGAGTTTCCCTTCCGCGGGGCCAAGCTGCCGAGCCGCGGGGCCGAGCGGCCGCGGTGCTGCGCGCAGGGGGGAGCTCCGCGCACCCCGGCCCTACGCGGCCGCCCGCACCGTAAAAGCCTTCGCGGGGCGAAGCGGCGGCCCCGACGGCTCCCGGCTTCTGCGGAAAGGATTTCCCGTCTCCTCCTCCGCCCGCGGAGGAAAAGTGCCGCCGTTGAGGAGGAAGAGGCACCCACCTGCCCGGCATCGCAGCGCCGGGGCACAGCTCGCCTCCCCCCCCCGCCCAGGACTTCCGAGCAATTTTTATTTCATTGCAACCTTCTCCCTACACCCGAAAGCTGCTAATCGAGCGGCTTTAATTTTTTTAATGTGCTTTCTCTTTTTTAAGATCCGTTTTTTGAAGGTTAGTTTCGAGTAAAGAATGACTTCTTCCCGCTCTCCCTCGTCTTCCTCCTCCCTTTCGCAAACTCTCGGCCAAAATCGGGAAGAGTTCAAAGAAAATGATAGTGTCATTTCAGACCAGCTCCACCCGGCATGTCCGCCCAGGACAGGGCAGTGGGAGTCCTTGAGCCACTGAAATTTGAAATCTCGCCCTTAAAACTGGAGCATATAGATACCTATACGTGTTTAGCTTGGTAGGGCTAAACACGGGGGGGGGGGGGGGGGGGGGGGGGGGGGGGGGGGGGGGGGGGGGGGGGGAGAGTGACATTGAGCAAAGGAATCGTATTACGGTGGCATCCCAATCCCCAATTCATAGAAACAGTAGGTTTAGGTAACTGATTAAAAAAAAGAAGGACTGTTATATATGTATTTTCCGCGCTACTCGTTCTCTGAGAAGCGCTTCCTTTTTTTGGTAGCTGACTGCTACATGTCCCCCAGAATTAGCTTTTCCACCCCATAACATTTGTGGGATATGTTGTCTGAAATGGTCGTTTTGTTAACAAACAAACGCCCAAACCGAAATCACCCATGGCTGGCAGCAGGCGCTGATGGAGGAAAAGGGCATCACTTTCCTAATTCTTACCTCCTCTAGCTTGATTTTTAATTTCCCAAACTGCAAGCAGACACCGTGCTGTTTGTCAGGATTTTTTTTTTCCCTTGTGTAAGCAACGAGGGTCCTGGTTAATCATCTGTCGCAGATACATGTGCATGAGAAAGAAAAGTGTTGATGTTTGCTTGTTCGGGCTGATGGGAATGGCCCACGAATTTAGGATTAAATTACTAATGGTAATCATAAGTCTTTGTTTCCTCTCGCTCGCTCTCTCTTTTCTGCGGGGATTGTCAAAGTAAAGCGTGCAACATTCTTTGGACAAAGTCTGCACGGCAGCTTTGCAGTATAAAATAAGCTATTGTACCCTCCCGGGTTAACTGGGATCTCGCCAGATTTTAGCCTGAACCAGTTAAGAGCGGGGCAAATCCCAGTACTAACTTTAGACACGTTTTCACAGGTGGATCTGTGACAAGGGAGTGGAGCAACACTTCAGAAGGGTAGGTTTTTGTGGGGACATTCTTCTTCCCCGAGACTTGGCAGTGTCCAGCATCAAATCCCCACCCGGGGCGGGGTGGGGTGTCGGTACGTCCGGCCGGCGGGTTTGGGGTTTGCTCGGTCGCAGGCGGGGTGGGGGGGGGGGGGGTGTCCTGCAGAATAAGTGCACCCGGACGGGTATTGCTATACGGGACGGCGTAATTTAGGGGGTTGCTTCGAACGCAGCACGTTTAATTAAAATCGTGGCCTCGCCCGTGTCGGTAGCGGGGGGGGCTGGGCGCGGAGCTGCTCCCCGGCGCAGGGAGGTGGCACCTGCCCGTCGCGGCTCCCCCCGGAGCGGTGCCCGTCCCCGAACACCCCCCCCCCCCCCCACCGGCGCGGGGATCCCCCGCTCCAAGCAGCGCTGAACGCGGCTGCCGGCAGCGCGGTTTGGGGGGGGGGGGGGGGGGGTTGGTGCGGACGGGGCTGGGGGGGGGCGCGGAGGGGGGATCCCGGGGCCCTGAGAGCGCGGAGCGGGTCGCGGAGCACCGCGCCAGCGCACATTGGGGGTGATGGCCAGGCGACGCTCCGTGTCCCTGCCGGGTTGGGTGGATGCAGGAGCTGCGGAGCAAGGAATTATTTATTTTATTTTGCTATTTTTTTTAGGGGGCAATGTCTCCCCCGGTGTCCTCCGCTGCTCGGGGGCAGCACCGGGGTGCGGGGTGAGGGGTTGCTGCTGTGCCTTTCCTCCTGCTTTTCTGTGCACTTGCAGAGAAAGAAGTGCAACTCTTCAGTGGCACCCTCTGCAGTTTGCTCGGGGTCTCGCTGCACCCTTGGGAGGGAAAGGGGGAGTCTTCGAGACGAAATGGCAATATTTCACTCTCTTCTAGAACGTCCCGGGAGGGTGTCTTTGGCAGGGAGGTAAGCAAAGAGCAGAAACATTCTCCTTCTAGTTATTTCTTTCAGTCTTAGCCCCATCGTGCCAAGAATGAATTGATCCAAACTTGTTTTCAAGGGAATGTGTCTCTTTCTCGTAATTTCCAGACTCTGCAGTCTCATCATAGCCCCCTCTCTAATACACACTCCTGGTATTATTCCCCTTGCCGCCATGGTAAAAATTGTTTCTAGCAGAAACACCTGACCCAGAAGCCCAAAATCCCCTGTTCAAGCCTTGCTAGGATCAGCTTTCCTCCCATGCTTGGCTGAGTCCTGCTTCCCACTTGAACCCTGGCGTGTTGAATTCATTATCTGAGCCCCTTTAGGAGCATTTACCTAATAAGCAGCACCAAAACCTTTCTGAGTGATCAGAAGTCGCCTTTTGGGACTGAAGTAGCCAGTAGAAGCTGAAGAACTTTAATTACCGCAGTCGTATCTTGCAATGGCATTTCATGTCATTCAAAGGTTTTTCAAACACTTCAGAACTTGGACCACATCTTACTAGAAAAAAATTCTCTTCTGCTTATCTGCCTCTATTATGAATACAGAGGTACTGCACAGATGTCTGGGTGGGAAAAGTGGTCTTCCCGAGGGTTTTTAGATTCCTCGGAATGTATATAGAAAAAGGGAGATGTCAGGGAGACAGGGAAAGCGTCCTGGACCTATGCCCAATGTCACAAAGTCACGAGCGGCCAGAAGATCTTCCAGAAAAGATCAGCCCCTCGTTTCTGGCCACAGTCTGTTGCTTGTTTTCCCAAGGGGCTCAGCAGGACACTTTCTTGATGATCAGATCTTTAGATGGTCAGGAAGTAGGGAAGGGAGATCTGCCCTCAGTTATGCTTGAGGAAATCCAGGACCATGCAAGTCTCTTTTCAGAAAGACCAGCGTTGCTGCGGGTCCAACGGCTGCGGCACCGGAAAGGCTACTCAGAGCAGAGCTGAGGGCGTCCCTCGGCCCTCGCAGGATCAGGGGGCTGGCGTTACAGCCCAGGAGTCCACAGGCATGCTCCGACACCCGCTGGGACCCATACCCTTTCATTCAGACTGATTTGTAATTCCTTTTCATTGCACAAAGTCCTGGATCAAAAAAACTGCTTATATATAGAAAATTTTTGGAATTCCCTTTCCAGCATTTGCTGCATAAGGATTTAAATATAATCATAAAGCCTATACTGTATATTCTTCTTTTTGCTCTTTGCACCTTTAGTCCCCATTAGGGATTTTGTTTTGTTTCTGTTTTGACAGCCCCTGTATATATGTGTTTGTGGTTGTTCTGTACTGTTTCCTGATTTAATATCAGTGCAGTTACAGGAGAAGGCTGCACCGTTAGCATTTTTTGCTCAAAGTATTTTTCAAGCTCCTTTTTGATGTACTGGTCAGGTTTGCAGCTTCTGTGCTCTTGTTGATCAGAAGAGGAAGGATCAGGTTTATTGTGCCCTTTGGGAATGAAGCTCTCTATTCACCTAAGGAAATGCAGCTATCTTCCTATGCTAGCCCCTCCGTATAGATCCAGGTGCAGAAGAAAAGTGAGGAAGGATTTAGCAGAAAGCTGTTATTCAGGGAAATTAGAGTCCTTTTGTGCATTTCTGAGAGATAAAGATGAGCAGAACTGGAAATGAGGTGGCTTCTGCAAGCCTCCACCTCCCGTCCCAAACATTTTTAAGTCCTAAATATGAGAAGGGAAAAGAAGAGAGACAAAGAAAGGGAATAATTCTGGGGAAATGCTTTTGCTTGCTTTCCTTATTAGCCTGAGGAACACTTATTCAGCTGTTACCCAGACAGGGGAAAGAAAAAGGCTCCTAATCTTTGTTTCACTCACATATAAACAGATCCACAGCCTTGCATAGCCTCAGATCAGATGCTTTTAAACTCGGTCTCAGAGTGTAAATTATGCTCCATTTGCCCAAACAAACTATTGGCTCATAGTGCAACTTGCCATTTTCTCTTTGGGAAATAAAACTGCCTTTCAGTATGTGTGTCTGTGTGCTGCTGTGCGTTGTGAACACCACCCAGCTTAAATCTCACAAGACTACCAGGCCCTAGAAAAGTTGGAGATGTTTCCCATCATTGGCTGCTACAAGGATCCTATGGAGGGTCCGAGGGGAACGGATCTAACGTGACCCGGCCAGGACGTGGGGAGAGCTCACGAAGCTCATTGCTGTCCCTGGGGCAAGCTGCAGTTCCGCTGTAACTATTTCTTTGCTTCCAGATATTCTCTGCAGAATGGTTAAATTTATTTGTGCAGGAGAGCTGGCAGCACAGCGGTGCTACAAATTCTCACCCAAGTGTTTCCCAAGCTAAATGTTCTCCAGCCAAATCGGCCGGTTGCTGTACAGGTCGTTCTGAGATCCCATAAATAGTGACCGCATCTCCTTGGCTGGAGAGAGGGCTCATAGAAAAATACGGCAAGGAGAGGATCAGTGCGAGGCGAGCGCAGGCTGCTGTGAGAATGAAGGGTGGTCAGGGAAGGTTGCTTCATTTCTGTGTCTATTTTAATGCCAATCCTAAGGGGCACTTTGGATTTGCTATACCAAGGGAGATCATTTCTGCTTGTTTTCCTCTAGTGGGATCAATTCCTCATATCTTAGCAGAGACAAAATGCACACTGAAATGTCCAGCATATACCCTGTAAGGTAGAAAAGAAACAGCTCCTGCAGCAATCGCTATATACCCATGCTACATCAGATTCAGTTATTCCTCTTCTAGCCAGTCTTTGGCTAGATGGTAATACAGGTATTAATTAGGTTGTTTATATATATATAAATACCCACTGTGGCTGAAAATTTAGGGGAAAAAAATTTCTCCAATTGCTATGAACTACTATCCATATACACAATTAACAACCACTTTGTACCTTTTCTGAGCATTTTGAAAAAACAGATTAGTCTCCAGGACAGCCTTCCCTAAGACACTCCGTGCTTCCGGTGCAAGTGCCCTGTTTGTGTTCAGCCTTAACTCTGTGTTTGCAGGTTTTTTAATAACTGTGTTTTCATCCTTCAAGCATCCAGATAAAGAGCTTCACCCCTTAAAGCTGCGATTACACCTCAGCAACCTCTCTCTTGGCAATGTATGTGCGGTTACTGTTTTGTTTTGTTTTTCTGGCTTGAATTAACACGTTTCAAACCTCTAATGTACTTCTTTAATAACTGGTTTATAAAAAAAGGAGAAGATAGAGAATTTCATCCAAGAATTCCCAGCTGGAGACATCTGTTCAGCTGCAAGTCACCTGACGAACAGCTCTAACCAGCCAAGTGTGAGTTATTTTTATTGGTCCAATGTTTTAAAAATAGATTTTTTTTTTTTTCCTTTTAATTGATACCTTGCTAGACATTTCGGTAGATTCCTACACTGGTGTTCATGGACTTGGATTTATTTCTCCTGAAGGATTAGTACAGCCCAAACCGAGTGATCCATTCCAAAACCTAGCTGGCCGGCTGAAACCAGTAGGAACCAGTTAAACGCTTGAAATGAGGGTTTCCACTAGGGTAATCAAGTTTCCCAAGAGGTGATGGATTTGATGTATAGCCTGTCATGATGAGTTGCAGGCACTCAGCACCTCTGAAAATCAGGCCATAGCAGCTTTCAGCAAATCTAAAGAGACAGGGTGTGCGCGCGTGCGAGCCGGAGCGAGCCGCAGATAGGACACATGTCTTCATTGATCTCGAAAGGGAGTTTGAACCGTTCTGGTTTGAATCACATGATTTGTCATGTTATTTAGCAGCTGTTAAGCTTAGGTGAGCTTGTAGGACCCTGTCGGTGCATACTCAAACCTAATCCTCTCTCAGTTTATTTGTCCGTGCCGCTACCTGGCTCCTCTGCGAATGGGCTGGTCTCACCATTCTCCTGACGTGCTGAGCATCGCTCCTGTCCGCTCCTCCCTACCACCCGGCATCCCAGAGGACAGGGCTGATAGTACATTTATTTTTCCACTTTTCTTCTGTTCTCTGTGCTATGTCTGGGAAGACTTTTGAGGCCCGTAGACTTTGCCTTGATATGAAGTCTTTGTTGGAGCAGGACCCCAGTATGACATGGGGAGGGTGACCTGAGAGATGACAGAGGAGGAGGTGTAGAAGGGAAAAAAGGGACAAAGTGGGTGAAGACAGGGATGTGGCACTGCACCATGCGTAGGATGCTGTAGACTCTCCTGCTATCCATCTAAGCAGAAAACTCTCAGCCAGTCTGTGAGCAGCTTGCCTGACTTAATTTGCCATTCATCAGCCTAAACTACTCGTCTTCTACTGGGAAAAACAGGAGCTTTAAACTCTTCTCCACACCCCAGCACATGGCAGAGTTCATTAACTGGGTGGAGAGCACCAAGAGCCACCGCTTGCCTGCACTATCCAGGCAGTGGGTACCCAGAAGAAAGCTGCATGGGGAGCCACTCTCCTGCGAACCGCTGGAAGGGCTGAAGTCTCCCCAAGAACAGTTTAGATGGGGGAGCAGCAGTACAGCCCCCCAATCCTTTCTGCATTTCACCCTGCTGAGTTATTTGCTGTTGTAGGCAAGAGTGGTACATCATAGGTGGAGAACACACTAGGATTTTCCCTTTTTTCTTCCCTTTGGAATAGCTTTAATTAACCATTTTTTATCTTTCAAAAGAAAAAGAGGTTTTTCTCAATTGGGAAAAGAGAGGAAATGTTTTCTGAAAGCTGTATTTTAATTGACCCAGGCTCGGGAGTGGGGAAGCTGAGGGAAGAATTGCTGTCATGGAATTAACTTTATGAAAGAAAGGCAAATCTCCACCCTGTTTAAACATGGAGAAAACATCACAGAGGCATCCTGCTATACCAAATGGTAAACATGTCCATGTATTATATCACTTATGGCTTCCTTTAGAGTTTTATGATGCTGTTCTCAATTACTGTGTTTGCATTTGTAATTAGAGTGCAGAACACATTGTGAAGGCAAATTATAGAGCTAACTTGTCCTTTCAAAATAACCCATTTGCTCAGTGTGCTCCCAGAAGCTTCTCTTTATTCAGGGGACTCCAGTGAAGGACTAACCTTTCCTACTGAAAGTGCTGGAATATACATTTGCTGGAGGGAAGGGAGAGGAGGCAAAACACATTTTTGCCCCAGGGCTTTGCTATGCTTGGCCCTGACCTTTAAACCACTGAAACTCCTGTTGGTTTCTATAAGCATGATCCTCCAGAAATTTGAGCAACTGTTGGAATTGAGGGGGTGTGGGAGAAAAATCAGGGAGTTTCCTCCGCCACTAATTAACTCTGTGGCCTTGGTCATGTCACTCGGCCTTTTTGTGCCTCCTTAACTGGCTAAAACCCTCCTATGGAAGAGCTCGACTATGACTGTACGATCACATAACTATCTAACTGAAGGTGAATATGCCGGGCTGCTAGCCATCCTCCAGTATTTCATTCCTTTGCAGGAAGGCAATTCTGAAAGCAGCTCTTTGGAGCCGATGCTTTTATGTGCATTCAGTCTTTGTTCCGGACTCCCCTTACACAGGGCTCATTCTCTATCTAGGTGGAACAATGACACATTCCTTCGTGCCATGTTGCCCTAAGGGCTCCACCAAGTCTCCATGCTTGGCTTTGCTTGGTGTCTAGCGGTGTTTCACTCAGCAATTTCTGACCAGCTGCACCACGTGTGATGCCCCTTTGTTTTGTTCTAGCTCTTGAGCATCATCAGCGGAGATCTGATCTTCCTTTAAGGCAGGCCGATTTTGTATACAGAAGGCTGGAGCCTAGGCCAGCTGTGCACTTTGCCTTTGAATTCAGTAGGGAAAAAACTATATCCAAGTCTGAACTTGGACACGATAACACTCTACTTAGAGTGAAAAGGAAGCAAAGTCTCCAGCTGTTACTGTTCTGCCCTGTTTGCAAAGAATCTCCGTATTTGGGGTTTTGGGTTTGGGTTTTTGGTTTTTTTTTTGGCTAAGCAGGAGGACTTTACTTTTAATGGGTTTCCCTGCAAGTGCAAGTAACATTTTTCTCTCTCGTACCTTAGTTGGGAGGGCACACAAAGTGCCCTGCTGCATGTAGCTCTCCCATAAGCATAAGCTCTCCCATAAGCTCTCCCAAGCCTGGCCATGAGGAGTTGCCTTGGCTTTGCTCTCCTACCAAGGTTTGGGAAAAGCTCAAGCTCCATGCTTGACCCCTGCCTAGCACACTGCCCACCAGTGCCCTCTGCTTGTGCTGCAAGGCTTCATGAAACCAGGCTAAAATCAAGTAAAGGACACCTAAAAAGGCTGTGTTCTCCAGGGTGGCAGTGTTTGGAGGATAAAAAAACCCAAACAAACCCCAAAACATTGTACTATGAGATTACTACAAGCTCTCTTTTTTTTTTTCCCTTTTCTTTTTCACCACTTTTCCCACTACAAAGTAATTTGTACAACTTTTACTCCTGCCACAGATAATTCCTCATTTCATTTCCAATACAGCTGCTTGAGAAGTTCACCATAGTACTGGCTCTCCCCTTGCCAATGCTCAGTTATTAAATTCTTTTCTTGGTATCTCTTGTATGGGTCAGGAGAGTTGATTCCTGGCCCCAACTTTCTGTCAGGTGCTTGTTCCTCCTGAGCAAAGGTTAGGTCACCTGATGATTCATTGAAAAAACTGGTTTTATTACTTTCCCTGGGTATGGGAGAATTTCCTTAAAGAAAGAAGCTGCAGCACATGGGATGACCATTCCAAAAAGAAGGACTGCCAGAAATTATGGGTTCAGCTTAATATCTAGTATCAAATCTTTTTTTTTTTTTTTTGTTTAATGGCATTAAATCCAAGAAAGTGCCTAGAGGAATGAGTTTGAACTTTATAAATTGTGGGATTATTTGTGAAGTGGTTTAGGAAGGATATTTTCTGCCGTTCATATGAGGGAAGAAGTGAGATTCCAGGGTGGTGTTTCACAGTGCCAGATGCACCCCCGTTTCCATAGCTGTCTGTTTAAAATGTGGCCCAGGTTCACTGAGCAATGCCAAAACACATCTGCAGGGCTGACCAGGGAATGAGACACAGCTGCAAAATGGGCAAGCTCCATTTTTTTTTTTGGGGGGGGGACAACAAAAGAGAGAAGGGTGTTTGTCATTCGGAGGATCGCATTCAAGAAACACCTACCGTTGTTTGACTAGCGGGGATTTAAAATATATATGTCATCACCTTGGCTTTGTTGCCAGTAACACTGTTTGCTTTGCTATGGCACCGCGCCGCTCAGGCAGCTAAATGAGACGGGTGGCTTTCCCTTGTTTCCAACCAGAGGAGCCCTGGCTCCAGCACCTCGCTCCCCGTGCAGGCTGCCAGCATCCAGATGCCACCAAGCACAAATCCAGAGAGATGGCCACCAAAAAAATAAGAAGGCGTGAGATGCAATATGATGCTGTTTGTTTTTCTGCGAGGTCAATAGTTTTCTTAAAATTTTAGCTTCCTGTGCTTTTCATTTCTGATGAAAGCCTGTTTCAGCAGTTGAAGTAAAAAAAACATCCTGCAAGTAACACATGGAAGACTTTTTTGAATAAATACCCTTCAAAATGAGAGACCTTTACCTGCCTTATGAAATTACATCAATATTTCAAGAAATAACAAAGAGGAAAATTCATATTCATGTTAGATTTCACAATGTGATTTTGCAACACCTACGGTGGAGTACCCATGTTTTCTGACAGTGCTCACAACAAGAGTAGAAGATAAGCAAGTAAAAAAAATAAAATTAAAAGCTCTTTACTTGATGGTATCCTTGTAGTTTGTGCTATTTTGAACCTGTCAACTGCTTAAGTAACAGCTTGTCAGTGATCCCAGCCCGGCCGAATACGAGACCTGGTAGTATGGTTGCAAATTGTCAAGAGCTGAGTGATCTCCCGGGTTGTGATTTATGACTCCATGAACAATGACAAGCAGGGAAAAAAGGCCCTGGTAATTTCAGAAGCAGTTGTGGAAACAATTAGATCACTTTTTTATTAGGTCCTTTATAGAATTCTTCCCTTTAAAAATTAGATCCTTGATGAGTGCATTTTTCACGCACTCGGATGCTTTGTCTTATTTTTCAGTTGAGGGAAACTCCTGGGTTTTCCTTTGGAAACGCTGCTGGGCAATGCCTTTAACTTCACAGGGGCTGTGAAAGCTGCAGGGGTGCACAGGACTTCCCCGAGCTCACCCACGAGCCCTGGCCCATCTGGAGTTGAAGCCCTTTGCAAAGATTAATTCCTGCCAAGTCCTTTGCAGGGATTGTGCTGTTTCTGTACCGTTTTCTCACTGCTGGTTGCTCATATCTTTCTGCTGACCTGACCTTTGTCTATGACAGAGCTGCAACCTCCTTCTCAGCTGCTGGGAAGTTTCTAGCACATCGCGCTGGTACAGGCAAGTAACACCGGCAGCGAAAACTTGGACCGGAGTTTTCAGAAGTGCCGCAGTTTGGGGTTCTTTTAGCCTGTTTTTTCTCCTTCTTCTTTCCAACAGCAGGCTTACTCAGTTGTCATTATATTTTCATTTCCGATTTCTTCAACGGCAGTTTGTCCATTCTTGGCCCAAGGAGCTGAGTAGTACCAGGTCTCGTCTTTTTATAAGGAGCCAGTGGCATTTCTCTAGAAGTGCCCAGTGTCCTGCTACACCACCCCGCTGAGCTTGGGAACATGTCTCTAGTGGGATAATGAGAGAAGCTATTATCTCTGAAAAGGCACATTTAACTAAAATCTCTCCCCTCCCTTGTTTGCTTTCTTGGAAGTTGTCAGTCAGCGTTCCCATGTTGTTCTGCGCCGATGATACAGTCACAGCATCGTCATTTCTGAATTCTCTTCCAGAGAAACTGGCTCCAAAAGTGACCAAAGCCACTCGGCATCCCGGGAGCTCCCCAGAAGCCAAGGGGCCCCAGCACCGATCCAGGCTCCTGGGATAGCTCTTGAGATATTTTGCACCATGGCTAAGTCCATTGTAATGGTGATTTCTGCTATGAAAAATAATGAAAGATCAACCTGGAAAACGAACTCTTGCTGTAGAAAGCCTCATTTCCCTCCTTCCCCTTCCTTCAAAGAGAGGGAGGGAGATCTTTGCATTTCCCCAGCACCGTGCGTTGAGGGATGGGAAAAAGAGCTGTGCTGTGCCATATTCTCTAGCCCAAAGAGAATGAAACTTATTCTCAGCTTTGAGTTTTATTATTCCCTTGCAAAACCGTCTTCTGTTGTGCTATGCACCAGCAAAAATCCTTTTTATTGCCATTAAAAAGGCAGCTGAGGTGCCCATTATTTTTTTTTATTATTATTTGTACAGAACTCAGCAAATAAAAACGGGTCCCGGATAAAAGGTGTGTCCTTTCTAGTAAAGCACAAAAAAATCTTAATCTTTGGTCCAGAAGCAGTAGATTGCCACAAACAGTCGGCAGCTAAAATCATTAATCTTTGCTGCTTGCCCAACTGGTACTAGTAGTAAAGAAGATAATACACTAGCGGAATCAGTGACCCACTACAAATTGGTCCTGAAAGGTCCACCAGCCTAAATAGACTTTTGCTGATCCAACACTTGTTAGGAATCCCAACAAAGAGACTATTGGCTCATCTGATGAGCCGCTCACTACTGGGCCTTTTGCAATGGCTGGTGATGGATGACCATACCCTCTTTGAGGGGGAAGATGCGGCTCCTGGTATGGGGCCTTTTCTCATCTTAAATTTGTACTCAATAAATCACAGGTGCAGAAGAGACAGCATCAGTTTCATTACACCTACATGCTCCAGTATCAATCATGCCAACACAACGGGCTGCGTACAGTTCATTTCGGGAGGCTCTTTCTGTTCCAATACCATTTCCATTCCGTTGTGCTTTAGCATTCCTAAAGTGTTGAGCCTCTGCAGCGAAACACGGGGGGAGAAGGATGTAATTGCACTCTTTTGCAACGAAACAGGGCTTAGCTCACGTACTTTGGTTTATGATCCCTTGCTATTGTTAAAGGTAAAGTCTTAAATAGTTTAGTAAATAGTATCACCGATTCTGTGGTCATCGCACATCACTTAACGTTTTGAACCTTGCTTTTTTGTTTCCTCTTTAGCACAGACCTTTATTCTGGGTTGCAGCAATTGCCCTGGAATGGTCCCCTTTCGTGATCATAATACCATTTTTCTATCTGGTTTATGATATTTGTTTAGATTACGCTGTAATCCCATACTTCCCCTTACCCAAATCTAATTGTAACAAAGAAGGTTTCAGGGAGCTCCTTCGGTGTTTTCTCATTTAAAAGAGTTTCTGCCACGTTCTCTCTGGCTGGTAAATACTCTGGGACCTTTGAAAGGTATGTCCATTACGATTCACAATTTATGAATGTACTGCAGAGCTCCCACATTGTTATGTTAATTCCAATGTCAGCAGTTAAAATACACTTAAAACCAAGGAGGCTTTAGAGCTTTCAGACTTTATATTTAATGTACATAATCAAATACTTTCATGGCATTAAATGCATGTCTAACACTCATCATAAAAACTATGAACTATGTTTTTCAAGTATAATAAAAGCTAATAGATTATTATTCCCCACGTGTGTCCAAAATCCACTTTGCCATCTTTACACTGGGAGAGTAATTTCTTAGTGTCCAATTATACTCCGATTTGCATAGGAACAACTAGGTTCCGTGCAATTAAGTTATCACAAAGTTCTGTCATTCTGTAGCATGCTGTTAATCTTTAACTCAACGAAAAGCCATGTCAGCAGAGCACCAACACAGAAAAGATGGGTGTTCAAAGGAACTGCAATAGGAGCACATTCAGGACTGTCAGACAGAACAAGCTTTTCAAAAGGACACTTCCATTCAGTTTAAACCTACAAGGGTGTTGGGCTGACACCTCCATTTATTTGCTGTAGGGCTATAAGGAGAGAAAGAGACCGACTTTCACTCTTATTAAAGCAGCATTTGGAATACAAAAAAAGGGATTCTTTTCCTCTGCTCCTTTTACTCTGTCTCAGCGGCAGATCATAAAGCATGGGCAGCATTAATACAAGACAAGAAAGTATTGGTTCTAACGTGCAGCTGAAAGACTTGATTTTTTCCGCAAACCAGCCACCAAATCTGTTTGTTTGTTTGTTTTTACAATCAGTAGGCAGACAGAAAGGGAATGTATTTTAAAAATCTAGTTAGGAGTACAGAAGTCCCAGTAAATAGCGTCTTTCTGCCACATCGCTTCGTGGATGTCTGGTCCATGAGCTAAGGGCAGGTTGTGGCTAACAGCGCCAGCACGGGTCAGTGATTATTCTGGTCAGGTACCTGCGGCAGGTTCAGTTTTACAAGATTAAAATGGTAATTGAGCTCTGAGAGAGGATTTGAGGACAAAACATGATTATGTTCATAACAGATCCGTAGCTGGTATAAATTGGCACAAGGCCATCATAACCAGTAGAGAGAGCCCAGCTGCATCTCTAACCTCGTCTGCTCTCAAAATACTGGGCACACGGTGATATTCAAAGATGTGAATATTGCAGGTAAGTTTCCAGGTCGGTTATTTTTGCGTGATTCCCGAAGCTCCTGTAAACACAGCCCAAGCAGGGTCTTCCTACTAACATTCTCATTATTTTCACTGAAAGCTGGCACTTATCTTTCGTGGTTTGTCTCGGGGATCTTTACTTCTGCGAATACATATTACCTAATATTCATTTCGCCCAGTCAGTTTGCAGAAAATGTTTTGCTTTCAAGGCTGCTTCTAAATTTTTATATTTTTCATTTTTCATCTCAATTAAAAATAAACCATGCTGTGAGTCCACTTTGTAGTTCTTTTATCATGCTACCAACTCTGCATTTTTTCACCTATATACTAATAAAAAGCTCTTTTAAATATATATAAATATATATATACTTCAGTAAGTGGGTTTTAGGGCTACTGTCCAAAGAAACTTTTCTTCTCTTTCATTTGCACTGCGCTGCAAAACTCAGTTTTAACTCAAAAGAAACTGTAAAGAACTCTTTGTTATCTTCATTTTGGCCTTAATCTATAATGAATATTAATAGCACTTGTAAGGTGAGGTACAGATTAAAAGCATTAAGACATAGCTTGGATGTTTTCAAAGGTTGCATGCTGGGTAACATTTCTGGAAGTGCCAAAGGGCCAGATTTGTTAGTGCAATTTTAAAAGTGACTTCGACTCCTCTTTTTAAAAATGTCTAAAGCTATGCAAAAGTACAAATAGGAATTTTATGTAAGGTTCAAAAGCACCTTCATCATCACCAATGTAAAATAAAATTGAGGTGCTTTTGCAAATCCCTTCAGAAACTTGTTTGCACCGGTATGGTCTCTAAATAACTTCCAAAAATGGGATTTTGTGATTTAGATGTCCTTGGGAAGTGTGTGCAATGCGCCCATTGGGATAGCACAGGGCTTTAGCCAGAGGTGAAGTCCAGGCGATAGATTTTGTGTGGACAGCCAAAAAGGCCATTCAAACAGGGTTGAACTCTACCCCTGCCACAGCCGGTGGCACAACTGCCACCGAAGATCCGTGACATTGGTCCCAGTCTGCTGGGACTCACGGAAAATGGCAAAACCCTGCTCTTGCCCTTTTAGCGTTGCATCTGCAGTTGAACGCTAATAACCACTCCAAGAGCAGGAAGCTTTCTCCCAGGGACATCGGTGTACACACACGTCTGGCAAGATGTCAACTCATTTGGCAGATGAAGGCTTTAACGCAGTCCGTATCGCTTCTGGTGGAAAGTTCAGGGACCAGTGGGACCTCGTGCGTAATGTCGGGCTGCACCCCAGTCTTTCTGGACAGGGATTTTCAGCTTGCACAGACTGCGGGGCTTAAACGCAGCGTTGCACACGTGTGCGTGCACGTGTGCGGACACATGGACCTTGGACGGTTTCTACCACGTGCTTGTATTCACATCTGCCGCCCCGAAATAACCCCCAGGAGACTCTTTAACCCATAAAGTGGATGATGCAATGCATGGCCTCTTACTTCAGTCCAAACCCAAATCTGCTCAGTGAACTTGCAGGCATTGCTGCTGACGAGCGAGGGAGATGAGGAGGAAGTGCTCGTGTTTTTGGCAGCGTGGGTCGTGAATTAAGGTGGGACTGATTGCATCCTGTCGGATATCAGAGAGGTGTGACTGAACACCGCATTAAAGAATGAGTACAAGAAAGTGACGGGTTTAGGAGGCCGATTTAAAGCATCTTAGGATAACCTTGAGTGGTTAAGAAAGTTTGTCTTGACTCCGAGGGGGTCTGTGAAATACTTCGCTTGTGTTGGTCAGGAGGCAAAGAGCTGGGTTAAAGGGCTGACTCCTGAAGTAAAATCTTAATCCTTCCCTTGCAGAAACCGATGGGGCCCAGACTGCTCTCGGGCTGTCAGGAGCCATGAAAATAATTCTGGAAAGTGTTCCCATAACCTGATAAAAGAGCTGATTTAATAAAATTATTAGATTGGCAGTTTATGATTTTACTTAGAAATCTTTTGGCCTAGTTCAGGTTAAAAAAAAAAAAAGTCACCAGCTTTAGTTCTTCTGCAGAAAAAAGACCCCATCATTTATTAGATGAATGAAGATATCAATTTCTGTTTAAACATTAACAGGGTGATGCCAAATATTAGTCAGTTCCTAATAATTTTGAGGGATTAAAAAGATAATAAAAGTAATAGTCCATTACATTACCTACTTCAGCAAGATTGTAATGAATGTAATAAATTCCAGATCAGGGTTATAACAACTTCCATCTATTTAAAATGAATTTGTAGGGTTACTTTCATTAACTATGTATATGGAGAAAATGATCTGACATATTACTTTAAAAGAGCTGTAAAACCGATTAGAAGGAAATATGCTTCCCAGACAGTGATCTAGGCCGCTGGGGAAATTTTATCCCTGGGAAGAAGGGGGGAAAAAGGAAGGGAAGAGGAAGGCATCTTAAAGGATGCTGTTGCATCATGTCTTTAACGTGCCCCCGAAGCCGCTTCGCTCCTCAGGAGAGATTCGGGCAGTAACGACAGTCAGAGACCAGGAAAGGGATGAAAGCCACTTTTTCTCCTGGCTTTTCTATTCCCTCCGCCTCCTTCCTCAGGAAAGAAGGGATCTGTTAATGAATAAAGGGTTCCTGCGCTGGGGATTTGTGCATGGAAATGAAACTGCGCCTGGTGCTGGTACGGCCTTTTGGCAGCCCAGGGGAAGGCTGAGGCATTAAAGGGGACGGTGGCCTCATCGCTCGGAGGAGACAAGGGACCTAGCACTTGACTGCACTACAGAAATTACTGCTGCACCTAGAATGCAGCCTTCATTTATCAATTTCATAGCAAGGGGGAAAGGGAAAGGGAGGGGGGCAAGCCAACATCTGACTGCCTTTTTCAGCTCACGCTACATCCAGCCACCAAGAGCCCTCCAAATCCAGTCATGTGTGTTATAAAGAGTCTCGGATAAAGTAACTTAATACTAATGATTTATACTTAATTGGACCTCTAAGTGATTAAAGTGGCAGTAATGAATGAGTAACATCCTTCTAATTCCCTTTTTCCATTTGGCTTGGGCTGAAGGCCCTTTCTTTGTGCAGGATTTGACTTGGGGGGATGCAGTGCCAGTGTTTTTTTAAGCTTTTAGTAGCACGTCTGGAATGAGCCGCTTGGATCCTGTTTACAATAAATGACTCCATAAGCATGCTACCAGGGCATTGATTTTTTTTTTCTTTCTTTTTTTTTCTTTCTTTTTCTTTCTTTCTTTTTCTTTCTTTTATCGGATTAGCCAATTGTGAGGTTAATGAATATGCATTTGGCAACCCATGTTTGTGAGGCCAAGTCCCACGTGGGCATCAAAGGGTTTGAAATGTGCGAGTGTAAATATCAGCTTTGTCAAAATATTGATTCACTTTAAGAGTAACACGGTGCCCTCCCCCCTTGTGCTAATGTGCATAAGGATAAACCTGCCTTACGTATTTTTTTACTTATTTCATAGGACTTAATATTGCCAATTAATTGACTGAATCAGCTGAGATTTTCTAACTCTATACTTCAGTGCTCTTTCCCTGCTTTTTCAATCTAAAAATGATTGTTACCCTCTTTCTTTCTTTTTTTTTTTTTAAATCTATTAAAACTGTAGGCCTCCACACTTGCAATATGTAACTTTTTAAATGGAGAGAGAGATCCAGAACCTCACATGTTTCACTTTGTATTGGTAAAGGGAATGTTAAGCAGCATAAAGAGGGCTTGAAGTCAGAAGGAGATGTGCAGGGTGCTCGTCTCACACCGGGGCAGATCCAGCTTATCCCCTGCAGCTGGGGCAGCTCTGAGATGGGGGCACAGGAGAGGAGAAATTAATTGTTCATAGCACTGTGCGAAATTGGCAGTCATTTAAAATTAATTCGGTATGCTTACCCACACGCCCCAATTATACCTCTCATTGGAACACAGATAGGAGTGTACCGCATATACCATGCATAAGCTGGCACGATGATGCTATGATTTGGTTGTGACATAATGAGAATAAAAAGAAACTAATAAAAATGCTTAGGCTTCTTTTACACCCAAAACATGATTTAGACAACCCCCAACTCTCTGTCACTGCATGTTTTCTCAGATGGCTCTGGTAGGTTTTGAACCACCTGGCTTCAGTGCAGTGGGGAATGATGTATTAAACAAATCCAGGAATAAGATGCAGAAAAAACCATTATTTGGGCATTTCTTTTTCTCCCCCCCCCCCCCCCCCCCCCCCCCAATTCAGGAATATTTGATGGTGGGAAAGCTTTATGAAATAGCTTTGATTTCATCAGATATTGTCAGAGATGAGGACTATTCAGCAAGCATGAAAACTCCCTCACCTGATTCTGAGGGCAGATTGCTATCGAAGGCTGGCTGCCGTCATGGGTAATAAAATTGCACTGTGGGTGTTGATAGAAACTGGCTAATTAATAGACCATTACTGTGCTGTCATTGACTAACATTAGAACCCTTTGAGACTAGTTATGCTGGCAAAAATCTGGAGAACTCTCTGAGTCTGGTGAAACTTGGATTTAATGATAGGTTTTGGCGTGAATTTTCGGAGTATATAATTTTTTCAGGTGCTGTCCACACTCACGTCTGAATTGTGTGGATGCTCTCGACGAGCCAAACGCTCACATAGGGTTATACACCTCAGATAAAGGGACAAACAGGGGATTTCTACAATGAGCAGTGGTGCCCTCACTCTCCTACAAGCACTTGATGACGTTTATTCCTTTGTGATCACAGCTCTCTGTGAGGTTTGTCTGCAGCCCCAGAGAAGAGGCTGTGCACCCAGAGCATCTCCTCCTCTCTTCTCCTCTCTTCTCCTCTCTTCTCCTCTCTTCTCCTCTCTTCTCCTCTCCTCTCCTCTCCTCTCCTCTCCTCTCCTCTCCTCTCCTCTCCTCTCCTCTCCTCTCCTCTCCTCTCCTCTCCTCTCCTCTCCTCTCCTCTCCTCTCCTCTCCTCTCCTCTCCTCTCCTCTCCTCTCCTCTCCTCTCCTCTCCTCTCCTCTCCTCTCCTCTCCTCTCCTCTCCTCTCCTCTCCCTCTCCTCTCCCATCCTCTCCTCTCCCTCTTGCTCCTCTCCCATCCTCTCCTCTCCCTCTTGCTCCTCTCCCATCCTCTCCTCTCCCTCTCCTCCTCTCCTCTCCCTCTCCTCTCCCTCTCCTCTCCTCCTCTGTTTTCTCAAGATTTTGGGGTCACCTTGACAAACTGGAGTGTGTGTGGGGAGGAATCATTTGACACATTGGGTTTTCTCTGTCTCGCGGTTCCAGCAAGGGGTAATCTCGGTTAAACGTCTTTTGGGATGGTGCAGCAATGATTCAGGAGAAGGCTGACAAGGACATTAGCGGGGAGAAGCCGGGAAGGGAGAGGTATTATCCAGAGCTACAGAAAATGCCTGGTCAGGAATACGAGAAATGAGAAAAAGTGAAGAGTGGAAGAAATAAGCAAAGAAAGAGAAGTAACAGCAGCATTTAACCCAGGGAGAAAGAGTCAAAGTGATTTCTGCAGCAGTGGGAAGGAGAGAGTATGAGGAAAACTAAGATTTATGGAGGAGCAGCTAACTTGAGATTGGAGCCTGTCAAAGGTTGAAGAAAACTAAAATAAATAAATAAATAAAATGCAGCAATTTGGGCATTCTTGTTGCTAGGAGTTAATCAGTCTTTGCGCCCTCGGGGCTGGCCATCTCTGCCGAGCGCCTTGGGAAGCAACGCCAAAGGCTGCGTCCAGCTGCAGGAGCGAGAGCAGACATGAAGCGCTTGGTCTCCAGCACCGAACCTTCGGCTGCCGGGCTCACGGCCGGGCGGCTCATCGGACATGTTTGTATCGCCTGCGGAGAGAGACGGCAGGGCAGCACGCAGCCTGGCAGACAGAGCTCCCCGTCTCTTTCCTGCGAAGCTATTTCTGCTCAGTCCCTTTCCACGAAGCAACACAATCTTCAGAAGAGGAGCTGTGAAACTGTCACTTGTCGGGGCCCTGGGAGATGCTTCTCCTCTAGATTCCCCAGAACAAAGTGCATCAAACCATCTTAAAATGGAAGAAACACTGAACACGCACGCCTGTTCCCTGATAATCCTTCCAAATTCTTCTGAAGAGCCTCATTCATGGCACAGAGAGTTCCCAGGAGGACTCGCTCTCTTCAAGGACTAGTTAGATGTACAAACATACCACTTGCTTTTGCATCTCTTTGAAGTATCCTCAAAACACCGGCGTAATAATTGGATACCCTTACCTCTGCTGGCCTGTGCGGCACGGGTCATATATGTAAACATCAAACTCAAATAACAACCCCCAAATTTAATTTATTTCTACCTAAACAAGTTCTTTTATCATAAAGCAATAAATTTGTCTTGGTGCTAGCAATTTGTTGCGGGTGACATAACACTGCAAATTGATTAATCGCTACTGTACACGACAAAATGAGAAAAGCAAGGAATTATTATGAATAGCGTCCATCTGATACAGTAGGGATTCATTATTCAAAAGTGTTAGCTAGTGGTTAGCTATCCCCTTGTTGCAGATTACATTCATTTGCAGAATCCTACATCATGCTTACACAAATCAACAAACATGCATTTATTAAGACATGGAATGAAAGCTATTAAAATGTGAAAAATTGCCTTTTTCTTTAAAAAAAATGAGTCAAGTTTGGTGGTAGCTTGCTTTTTTTTTTTTTTTTTTTTTTTGGTGGGGGATGTTTCTATGTGGCTGGAGCAAAGAAGCTTATTACATTATTTCTGTGTTTGCATCCAGAACCAGTCACTTCTAGCCCAACACATTGATATTGGTTGTTAGTGTCTTACAATGAACCTTCATATTGCAGGTTGGACGATTTGGTGTACCAGAAATGTTGGTCTAAAATTACAAATGTAGTAAAATAGGCTCTCTTTGTCCTTTCAAGCGCATTTTAATTTTTAGCATTATATTTGTACCAACAGATTGCAACCATATCTGAGGAACGTGTTCTGCTTGGGGTTAAGTAGAAAAGGGTGAACAAAAGAAGAGCTCTTCCCTCTGATAAAGTACAAAAATGTTATTTAGGGCCAAGATGTTCCATGTTTCCCGGGCTGAACACTGGACCTCGTGTTAAGTATGAAATTATTCTGAAAAAATAAATTTCATATGCAAACTACAGAAAAAACCATGATCTAAACCCCTTCTTTGCACAGTAGTCCGGGTATTTGAGGATCATCGATCCCTTCTGAGACCGGGAGCAAAGTTCTGTGTGTCCATCTCTACTGCACATGAGTGATGTATCTCAGCTTGTCTTCACTGTCAGGCAACTCGTGTTCTCCATGTTAGCAGGTCTCGGCACAATAACACAGAAAAAAGATTGGTTTAACTTTTGAGGAAGGGCATGAAGAAAACACACTCTTTTCTTCTGTTCCTGTTTCAGGAGCTCTTGCGCTCCTGCTTTGTGATGCTTCTACAGATAATAGGATTAAGGGCATCAAACAGCAAACTTTCCCTGCCTGCTCCCCTCCCTCTGCACATCCTGTCAGTGCAAAGTGCTTTTCCTTCTCTTCGGAAAATTGCTTCTATCATGCATTGCTTGCGGAAAGAAACACACTAATTGTGGAAACAGCAGTTCAGCAACAGCTCAGTCTTTGAACTCCGGTCTCTTTTCTTTTAGCTCTGCTATGAAATGCCACATGTTAAATTGTTTTAATGGCTACTTGCATCGCTAAAATATCACCAAAAGAGGATTTTTAAAATGTTGGTAGAGTTTTAAAGTGAAGTTAGTCATTCCACTTGGGTGTTCTGTATAAGAAAATAAAATGATACTGAAAAATGAAAAGCACGTAAAATAGGGGTGTTAGGTCTGTTCTACATAATATTAGTGCATTCTGATATTGATAATTGGTTACTCTTTTAGGTCTAGTTTCATTAACATGCTGTGATTCGATTAGTTGAGATGCTTATGAGGTATAACCATGGCTCTTGCGCTGAGAAAAACTTCCCTAAGCCTGTTTCTGAGCTCCTCTGAGAAATATGGGCCCAGAGACAGCAAAACAGCTTTGCAGCGTGAATGGTTTCTCCTGGCTTGTGTCCGCTGAAGACATGTAGACCTCAGTAACCATTTTTTTGCACACCAGAATCACTTCTCAGCCAGAGCTGAAGCCAGCACCAGCTCTCCTGGGTTTGATGTTGCTGCAAGCCTGGCTTGCGTTAAAGAGATGCTGCTGCTAGTTTCTCCTGGAGCACTCTCAACAGTCAGCCGTGCCAATCTCTCCTTTCCAAACTGTTTTAGGTGCTTTCATTTCATGGGTACTGGCTAACTCATTTAAAACAAGAAAGCGGTGTGCTGCCTGGTGTAACGCAGCATGAGTCCTGCCTGGTGAGCCGAGCAGCGATGCTCGCCGGACCATCTTCTTCTGCGCCTGCCGCTTTTAAAACACAGAAGGGAAAAACATACTGTTGAGTGAGGGCTTACGCTCTGCTCAGGGGTGATGGCCCATGAGAAGAAACATGGGAACCTCTTCACACCAGCCCTGCCTGAGCCACCCCATTAAACATGCTCAGCGCGGCCAGGGGAGGACAGCCGGGATGTCGTGGGACAGGTCCGCAGCGAGATTGAGAGGTCCAGCTCTCCCCCAGGTGACGCAGGGATGGACACCAAACCCTGCTCTGGACCTGGGGCTAACAAACTTGTACCCTCAAGGACAACAGTGGCGATCCTGGTTACAACTGAAATCCGGGTTCCAGAGAAAATCCTGACCTCCCTCGTGGTTAAATGGGATTGCGATGCTCTAACTGGCTCCGACAAGGATTTAGGGGGTGAAGAAACGGGATATTTTGTTTATCCCTTCAGGGGCAGCTACAGTGCAAAATAATTGACATTAAATACCAGTTCAGTTATGTTTTTAATCTAATTCTGGACACAGACTTGATTCAGCAAAGTGGTTTAAGCACTTTTAAGGTGCTGTCAAATCACTGTTGTATCTAGAACCGCAACAGAGTCGATTCCTGCAGCAAATTAGCTCTTGGCCATTCATCTCTGGGCTATGTAAGCCATTTTCGTCAGCCACCTACAGTTTTAATGAGAGGAGTGGAGGGAAGAAAAAGAAAGATTTCTGTCTGGGCAGTCCTTCTTTGCCCTGGGAGTATTTCTGTGCTGCTGTGCAGTGAAAAGTTAATCTTTCTTGACAGGTGATGCATGTGGATAGTACTTCATGCATTTGATACTGAATGCTTGATATAGCTCAGTGATCCCATATAAACACCGCAGAAGCAGAAGGGACCCTGGGCAAGGAAAAGATCTGTCTTAAATCCCTCTGTCTGTCACATCACAACATCCTTCCATAATGACATGCAAACTTCAGAGGGGCTGCAGCATCTCTGTCTTGTCTGGGAGACACTTAGCTGTTAATGACTAACTTCCCAGTGACAGCATTTCTTTTTGTAGCTTGCTTGCCTTTGGATTCTTGCAAAAGCATCCGCAAAATAAATAGATACATAAAATCAATCCGTCAAGGGCAGGCGACGTGTGTAGGTGGACAGCAGGAATCTGCACCAGTTTCTGGACTGGACCAGTTTGGGATTTTTTTTTTTTTTCCCCTGAAGTGGCAGCATCTTCCTTCCTTCCTTCTCTCTTGATCCCCTCACATGGAGCAAGAATGGGGCTTTGCAGAGGTGACTTACTGTTTAAAAGATAGAAGAGTGACTTTATACAGGATAAAAAAGGCTTTGAAATTCAGTCACAAGACAGCTATAAACCAGTGGTTTTGATAGTTGCTTAGAGCATTTGAATACCCAAGAACTTAGAAGCTGCTGAGTGTGCTCTGCTAACAGCCTCGTCTTGCGCTGGTGGCAGTCAGCGTAGCTCTGCTGAAGTCAGGGCAGCAAATCAGCCAGATACCGCCTGGGGAGTTGGCCAGTGGGCCTGGACTACAAGATAAATGTTTATGGAGGGAGAAAGTTCTCTCTGGATAGTACCATTGCAGGAAAAAACAGCTCATACAAATCTCTTTATCTCTCAGTTTGTCTGTTGTCATTAACAGATCTTTAATTGTTGTTTTGGGACTAACTTCTGAATCTACATTCAGGACAAAAATCCTGTGAAATGGCTATTAATGGTTCCTGCTAGAGACAAGTGAGACCTCCCTTACAAAGCTCCTGGCTGCAGTCACATAGACCTCTAATTCTCCCTGGTTCCCTAATTAAACAGCAGCAAAACCTTAATCTTCCCTAGAAATGCTTTGTCAGTAGGCAGCGGCGGTCTGCCTGCAGAGTTAAGTACATCAGAGATTTCATCTCCTAGCAAATGTTGACCTCCAGCAAGGCATCATAAGCTACACTGGCAAAAAACGCCCCCCCACCATCTTGCAAGTAACCTGTCGGTGTCAGCCAAGGAGTTCAGTGGGGTGGAGGTGGGGTATCTCACTTGGGCTCCCCGAAAATCAAGTCTGAAAGTATTTGGTTACAGATGGGCACCAAGTCTGCAGGGCTTTACCACAACCATCTGCAAATATCACCCTGCAGCTTTGCCTTTGTTCTCACGTTGTTTTTTAAATTGCAGATTCACCCTATAGGTTGCGAATTATACAGTGGAGGGAGTGGGAAGAGAAACAGGGCACGCAGGTATTTGTATGGGTATAGGAATAGGAGTAGGAGTAGGAATAGGAACATGTTTGTTCCAAGGTCATCTGAAGGACAAAGGCAGGCCTGGGAAAAGCCAGTGCTTTCTTCATTATGTGCCTTTCTAAAGCACTCATGAGTTTGATGTAAATGGCATATGGTCCGCCTGCCACTTCTCATGGCGTGCTCTGCTCTGCCATTTAACCGCACACCTCTCGACAGGTCGTGTCCTTAGCAGAGGTAATTGAATGGGGGCATCCGCACGTTTCGACGGAAATGAGTAACAGGAGGGATGAATGGAGGTGAATATGCATCGTGCCCTTTGTCAATACATCATTTTACTCTTAGCAGAAGAAAAGGGAGCTGGGCTTTTATTTACCTACTGGCTGAGCAAAGGCCAACAATCCTCACTCTGTCAAATTACTTAAGTCTAGCAAATGCTGCAAGACCTGAACCAAAAAGGATTTTAAAGCTGGTGAAAGATTGTCATGGGGTGGGCTAGGCAGCTTTTATAAAACAATTGCATCAAGCTGGGGAAGGGAAAGAATCTAAGGCCATTAACCCAGCAAGAGATGAGGTTGTCAGCGGAGCCAGAGAGCATTAAATGTCCATTTGCAACACATTTTCAGTGGGAATCAGTCACCAAACTTCTTCATACACCTTCGAAAACCCCAACCTAACATGAACATGGGCATGGGCACTGTTCTGTTCCTACTACATCTGACATGGATGGGTGGGAAATAAAAAGGGGACGTTTCCTGCCAGGGACAGCAGAGAGAGCGGTTGCGGAGGAGCTGGGGACTCCCCCAGGCTGCCACTGAGCTGCTGCACGCTCAGGGCACGTCGTTTCACATCTCTGCACTGCAAAAGACTTGGTTCTCCACTCCCCAGCCCCACCGTGCAAGCTGAGAGCAAAAGGCTTCAAAGCCAGGAAGTTAAATTCTCTGTTCACAGGCGTAAGTGGCTACCTAGGGTGGAAGGTTGTGATGGTTCCCCTGGGACACAGGGGGCCTGGGCTATAAAAGAGTGCATTTCTCGTCCCTCTAAGGTGCTGAAAGCCCGTCCACGAAGCTGTTGGAAATCACTGGATCAGAACCAGCTGTGGAAGTGCAAAGTGCATTTGTTTATTTTGAAACAAAGATCTCTCCTATTGAAAAAAATCAAATAAAGTGTACAGGGGAATCAGTGGGTAAGAGGGAGAAAAAATACAGCTGATTGCAAGGCAGCAATAGAAATGGCTTTTGGAAAGCTTTTTTTTTTTTGCTACCTAAACCAGGGAGGAAGGAGAGAGAGGAAGCAACTTGGATTGGCGTCAAAACCCTCTTATCTCACACATTTACACTCTCCACTGCACAGATTACTCTAGTTCACCTTTAATTTGCCTTTTGATAGTTGTAGGTTGATACCAAATACTCCCGAAAGCTGACACCTGGCAAATAGCGCATTGCACTCCCATCTCAAGTGCATGACATGAGAGAAGGATTTGAGGCCGTCAGAGCTACGAAAGCTATTGCTGGTGTGATCCCAGGACATTTTAACATGACTTGATTTTGCTATTCCTGTGCATCCCGTACGCGTAAGTGTGACAGAGGGACATCTATTTTAAAAAATACCACAGCAAAGTGCCAATGATATATGCTGGACATTTCATATCAGAAACGTCTCCCTCCACCTTCCCTTCCTTTTTGGCAAAATCTCAAAAACCGAGCTGCTTTCCGTGCCCATACGTTCATCCATACAGGCAGCTGATTTATCCATCACTCTCCTCACCCCAGAAAGTTTCTCCGCAGTCTCCTCTTTGTCACTGACACCCTGAGGCCCTGACCTTTGCAGTATTCGATAGCGAGCCTCCAGGCAGACATACTTAAGGGTTCAGATATGTTGTATTGCTGCTGCCTGAGCTGTCGAGAGGACAAACAGCAACAAGAGAGTTGCACAGCATTAAATAATTGGGGACTAAGTGGATTACTTCCCGGTACTAGAAAAACACCTTGCTGTTGATAGACGTCAGCAGAGCAGGAAAGACGATCACATGCACTTTTTGCACAAATAACCAGCAAAGATTTGAACCCGACTGCACTGTACAAAGTGCTCAGTTCTTGCTTTTCGCATGTTAAACCTGCTGCTTCTTGTCCTTCTGACAGCCAACCCAGACATCATCTTCATCCCCCTTAAAAGTGAAGACCATTGCCTTCAACTGTGGTTTGTTTATGATATGAAAATAGCTGTTGAAATGGAAGTCCTCATGATGAATAATCTTGTTTATAGATAGGATTTTTTTTGGCAAAAGTTCACATTTAGAAAAACAGCTCTTGAACTTTGTGATCAAAACAAAAGGAAACAAGAAATTTTTCCAAGTGATTCCATGAGAATAGAGCAAAACTACACTCCCACCTCTGATTTTTATGGTTTTTTGATCGCAAAGTTCAATAAAATGGGGCATATGAAGCTTGGCTTCCAGCCCTAACAAGGAATGCTCTGGCTGATGGTGTACTGATACTCTCCCTGCATCCGACACACTGTACAGGTATGATACAGTCAGTGTTTGCATCACACTACAGTGGCATAAATCTCAAACACATCGCAGAGCAGCATCTGGTGTGTTGTAAAAGTGATGTTGAAACAGCTTCTTTTTATTTATTTATTTTTTTAATTTAACATTTGTTACTCACTGAGAAGTACTGGAGGACAGAACTGATTTGCACTTGTTTGGCCAGGGTGTTTAAATATGAACCTTCACCTGGTCTGGACATTAATTTAGGATAAACACATGCTCGCATATGGGAAAAATTCTATAAGGGCTTTGCCACCAGTTCATGTTGCTGCTTGCAACCACATTTCCCTTCTCTGCTGTCCAGATTTGTTTTCATGTGTATTTCTAGATAAGCGTGTTAGCCAACAGGATCACGCATAATTAAACATCTGGAAAATTTACCATGAAATGAAGGCCAACAGAGTGTCCAATGGACTGCTTGGGAATGGGGGGGTTGGTTTGGGGACCAAGGCTCATCCTCTGGCTGCTGGGGACCTCCACAGGCTGGGGGACCAGGAGATATTTCCCTGCTCTCTATGGGCATTGCTTTAACCAAAGCAGAGACAAAAGAAAATTCAATATATTAGCTTTTGGCTTGATCTACAGAGGAGCCAGCCCTCTTGCATTTTCTGACTCTTTGGCTGGGCAAGTAGCCTGACAGCTCACCAGGCTGCTGCCTCTCAAAATGAATAAGGGCTGAGCTGTAATTACCTTTCCTTCAGCAGGAGCACTGTGTTTGGTATCTGTCTTTGGTTGGTTTAAAAAAACAAAACAAAAACAAATATGGAAATTGCATGTCAGATAGACAATACAAGCCTCACTTCCTTAGAAAAATGTGATGAAAGTTAGTCAGAAAAAAGCTATTTTCTCATAGGTTATTGTTTTTCTATCAAGTTGCTCTTGCTCCAGCCCCTGGATAAGAGAGTTTTGAGTTTGAGATTCTAATCCTGAGACATGAACCTGCACTGCCCATAAGAACTGTGAATCATTCCTGTTTACATTCTTCTCGCTGTTGTATCTCTGCTTTTTCCATAGCCGTTAATGATAAAATAATGACAAATAAGAAACCAAACGAACCCAGTTGTTTGGACACGCTTTGCAACCCAGGGACTCTGAAGCTCTTTTAAAAGAAAAAAGGTGGTTTGTTTCTTCATGAGATAGATTATCATGGCTCTCCAAGACCTCCCCCTTCATCCATGACAACATCACCCTCTCCCTGCCTTTTCCCATACATCTTTTTTTATGCATGGCAAAACCAGCCGGGCAGGGTTTTTCCTTGCTCCTCACAAGAAAGATCCTTTGCCCCCCCCGAGGTCACCCAGAATATTCACCTCCATTTCTCCTCACTCGTCAGACTGGGGCTGCTCCCATTCCCTGCCGCTCACGCTCCCCTCTCCCCCCGACATTGCCATGCACCACATCAAATAATTGTTGTTATAACTCTCCTCCTTCCCCAACTAAAATATACTTGATTGGGAGGGAGAGGGGGAACAGGGAAATAGCTGGGTTTATTTTAATAGTTTCCACTCTCAGTTCAGTTTTATAGTACAGTATATTTAACTTTAACGTATGGACAGCTGGATGCATTTAACAGCACAATGGAAAGAATTTAGCAAGTATACATTACAGGCTGCGTATTTGGAGCTGATGACCACATATTTCTTCATAATATTTAGATGCGCCTGTTACAGATTGTGTCAGGCTGATCAAAATATGTTTGTGTCAGGTAAGATTTGTCATAGAGGAGCCTCTTTATTTCTTTACTTACTAAAACTCTTCCTAGAGGAAGAAGCACAGTTTAGCTGATATCAGCAAGTTTAGCCCGATGCTTACGATAGGGTTACTTGCCTTCTCTGCAGAAGCCGAAAAAAAGCCATAAACACACAGAAACATAGGGGCATATTCTGAGCACAGACTGTGGGGACATTACTCCACTTGTGGTGTCACATTCACCAGCAAACCATTTGGAGAGTGATGGATCACCAAAGGATCAGAATCTGTCCCATGTCCCGTCCCCCCCCCCCCCCCCCCATACACTATAACGATGGAAAACAGCTACAGAGCTATAAATCCTTCACATCTTTCCATCGGACCTGCATCCCTCTCTGAACTGGCTGGTTACCCTCTTGCACCCTCTCTACAGCACTCTGGAGATTTTTTTCAGTGACAGCCAGTGAAACTAGGCAGTAATCTTCCATTTTTCTCTCAGAAATAAAAATAAAGGAAATTTTCAGCAATACTTTAAAATTCATTTGCCTTTTATTAAAAAAAACCAAACCCCAACACTCTGTTCGTTATTATAAAAAGTATCCTCCTTCACTACTTTTACACCTAGGTGCCTGACTGACATGATTTTATCAAATTCATCTTGTTGTCTCTGTGTTTTTTTTACTCGGTGCCTATTGCAGCAATGCAAACGGAAGGCAAACCAGCCAAGGGACTTGCTCGCGTATTTAGCCAGCTCTTTTTCTGATGCTGGAAAATAATAACAGCTTTCAGTAGACTTGGGGTTTTTTTCCCTCCGTGTGTTTTAAAAGTGTTATCTTCCCCCACTACTGTAGGGTCCTATGATCAATACTGACAAAATATAAGGAGTTGTATTTAAAAGGTATTCTTATAAAAATGCCACAAAGAAGTCGGAGCCTAAGGAACAGCAATACTTATGATTTGGAGAGATTCCAATTAATACAGCTCAAGCCCACTTTCCAAGCTGTGAACGAGGTTCAGTTACTTGGGAAATTATGATGATTTTAGCTGTGTTTGGGCAGATATGTTGCTTTGCCTCTAAGCATTGGTGGGGGGAGGAAAGAAGGAGTAAGATGCTCAAGGAGAAAAAACCCTTTGGAGGAAAGACCAAATTGTTGGAAACCTCTGAAGTGTTCGCATTAATGTCATGTCATTACACCGTATTGCTGCACAGGTTAATATAATTGGGTTACTGTGTGTGAGCAATGATCCATAGCATGTTATGGCACTGAAACAAATGACATTTAACCAAGAGATTTGTAAGGCACCTTGTTATCTGCATGGTGAGCAATTGCAACAGAGAGTCAGATTGCTAGACGAGCGACTGACAAATTAGTTGTTGGGTTTACTGGACAGCCTGGATTTATAACCACACAATTCCAACATAATTTATTAGATCCAAAAAACAGACAGACCCAGTGTTTTTACTTAGATTACGCTCTCATTGCAGCCTCTGAGCCTGTCCCGTTTGCAGTGCTGTTACAGGCTGGTTGTATTACTCATGTAACACTCAGTCCTTGGTTGGGGGCAAGGTGAGCTTAGATCAATAAGCTGCAGGTTTCTAGCAAAAAAAAATATCTACAGCCCAGTTTATAAACAAATAATTTGCAGATGCATATGGTCCCACTCTCCAACTTTATTCTCTCCAAGGAGGGAAGGATGCAAATAGAAGGGATCAATGAAAGGTGCAAATTTAGTTCAGAAAAAGATCTTCTTCCCTTTTTGTCTCCTGGCAGAATAGATGCCAAAGCCCCTTGCCTGTATATTAAATAATAAAGCAAACTGAATGAGATCTAGGGGGGGAAAAGGCTTAGTCCCACCTGAATGGTCATAGTAGTCTGCTCTCACCTTGGCCTCTGGGAGCAGGAGATCTCCCCATTTTGTTCTGTCTCTTCTGGGCTGGGCTGGAGAGCAGAACACTCAGCATCGCCCCGGCTGCAGGACAAAGCTGTGTGCTTTCTGGAAAGGATTTCTTTAAATCCTCATTGAAAAATAACCCACAGCTTCCCCAGGCAGGTTAGTCCAAATCTTTAACTTGTGTCAGTTCCCCAATACCTATCTGCTATGAATCAGGTCTTTTCCTTTCCCCATGGACAAAGAACAGAAACAATCACCTTCCTCTTTATGGCCCTCCAACAGATTAGAGGACAGCTATCGGGGACGCACCACGTGCCCCCGCTGCACCCTGCACCTTGCCTTTCCTCTTCCCACCTTGCACAAACCCAAGTCTTTGCCCTTTCTTCGGCAGGTGGTTTGCAGCCTTGCAGCCATTCCCCTTCGCTGTCACCGCCGTGTCCAACATCACTGGTGGCACACAGTGCCCAGAGCTGGATCCAGGCTCCCCTGGCCCTCAGGAGGTCGGCTCAGGGGAACAAGCGTGTCCCTCTCATTTTTTCCATTCAAAGAAATGATGAAATCTCGCCTGTGTTCAGAGCCCTGGCTCACACCAAAATTTTTACGAGGTGATAAAACGATCACCTTTGGGCTCATGGCTGCTGACTTAGACTAAAACTACAAGTCTGAGACTACCACCCAAGAGAGTATTCTTGCTCCTAATCCAGCTGGCATCTTGGGATCACTTGTTCGCTTTCCAGGTTAGAGGCCAGTTCTGTTTGGGCTAGATAAACTCTGGAGAGATGCCCAAGTTTTTTGGATGTTCCCCCACAGAAAATCTGACCTCCCCTTCTTTTGGAAGTTTGCCTCTCTCCAGATAGGATTTTAAAACTCCTCTCATAGGCTGGTTGAGTCAAAAATAACGTGGGGTGGCTTGTGAGGCTGGCTCTGAGTTTCGGCTGTAAGCTGGTAAATGTTTTGAGTTAAGTAATGAAAATAAGAGAGCAGTCCAAACTCAATCAAAGCACTGAAAAGCCACGAACTGTGAGTGAGTTTGAAATCCCAAGTTGAGATGTGGAGCTGAATGAGCATCTTTCTGCATATGCTTGGGCTGAGCCACATTGACGATAGCGAAGAACCCGGGACTGAGTTTGTAATTTGTAAGTTAAGCAAACTGAATGGAAAACACTAGCATCATGGACAAGGTGCTGGAGAGGACGTGGCTGGGAGTGGCAAACAGGACACGGTCTTGCTGGTACTAACTGGTGCAGTTCCAGTCCCTCACCCGTAAGCGTAGCTAAGCCTGTGCTGTGCCTTGAGCCTGGGCACTGCTCTGCTCTTCACTTGCTCCGTAGCTACAGCCGCTAACAGCCTTGCTGAACAAGTCCATCAGGGGTTCCCCTCATGTAAAGCTATTATTGTTAAAATAAACATGCATTTAGCTTCACCATATAATATTTCACAAGCCTGAGGCACAGCAGTTGGAACGCATCTCCCCCAGCCTTGAAATAGGAGGCAACACGAATCGACGCGTTGGAGCATTTTCAAGGTAAACACCGAAGGGTTTTATTGATGCAGGCTTTGGTGTGGCTGTCACTGTGGCGAGCGTGCTGCGTGCTGCGACATCTCTATGCCTGAAACAGCACGGTGCAAGCTGATCCCAACTACTACTCTTGTAAACATATCTAACAACCAGCTGCCGGAGGAGTTTCTTCTGGTTTAGTCAGATGTGCTGGATTCTTCAGTCCATGCCTGAACCAGTATTAAACCCTGACTGGAGCGGAGTATCAGAAAAGCAAACCCTGCCTGTCCCTGCCTGATAATCTAACTCTGTCTTCCTAAGCAGTTTTTGATGAGTTGCTTTCTTGGAATAATTTGATTCATTTTTAATATTTTAAAATACTACAGGCCAAGTTCACGCCTGGTTTAACATCACTTCAATTAATCTACCAATGGGTAAAGCCAGTGAAAAACTCAGAACTAAACCAGAGCAAATCAGCATTCTTTCTTGCTTTCTTTGAGGCAGATTCTATACAAAGATGCAATAGCAGATTTTATACAAAAGTGCCTAATTAAAACGAGCCCCCAAACTGCATTTTCATTTTGCAATGTTCAAGAAGAAAAAAATACCCCTACTAATAATGAGTGAAAGTGAAACTCAGCAGGGTGAGCAAAAGGGAACGTGGATGGTAGTGGAGGAGGAGAGATGCTCGGCATATGGAGGGGTTAACTAAATCTGAGCCTGTGATAATGCTACCATATTTGCCAGGGAGACCGGGGAGAAAATCCTAATGGACCTACTGGAAACTGTTAATGCATATTGGTTATGTGTACAAAAAGGACGTGAAGCCAACAGAAGTGGCTAATGAAAAATTATGTGAGCATTCAGCAGTGAACATTATTCAGAGCCCTGATGGTGGTGGAGGGATGTGAATGACGCTGGTCAGGTGAAGAACTGGAAAGCCCGGTGCAGTATCACCTTTCAGGCTGAGTGCTGCCAACACACTTAGGGAAACGTTGAATCATAGCTGGAAGATGAGATATAGCTTTAGGGAGATGTGGAGAGGCATGTTCCTAGCATACACTTCAACCCAGAGAAAACACTCATTTGTTTTACAGGTGAATAAATAACCATTTCCTTGAGCAAACCCAGTCATCTAGTAGCATGCAATGCTATTACTTAGGGTTTCATCACAAGCAAAAAATTGTGCCTGTTACCACTAATGGGAAAATCTCAGGGCTAGACATAAGTAAGACAACTCCTTGTTGCTCCCAGACACTTGGATTGTCACGGCTTTGTGCACAGGCTCTCTTTGGGCAGAACCGAGCCCAGCGGGAGCTCGCTTTGGGATGGAAACCTCCATCTGTTACCACAGACAAATATACATATGGTCTTGAATACCCCAGCTCAAGCTTTCTCATAGATAAAGGGAGATGAAAACATTGCATCTATCTCTAGGAGAGTTGGGTTGTAGGAGAAATGGCTTTTTGAAGTTTTTATTTCTACTGAATTTTCCTTTGTATTTTCACTGAAATTTGAGGATAGAAAAATGCAGCTTACTTTCCCCATCAAGTCAGCAGGATATTGCAAATCTCAAAAATTTCAATTTGGGGATGGGCTTTCTTGCCCTCCAGTTAGCTGTCAGCATCAGCAAAGGCATTAAAACACCAATTTGTGTTCAAGATAAGAAAGAAAATTGTCCTTTCTGTTGCTCAGCCATGAGGCTGAGATGGAGAAGCTAGGGAGCCAGAGGTGTCCAGCTGTGATCTCTCTGCTGAGGTGGCCTCCTAAACTAATTTGTCTCATGGCCATGATCCTTCCTCATGTCACCATTTCCATGGAGAAACCAAAGAGGGAGCCAGAAAGTGTTCTGCTGTCTTCTCCCTGTGTCGGTAATGCTTTGGGTAATATAGTGTTACTTTGGGTCTTTGCTGGTTTAGGCCTCATTTGAGGAAATTATGAACTATCTTTCTTGAGAAGGCATGATATTTCCCTTAATTTAAATAGCTTTGAGCAAACAAGTACCAATTTGGATGTACTTTCCCATTTAATATTTTTGTGATTTATGCTTCTAAGCAACCCTTCTGCTCTCCTGTTTATATGCCCTCAAAGCTCATTTTTTAACTACAGTTAATCATGCTGAAGCAAAACATAACTCACAGCGAGATGGTGCTGGCCAACTTTTATAACTTGGGCTACCGTATTGGATGTCAGCTCTACCACTAAAAATAACTACCCTGGGACAGGTGCCTTCCCTGGCCAGCAAAATTTAATGCGACTGTTTAAAATCCTGGCCAGAAGAAACCTTGGAGGGGAAGGGAAGAAACCCTTTAGCATTTGGGGGGAGAGGGGGAAGGATTGTATTCCCAGTCCAGGAAATGAAAGCTGCTTGTTTGAAGTATTGACGGACAAACTGGCTGGACTGGAAGCAAACACTGGACTCAGAGTACTTTGCCTTTCTACCCTGGTCACAGTTTAGGTTGTGAAGTGGCAGGCTGAGTAATTTCTAATCTGTAAATGCCATTGTTTGTTGTACTGCAAAATAAAGTTCATCTGCAGCTGCAGAAAACAGCTCAATGATAGGCAGGTGGAACCCCGAATTAAGGAAGGAGCAGGACAAATGCTTTTGTCCCTTTCTCTGCCCAAAAAATCCCTTGACATCCTCCTGCCCCGGATGGAAAACCCCATCCCCCTGCCCTAGCTCTGCTCCTTGATGCTCCTTTAACCAAGTACCACCCCAGCAGCATCCAAACGCACCAGGCAACATCACACACCAGCAGCAGCCCTGGTGCCAGGGTGAGACCTGTATCTTCATTTCTCGAAGGAAGAAATTAATAGAGAAATGTGAGAGAAGGAGGTCAAGGGGTCTGCTTGCAATTGAGAAAATACCTGCCAGTGCTTTTTCTCTGACAGTTTGGCAGACGGATGTGGCACTGCGCGTACAGTCCATCTGCAACAGGGATGCTCACTGTATTCAACGCATGCAATGTTTTTGCAATGCATAAAAAATGGGTGTTTAACTGCTTTGGTTGGTCCCAGTGAGCCAGGGAAGAGAGGGGACCTGAGGGTTAGCCACAGCTGGCCAAGGGTTTCTCTTTCCTGGGAGATTTAAACTAACCAGGCAGGCAGCAGCGTCCCAGCGGAGCAGAGGTCTGTGCAGGCTGCAAAGCCTGTGGTTAACCCTGCTGAGCACCACGTCTGCTGTTGCAGGATTGCTCTCGGGGTGTGAGTGAGCCTGTCTAAACCAACAGCTGCTGCAGAGGTGTAGGGGAATTATACATATGATTTCTCTCCATCCACTCTAGATGCGAAGTCCTGCTTAATATCACGTTGGTTTTCTGTATGTTTGGGGTTTTTTTTCCCAGTGGGATGACAAGCCTTCCCAGGTGGTGGGGTATCAGTATCCTCGGGAACTTGTGAGCCACAAGGGATTGAGCAAGTAGCTTTGGCAAACAGCAGCTATCAGGTTTCTCACACCTCCCCAGAGACATCCCAGCTATGCACAGCAGCACTTCCCTCCACCTGCGGCTTCCAGGAGCCTGCGTTGCCCGGGCTGGGCAAGAAAGCAAGGAAACAACCCAGCTCCAGGACAGCAGCCTCATTTCCAGTGACCCCTTTGCCCATCTTTCTTGACAGAAGTGTCCTTTGCTCCTTTTGGGTGCTAAAACAAATCCAACTGGATTTTCAGGGACTTCACAACAACTGTTCCCAAGCCCCGCACCCGCTGTTGGCAATGCAGGGAATGCCGGGCCGAGGGTCTGGGGGAGCAAGCAGGAATAATGCACATACCTCCTATCACATCTTGCATGACTTTCCTATGCTTTGTGCCAAATGATTCATACCTTGTTACAACACCAGGAAAAAAAGAAAAAAACCCAACATGTAACTCTTAAGTCCTCCTTTTCCTCCAGGGCAGGGGAGAGGGGAGGAATATCTCTGTACAACACCTGACAGCCTACAGAGAAGTTTTGTTCTGTGGTTGAGTCCTAGGGCCAAACACATCATCTGGAAGGATACAAAAGCTTTTACAGAGTGTCGTTTCCTAGCAATTATAATTTCACACACATTTACCTAAGGACAATTTTGAAAAACAAGAAAAATGACAAGGAAACAAATTATATTTCTGCCTTTAACCAGCACACCCAGATCTGGAGTCACATTGCAATTGGTTGCCAGAAGGACCGTAGCGTTGCTGATTATTTATTTTGAGTGGCAAATGCCTACAGAGCTGTGCAACCTTTGTTTTTGAGGTCGCAGCATGTGTCCTGCAAACTCTGACATCTGAATTTATTCCCTTTTCAGGCTTTTCATTTGGAATTTGGTTTTGTTACCAGGTTTCTACAGAAACATGTTAACTGGTGCACTTAATCTTACCTGGTTAGTTTTTTTTTTTTCTCCATTCCTCGCTGCCCCCTGAAGTTCAATATCTGTAAGACAAAACAGAAGAAAAAAATTAACTGCTAATCCATTAGAAGTCAAGCTTGCTGACAATGACACCTTTGGTTAGAACCAGCTTACTGCACAGAATGAGATTAAGACCAGCCTTGGTTTTTTATTTGCCTTTCCTTGAAAATCATTGTAGATGCTTTTCAGATAGAAAATGCAATTAAAAAAACCCCAGAAAAATAACTTTATAATCAGAATGGGTCTCTTTAAAAAGCGACTCCATTTCAGTAAGAGGTAAATTATAGACTGTCAAGTGCAGGAAAGACACAAGTTTCTTTGTAGGGATGTAATTAATGGAAAAGGTTTGCTCAGATTACCACAAACCAATGAACAGGGTTCAATATATAATTGTCAGTGCCAATATCTCTGTTCATCATAGGTATTCTATCATTTTTCTTCAATAATGAAACTTCTAAATGTAAATTTGATTCCATATGTGACTCCAAAGACATCTAGTTTCCCAGTGCCAGTTCTGTACAAAGGGCCATGTTGTGTAAATCTGTGTTATTCCATTGACGTCAGTAAAGTTGCATCAACTTTAAACTAGGTGATCTGCCCAAAGGATCTTTTGGGTCCACGTGATGCATGATTGAGGTACATTTTCACAAAGACGAAGAAAGGGAAGCGTAATGCTTTCTGGTAGACAAAACAGATATTGTTTCTATTTCCAGCCTGTCCCATTTATTTATTAATTGCTGACTAGGAGCTGCAAGCAGAGAAGACAACATTCGTGTGTGTTCCAGGAATAGCTGGAGTTGAGGTGAAACATGCCATTCAAATATCCTGTGAGAAATGGAAAGAGTGAAGTGTGTTACAGTTAGGCATATAGAGATTTGATGAGGATGTGCTTTTTCTTTCCTCCCCAGCTCCCTGGGCCCTTCAGAGAAAATTTGTGATTTACGAATTAGCATAATCCTTAAATATAGCTATTAAATTTAAGTAGAAAATAGACACAAGTTCAAGACACAGAAAACAGGGACACTGCATTTTTTACAGCTTTAGACTTTTGCATTTGCCTTCATTGGTGTTAGTACTTGCACTAAAACTCACAGAAATACTTGGAAAAACATGCGTCTTAAAGCCTCTGTCCTGCAAAGCCTTAGCAACATGTTTTATTTTAAGCCCATGACCCGTTCTGTGGCGCTCAACACTATCAGTTTCTGGTGTGTTAGACTTTGTACAAGTTTGTAGCAAATCAGTGCTACCTGCCTCAAAGCATCTCACTGTAAGTAGCCCAGACAAATGACTAGGAGAAAACAGATTTTTCTGTACTTGGCTTATTTTCATATACTGCATAAATACCTTGCCAAACACTGCCAAATACTTTTGCTGGTTTATAAGTGTTTCCATAGATTTGGTTCAGTAAATGTACTTCCATTATCTAATATTTATACTGCAGGAACAGCCAAAACCGTGTTCTGACACCGTTAGGAGACAACAGCAAATGTGCCTTCAGAGACCTCCTTAATCTTGATCTTAGCTAAGATTAGTAGGGGAGCTGCACCCCACCTTACCCCTTTGGATTTATTTTAAATTTTAATTTTCTGGGTAACACTGTTTTGAAGTGATAATTGCAAGACCCTCATGCCCTATTTATGTTACACTTGTGACCACTTTGAAACTTAGCTCCATCATACTCAGAATAGACGACGTTTTATTCTTTTTTAATAGATCACCTGGGTTTATGGGTGATGACAACAACCTCAATGAAAGGTAGATAATGAAGCCAGAATCATTGACAGCTGTATTTTATTTATTTTGGGTTATCCAACCAGCACTAATTGTTACCTGTTTCAACAGAATATGCTTTTATCAGTATTTTGATCCAGGATCTTCACTGGGTACAAAGTCAAAGTCTTGTCCTAGACTGCTACTCCAAATTAGGTCACACAAAGGAATCCAGCATCTGTGTGATAGCCCAGGTCACACTGCTATTTGTGGAATGGATACTAGTACAGTCTTTGTGAGTGCATGATATATGAACTGTATGTATTTCCTTGATAAATTGTTTTTAAATATTTCCTCCTTTTTATTAATTGAAGAGGAAACTCATGCATCAATGACATTTTTATGCTGGTTTACACATAAATTATTTCCCTGTGATGTTCATTTTTATTATTATTGCCGATATTATAGCAAATGCATTTTTTTTTGCCTTGTAAACAAGATTTTGCTTACAGCTAAATGAAAAGAAGAGAAGTTAATCACGTTGAAATAATAGGTTTAAAAAGGTAATTCAGTAATGTTTGGCTGATGTTTAATCTTCCCCAATAGAAGCCATGCTGAGAGAAATGACAGAAATTCTGTTTTTGTAATTAAACAGTATTCATCACTGGCAGGGCAGCTGAAGGAGAGCTGAAATACTGCAGTAACTGCCTGCTCCTTGCAAAACCTTCCAAGCAGGGACTTCAAGGTTTCGTAAGTGACAGCGGTGGCTGCAAACCTTGAAAATGAAGAGTGTCATCATAGGTTTCAGTGTAAGAATTCGACATTGTGGGTCTCTTGATTATGTTTCTGGGAGGGAGTGAAGTTTTTTCTGAAGATGCTCACCATCAGACATGCCTGAAAACAGCATCCATCTCTCAGCAGAAGAGTAGAAACAATCGCCCAAGATATTTCTATGGCCTCTTTCCCCTGAAATCTCAACGTCTCACTGTAACATGTTTTTTCTGCGGGACAGTCTCCAAAGCAAGTTGTAACTGCCTTGCTTTTGAGATGAAGAACTGAGGCTTGCTGGTAGTGTTTAATCAAGGACTTCCATCCTTGAAGGTCAAAAGGGAGTTAAAGACTTAAACACTGCAGGTCTGAGACTCAGGGGTTGTTCAAGATCACACAAGAAATACATGGCAGAGCTGGGTCTTGAAGCCAAGCTTCCTAAATTAGCTTTTTCACAACTTCATCTCAATAGAAGAATCTTCTTTTCACAATGCTGTGCCTTTTAGCATCCATCCTGGACTCTTGGATCCATGCCTTGTTTCCTTCTGCGTGAACATGACTATCTTTTCCTCTAGTCACAACGTATTTTGTCCCAAGGACTGTGTTATACGGGGAAAAGACTCAGTGAAGAAGCTTCTGCCTCTTGCTGTGTTTGGTTTCTGAGAGTTTACTATTCCAGTAAGCAAAGTGTGTCATCTTGTACCAGACTCTCAAGCTCTGCTGACCAGCGTGCTGCACAGCAGTGTAGTGCTATTGGATTTTGGTGCTACAGCCAGAAAAGAGCTTTTTCATTTATAGGTTTTTTGCCATTCAGGGACCCCTTTGAAATTCCGTTTGAAATTTTGTGAAGAGCCTATAATTGATATCTCACCAGCCAGCTTTGAGGACAACACTGAGATTTCATGGTGGCTGCCAGAAACTGATTCTGTCCCTTGCATCTTTTGCAACCAATTTAATACTCATGCCCATGAGGCTGAAGACAAAGCAGAAAGGAATCTCCAGCATTCGGTTCCTTAAAGACCTACTTGAAATTGCTCATCTGCCTTCCTTGCAGACAATCAACAGTTTCTCTTCTTTCATCTATAATCCATTTCCAAACCTGGCATGAGGGTCATCACTTTACCTAAAGTCCTAGGCGAGCCCTACCTGTTCTCACTGGTCTTCAGCACCAGGGGCTTCAACACATCCCTAGGCAATCTACTGATGTGCAATGGCAGTTATAAGACTATTTTAAGCACATCTTTTGGAGTTTTTCACTTGCCAGGTTGTTCGTTATCTTATTTCATGTTTCCTGATCCACTTAATGAGTTTTTCAAAGTGGGCTCATATCCTAAATCCCCCTTACTGGAAGTGTCTGAGCTTGATCTTACTGTCCCGAGGGGACAAGCATGCTACATTTATTTACACTAGATTTTACCATACTGTTTTTGATATGGTGTGTTCTGATCTTGCATGTCTGCTTGGTAAGATGGATAATTATTGCTGTTATAGCATAAGTGACAGTAAAGTGACTTTTAAGAAAAATAGTTTCAAACACCACCACAGACCCACCTGGGAGACTCTAGATTATCTGGAGAGGAATAGTCCTTGGGAAAAAAGTTCATTTGCTTTTGGGTGAGGAAGTCCTGTCTGAATTACTGGCAGTAATTGCATCAGAACAGCAATATCAAGCCTGAATCTGATCCCTAGCCAATTCCTCTGAATCCATCATCTCTAGTTTCAGGTCTGACTGCTCTTCCTTACTACTTCTGAAAGAAATGCAGCAAGGGACAGGACCCAGGAGTCCAGATCCCACAGGGACCAGTGGAAAGATCGGAAGGCTTTCAAGCTAGTCCACCTCTAAGTGCCCTGCTCTAAGTTAGCGGCACACTCTCCTTCCATGCTTGAGTAGGCACACGGTTCCCAGCCACTCGGAAGCACAGTAGTTTTTTTGCATTTGTCTTTAGGTTTGTTTTCTGCTTGGCAGCTGAACGGGCAATTTGCAGCTCCCCATGAAGAGCAAGCCCAGTGGGCAAATGGCATTTAGTGTGTGAGCTCTGAAGGAAAGTTACATTTCCTTTTTTTCCCTTCTGCAGTTTGAACCTCCAGCAAACTTCCCCCTGCAGCTCTGGAAAATATAAACAATCCCTTTGCTGTTAGAAACCAGCATGATCAAGCTTTGATTTGTGATTTTCTAGGGAAGAACTGTATCATCCTTCAGTGAGAAGATCTGCATGTTGGAGTCGCGGAAGCAGGTCAGTCTCAAACAGCATCTAATTAGGCAGATTTCTATTGTTTAGCCAAGCAGATGTATCCATCATTGAACATCAGATGCTGTATCATCCAGTTGCAACAGCTCCTACCTCCATAAAAATGTAGAAATAGGAAAACTCTTTTGCTTATTGGCTGGTGCTTTGACCCATGCAGTAACGATCACTTCCAAGGTATCAGTAAGAAAATTAATCAAGTAGCTGTGGAGGAGCTACTTCAGTGGTTCCCCAGCTTTGGGATCTGTGTTTAAAGCATTTCCTACCAGAAGGAAAGCAATAAAAATGCTTGATTCTTTCCCCAGGCAAGTTTTCATCCTCTCCCACCCTCTTTAAGGTCAGACTAACTTTTTCTCAAGCTTCAGCTTTCAAGTCTCATGTACCTTTCTTGAGCTTGGGATAGTTTACACTCAGAAATCACAGCAGTTTAAGTAAGGATGATTCCTTGTGACCTGTATATCTCTTATGCATCTGACCAAGGTTTGACATGATGCAACAACTTTGCAAAACATGAGACCACAGTGTGTCGTGAGAAATTTAGTCTGAACAGAGCAGAGGAGTTTAATCCACAGAAACTACGGTTTGCCTAACACACAACAAGCCCTTTCCAAATCAAATACTTTTTTCCAACCCAAACGCTTTATTATATTCTTTTTTTGGTGAAAAGTCTGATTTTTCTGTGGAAGAGTTTTCTGCTTTTCTGTTTTCGTAAAAATGAAAGTTTGCTTTTCTAGTCAGCTCTCCTTAGAGGGTTCAATGGGATTGACTGGATAGAGCATCTGTGGTCACTGTCCTTACCCAAAACTACCACCATCAGCCCAACCTCTTTGAGGACTACCTGAACTCAGTGCATAAAGGGATTTTTTTAAACAGAGCGCCATGTATTACTAAGTTTTTACAAGGTTATGAAGATGTTTTTACTGAGGAACATTTGCAAGTTTCAGATGGCTGGCAGATGTGTTAAAGAACATATGATTCAAATAGAAAACCTTTCTTTTTATTGCTGAAACACTAATAAGAGTGCACTTTAATATGCCTTAATGTGTTACTCCTTAATTGACAGCAGATGTTTCCTGAACAGCACTTTTTAAAAGACATGCCGCACTTCAAAACAAGAAGAAATAAAGCCTTACTGTACATACAAGAGCTTCCAAAAACAACGCCTACCCTTGCCAATAATTGTTTATAAAAACAGCATTCCAGATTATTTGAAAATCAATATTAAGTCCCGTGGAATATGTCAGAGTAAATCTGATGTTATTTCAACAGAACTTTAACATTGCCAGTGTTCAAGGTCTCCTTTTGCTTTTCCTCCACTCTCCAAAATGGGAAACGTCGTCATCTAGCCCTTGATGCTTGATCAGAAGAGAACAGGAAAAATCAGTCATCTCAATGGGGAGCCAAGTGTCCATTGACTTGGCCGGACAGAGAAAACTTCCAGCAGAACCAACTAGACCTCTGAAATCTTACCTGAGGAGCATGTAAATTATTTTTCATGCTTACATGTACAACACTCCAAGTTTGGAACCTACTTATCCCCTGCCTGCTGGCATGATCTCACCGAGACAGGAGAGGTCGGTCCCTTGACGTGTTGATTCCACAAAGCTAGGCTACAAATGTCAAGGGATTGTCATCAATGTGAACATGACTGCAAGCACTTCTATCATCACAGGCCAGACAAAGAGAATGTTTTTCCTTGTTATCTTACCAAAGTCTTGCTCTAACTCCGAATCAAAGCAGCTCTCACAAGATGTCTCAGAGCATGCAGGTCTCTCACAGGGATGGAGTTTTCACCATCCTCAGCAGTGTCCCAAGTGCTGAATATTTCTAAATCTTGTTATTACTGGTAATGGGTGTGATAGCAAAGGGCTAGAGAGGGCTCAAGTTATACGGGAAAAGAGGAGATGATAGAAAAATAATGCAGCCCCTTCTCCTTCCAAGTTTACTTGGCAGCCTGGACTCACTCTTTGCAGTGCAGAACCAGACTCAGAAATGAAGTCCTGCCCAGTGCTGCTGTCACTGGTGCCACTGCAAACCCTTCAGCAGGTTCTGTGTGACGCAGGACAGGTCACAGTCACTCTGAGCATCTTCTCTGAAGAGCTTGACTTCAAACCCTCCCAGGCCTCGGCCAAAGACCGACATGCTCAGGTGCTAAAGGAGGACTTAATCTGAAACCAACTTAATTTATTTCTCCTTCCCCTTCCTTTGAAAAGTTAATAACATTTTGATTTCCTTGGCCTTTATTTTTAGAATATTTTCACTGTGTGTTGTTCCAGGAGAGGTCTAGCGTTGAAAAGTGCTCACCATTTTGCTCAAACCAAAGTGAGCTGAGCCTGGTGCTGGGCAGGGGAGGTCGTGCTGCTGGGAGCCCTGAGCTCCAGGCGGGTCCTGGACTCAGGGTGAAGGTGGCTCTGCTGCAGGAGAAAGGCCACATGTTTGCATCCTCTGAACATTTTTTGAAGATCTAAAGCCTGCAAAGGCATTGAATAGAAAAATAATCAGCAGCACAAGGCAAACCAGAAAAATAAGAAAAAAAGTGGAATTTTATTATCTTCAATAGAGAGATGAACGTAATCAAATTATTGATGGGTAGAGATCAGAGGAAGATCATCCTTTGTAAGCACAGAATCAGCCTTACCAACCTCAGGAGACCTGCTGATGTCCTGGGAAAATAAGACTTGCAGAATTTATCACACTTCTCCCCAAACCCACCCAGGAGCAGCCCCGAAACTCCCCATCGCTCCACCATGGTGTGCGCTGGGCCCCGAACGCGGCTGTTTGATGTGTGTGTGATTGTAACGCACTGGGTTCCCCAAAGCATGCTGTGAGCTGCGATTTGTGGTAACAAATGACAGAATCTTTAAATACAGCCAAGCTGTGGTCAGTGTTTATTTATTTTTGTTATGTAAACAACCCATCGCTTTGGGTCATTACAGTTTAGCTTTAAAAGCACTTGATCATTTAAAATGACTTGATGTTATCAGACCTTTTTTTTTTAAAACCTTGTTAAAATACTAAGTAATTGACAGTGCTTTTTTGTTATCCTGCTTATAAAATACTAATCATTAGGGCAATAAATATTATTCGTTTAGAACTGATGCAAACCAAATGTTTTCTTCCTTAAAATACCCATAAAAGTGAAGTTTTATCTTCCATCTGGCAATGCCTCTTATGCCAAAATGTTCTGAGTGGAATTGCATTAATAAGAAGACATCAAGAGAAATATGTTACTTGTATCCTTTAATATGCCTTTGTAAACTGAGATACGCATGGCCTTCTATCAATAAGCATCTCTACCTGTGGGTTTTGAGAAGGATTAATAGAGAAGAACCATTATAGGATGAAAGGACAGGGCATGCTGGGAGAAAAATGAAAATCAAACATCCACCAGTGCATACACTTCCTTCCAGGATAATATTTAGATTTTATTTTATTTTCTTAATTTAAATACATATATAAAAAAATAAAACGTTTAAGCTGGGTTTAGATAGCGCACATCTGCACTGCAATAAGGCCATTTTCAAAAGTGCAGCTCTCAGTGGGATATTTATTTAATTCGTATTGGTTTTGGACCTCAGCCTATAATGAGAAAAGATATGGGCACATGCTAGAGATGGTGGCTGCGACTTGGACTTTTTTGAACATTAAAGTAGAAAAAGCCTTTGCGTGTAGGAAGGGTTTAGTGAAAATTCAATAACTTTTGCTTCAGACACTGTGCTTCAGAGCACTAATAAAGACAAGAGAGAACTGATGCAGACACTGAATTCATGACCGAGCTGCCTGGAAAATGCCGACCAGTTCTGGCAGACGTTTCCCAGCCTTTCTCTCTTCAGACACTTTTCACCTTTCTGTTCAAATCTGATTTCGAAACCGATTTCTAATACCCTCACGTTATTCACATCTGAAGCATACAGGGATGGTCTCTCTGAGGATGTGTCTGACTCCACACCTCTGTTTCTGTGTTGGTCAAAGATGTGTTTAAGGTGTTACCTCCCCAAACCGAGCTAAAACTACCGGTGCTACCACTGATGCTTGTGCCAATCTGGCTTTGCAGCCTCCCAAAGTACAGCCACAGCATCACAGCTTGCCCGTTGCAAAAACACTGACAGCTTTGCACCAGATTCATCAGTTTTGAGTGAGTTTCAGCACAGGGGAGAGGGCAGAAGGCTTTCCCCAGGAGGCTGGGGAGCCATCAGGGTCCATCGGAACCTCTGGGGCAGCTGAGGGTTGCTCCATCAGTCCTGCTGCTGTGTGGGTCGAAACTAGAAGTGAAGCGGGGAAATGTTCCACGGCCAGAGACTGTACGTCTTTCCTTACTGTGCTATTGTGAATCTTACCCATTTTGCTGCACCTTAGGGTCCAATTCAATGACTAAAATTGATTTTTTGATACTTCAGTGGCCATGTGTGGGAACCAGAGGTATTATTTTTTTATTGAATACAACCCTTAGAGCACTAGCTCAGAAGCTCTCTTCAGTACACTGTAATAAAGTAATACCAACATTTCCCAGCTCTCCATAACTTCATTACTCTGTGTCTCTTTGGGACCCTATCATCTCTTACCCAGACTCTTTCATGGATGGTGGGTTTCACGTCTGATGTTAAGTCTGAGGGCCTCTCCCTTTTCTCTCTGCGTCTGTGCATGAGCTGACACACACGTGTGTACACTTTCTTACATATGCTCAGCATTATCTGTCAGACTCTGCAGAGAAAATAGCACATCCATGTGCCAGTCAGAAAAATGCACTTGACTTTCAGGGAACTGTTTTCATTAAAGCAGGATCAGGACCTGCCTGCAGACCCAGAAGTGCGAATGGAAACAATTTCCCTGTGCGGGAATCTCAGCTGACGTGCAGCTGCCGAGCTCTGCGTTCTGTTTTCCCTGAAACCATAAATAGTCCCTAAAGCCAACACAAAACTCACTCCACAGCGTTGCACGGAGATAACATCCCATTTGCCAGCACCAGCCAAGGTGGCCACCAGCACCTCCCGCGCTTTACCAGCCTTGCTCGGCGCGAGGCTGCGATGTGTCTCCCTCTTCCCTGGCTGACTTTGCACATCCCCCTCACATGGGGCAGAGGGTTTCCCGTACATATTTGTGCAATCCCAAGCACGAATGTGCTTTGAGCTGTTGGAGCACTCCTGCACTCCAAACATGCAGTGATAACGAAGAGCGATTGTGGGAGCACACGTGTCGCTCCCCTGATATCCTTAAATATACTTTTCTCTCTCCCACTACACCCTTGAGGACCGCTGGGATTAACATCCAGAAAAGATACTGTAAATTTCTGTCTGGAATGGAAGTGTTAGGGGAAGCCATAGAAAGTTATAGCTGGAAAGATGTTAGGAGTATTTAGGGACTGATTTTGCAACATGCTCAGCCCCTTCTTCCCTTCCCGGCACTATTGAAATCAATGGGTATTTTTTGAAAACCAAAGCTGGGTTAATGACTAAGGGTTTTTTAAAGATGGAGCAGTTGAAGCAGTGATTACTGGGGCAAGAGGAAATCTCCTGCAGGTATTAGTCTTACAGGACGGCATGCCAAAGGTTACTATGGCGCTCGTGATGTGGAACGATGATGAAATACTATGGGAAAAGCAAGTCCCCCAGCTACAATGTATGCATTTGGTGGTCATGGCTATGCACCAGTTGTGATCAATGGGTGTAAAGTCAGGGTCAGGGCTGCAGCAGCCGGAGATGCTGGTGCTTTGCAATCTAGCCGGGCCCCAACCAAGGGGCTGAGTTTCCACAATTCATTTATCATAAAACAGCAATTTGCAAATGTTAGCACTTTTCCCACACATCATGAGCCCTGATGGACTTTAATAAAAGAGAGAGAGAGAGAGAGAGAAAGGCGTGGGGGAGGGCGGGGAGAGAGAGAGAGAAGAAAACCTACATAATTAACTAAAGTTCTCAGAACAGCTTTAATTGGGAAAATGTTACCTTTTTGGAAATAATTGCTGTACAGGTTTTCATTTGTTTTCTAGGTTCTGGTTTTTTACGTTGGTTTCACATCAGTTAATTAGCCAGTTGTCTCTGTGCGGGGTTTTGCCCCTCTCTCTTTTACCCTTATGGCTGCACAGGAATGATTTTCCAGTTTGTTTGACCCAGACAGTCATTAAAATTTGAATACCTGCATTAATTTGGTTACTGCGCTGCTTTTAAGCTAAAGGCCTCTAAAGGCAAGTGGTAACAAAGAAGAATAAATAGTAAACAAAGCTTGAAAACACCTGAGAGTGAGAGTGTGCAAAAGCCCAGTCGTGTGGTCGCTCACAGAGATGTTCGCAGGAGTCACTGACAGCTATCACCAACCAGGTTCAAACACCTCCGAGCTCTGAGGAAGTCCTGCTCTGGGTCTGGCCTGCCTCCAGTCTATAAATAGGTACATGTGGCTGAAAGAATGAAATCTATGCACAGAAGAAGGAACAAGAGTTGACACTTTTCTCTAATATCAGTGATAACATCACTTTAACATGATTTTCCAGGCGTCTTTTCTCTCTAGGCTCGTATTCTTCTTCCCAGAGAGGGCAGTAACAGAGGTTTTGATGACAGGGATAAAATGTTCAGAGCTGTGATTATCAGATTTTCTCCTAGTGTTTTAGGAGGAAGTTGTTCTTCTCATTGAGAGAAGAAATCAGAGGGTTTAGATTGCTTTGAATTGTTTATCCTAACTCATGCAGCTTTGCCACCTCATCTACCTGTCTGCATCCCTACCCCACTGCCTAATGCTAATTACCAGATCAGCATGAACCTGTTCTGCACTTCTCAGAGATTTCTCCTCTTTCTCTGGTGCTTTTCTCTCTTCTTGGCCAACCTCACAATACGTCGGCAGCTTTCCCTTCTCATCAACCACGTGCTCCAAAGAGGACGTATGTTGCTGATATGAACAGCTGTCATCTTCTAACTCATAGATGCAATGCCAGCATCATCTGTTAGAAACAAGGGGAAGGGGCTGGGGGGGGGGGGAGTGGGGAGAAGGCCTTAAAATGTCAGATCTATCTATTCAGCTAGTAAGAAGTTTCTTCTTCTAAAAATTCTGAAAAGCCACCTTGAACTGGTGGTGGCATCATAGCCAAGCTCTGTCTTTAGGGCTATGATGCCCTAAAGCCCTTGGTGGCACTGTAAAGTTGTGTGTCAGTATTGCCCATCACTTGCTCCTTGCATTATTCGCCAAGCTGCTCAGAAGAGCCCAAGATTAACCCTCTTACCATTTCAGAAGTGCTGGGCAGCATGAAGCTGACCTTTTGTGAGAAACTGAACCGTGGGATGTATAATTTTCCACTGCATTGAGATACAATGGATTCTTAAAGTGAAATGCAGTTTATATTCCCATGTGAATAAACAAGGTTATATTCCCATGTGAATAAACAAGGAAAGAACAAAAGCAAAGTCCCTGTGAAAAGCTTTGCAAAAATTCTGTTTCCCCTAGTGTCAACTGCTCTCCTCGACTCCTTCAAGAGCTGTGAAGATGAAGAGTGGGAGGTGCCTACAGGAAAAGGAGCTAAGGTCTAGCATTAACCAGATAAATACATGAGAAATAGTCTGTAGGTGAAGTGATATAACAGAGATGGTTTGGTGCATGTTTATTAGGAACACTTTAGGTGCAGCTGATCCTGATTTGGAACAGAGACATCAAGTCAAGCAGCCTCCTGAGGACCAGATGCCCTCTCTTTTTCCTGTGGTCCAAACTGTCTCTAGACTAATCTAAGTATTCACAGCATCCAACACAAGGGATGCAACAGTCTGTATTTCATCTCTGCTCCCTTGCTGATATCAAGTCTACTGATTTCTGCTTTGAATCACCCCCTGGAAGGGCTCTGGCCAGCAGACAATGGCACCCAGGGAGAGCTGATGGCCAGATTAAGGCAGCAGTCCCATGAAGTGACATTGCCTTGCAGCAGCCATTAGTATTAGATGAAGTAACGAATTGCTTTTTTTGGCCCTGGGCAGGCTTCTTGGTGGCCTGGCAGAGCAGAAGCGGGGACCTGCCAGGCCTGCAGCCCTCACAGTCCCCAGCAGAAAAGGACTTGTGAAGCCTGACCAGTTTGTCACCTTTTTAGCTTGCAATTTGCTCCTAGTGTTATAAATCTTAGAAAATGTATCTTCAGGGCCCAAAATATCATGTGGTTTGCTTAAACCTTCTTCCCCAAAAATACAGTTGTGGGTTTGTTTTTTTTTATTCTCTCATTTCTAAGCCTGCAGCACGTGCATTTTCTAGCTGTCCTCTGCAGTCGGAAGGGCTCAGAGCAAACACATCTTGCAAAAAGACGATCCCTACGCTGTTGCTTGATTCCAAGACTCATAGTTAGAAAACAACCCAAAACATGAAGGCAGCAGACGAAACCTCAAAAACTGGCAACACTGATGCTTCCTTGGAAATCCTTGAAGCTGCAAGTGTCTCACAACCAAATGCCTCTTCCCGCTTGGTGCCTGTGCTGGTAACGGTGCTCCTCACGTGGTACCATTAGTGCTGTGCTGAAGCATCTTCCCCACCTCCTTTCCAGCTCAGGCAATGGCCCGAGGTGGTACTGGATGCGAAATGAACCCCTATCGCATAGTAGCTGAGCAATGCATCTCTCTTAGTGCATTTTGTTTCCTTTAACACATTTCTTTTTCCTTTCTTTTTTTTTTTTTTTCATGACCTGCTGCCAAAATCTCTTTGCTAATGTTTCTGCCACCATCGACGCCATGCAAGAAAAGTGTCTTTGTTAACACATTTAGGGCCTGCTTTTAATTTCTACAGTATTCCCTTTAATAACAATGTCTAATTAAAACATCTGTTAAAAAGTCTGTAACATTAACTTTACAGGGAGAATTTAATAGAATTATATTTGAATTGCAGCCATTTAACGGGTTTCCTAATTAGGCTGTTGAGTTTTTATTTTTTTTAACAAAAACATTACACAAATTAAAATCAGGCCCAGTTTTTTATTATTATTATTGCAACACAGAGTGTGGTCAAAAGAAGGCAGGCAGTATGTGGTGGTGTGTGAAGGGTGAAAAAAAACCCCGCGCAGCAGCCGGTGACTGAAACGCTAAAATGCATAAAATGAAACAAATAAGAGATTATATTTGAAAGGGGGAGAGGACCAAGAGAGGAGAGGGAAGGCATTTCTCTGGCCTTTTATTTGCATCCTTTTTTCCCCCCAAACAAATCCCTGAGAGTATCTCCCCTTTTATCCGCCCCCAGCCCCTGCCACCTTCCTCCTCTCCCCAGGTCTCACTTGTTTGGATCTTGTCTCCATCTGGGAGGAAAGAAGGGAAGATGCCTTTGGAAGAAGCCTTGGAAAAAACCTGATTTATGCCAGACTTGTGTTTGCCCACATTTCAGAAGCTTGGATAGGTTTGTTACCAGACTGAAGTACCCTGCAGATCTTTTAAAAAAGCTTTGCTTTTTATGTAGAACTTTGCACCCAATAACTAATTGACTTGCACAATGTACAGAAATATGTAACCTTCAGTACCTTCAGTAGAAGCTGCATTCCTGGGCTTTCAAAGGCAGGATTTCTCATATATTTTTAAATATAAGGAACCACGGATTGAAATTTTAGCTGGGGAGGAAATAGATCTTCCCATTTATAGGAAAACCTCCACTGTTCATTTTTACCTCTTTTAAACAAAAATGAAAACTAACAGGAAAAAATTAGATATATCCCATGAAAAAAATGTATAGTGATTATTTTTAAATAACACGATGTAAGTCTTAATTTAATCACACCAGGATGAGGTACCTCTCAACTGAAACTATACTCTTTTCAGAGAAGAGTGGTGATTTTCCAGTGAGACAGGGTCATTTTTGTATTCAGAATGAGATGCAAGAAAACACTACAGTTTCACTCTTCAACATAAATATTTCATGAGGCTCTCAACAGATGCTGAAGTTACTGCCTGTACAAACATCTTGGGTGAAATCCTGGCCTCTGAGTTGTCAGTGATAAAACTCTTATTGACTTCACTAAGGCCAATACTTCATCTTTTGTCTTTAAATTGAACTTAAAGTTGTAGCAACCACTGGCAAGGGGAAACCTACTTCAAAGGAAGGCTCTGACAGTTGGATACTTATCTCCCACTGATCTAAACTATAGTAATCTCTTTTTGTTTCCCAAGTTAACTTGGAAATCCCATTGAGAGCAAGTTCATCAAAATAGTTCTTTTGTTCTTCTAATTTCCAGCAAATCCAATGAAGAACACAACTTCCCTCAAGGAATTTTCAGCATGGCACAGGCCAACCCCAGACAGAAACAGCAAGTTTAGTAGGAAAAAAATAACAACAAAACATTCACAACAGAGATTAAGAAATGCATTAGCATTCTTCAGAGACCCAGGACACTGGTGGAGCCTTTGATCTCTTCTTTGCTCTGCCACACTGCATTGCTTTCGTGGCTTTTGGACTTCTAACTTTAGTTATAGGCTCTTTAGGGCTTGTGGCCTCTGGATACCACGTGAAAGGGATGTATCTGAACTCTTCTAGCCCAAAGGTCTGCTCTTCGGTGGCTATGAGGGGGCTGTCTTCATAACCGAATGATCTATTTCAGGCCTGTATTTCTTCAGCCCATTCTGCACATTCTTTGCAAGGGAAAAAGCTGAACCAAACCCAAATGCAAACACCAGATCCAGAGTCCAGGTGACAGACTCCGTTTCCTACAATGACACAAAGCAGCCACCCAGCTCTCACAAAGTCCCTTTGAGGGAATCCTCCAAAAATGCCTTTCTTCACAAAGAAAGAAGGGCATTTGTAACGTGATTTGTAGGGTGCTTCCCAGCAAATGCTTATGGTCATCAGGAATCTGCCCCACCCAAGAATGAGCTCCAGGAGGCTTTGCAGGGCAAAGTCGTGCACAGGAGCATGGTCAACGTGTTTTCTGTGTGCTTAAAGTCTCAAGGAATAAAGTTGCTTTGGAACAAATCTTCAAGAATCTGCTTGGGTGTTGGTGGGGAGAGGACATTTTGGTAGTTTCAAATGGCATTACACATTTGTGGAGTGGAAATTACAGTTCAGTGTGTGGGCACACTTGATTGGACAATCTTTCAGTTGATGGGTTCTTCTGTTCAATTACTATTAAAATTCATCAAATGGAACAGAGTGGTTTTAATGCCCGTAATTGTTGTACAAAATGCTCTGTAATTGGTCTTACAAATGAAGCTGAAGAGCAAGATCAAACTCCATTGAAAATGAATCTGTCTTTCCACTGAAGAGTTCAAGAGTCACTTCTAAAATCCATTTCACAGGAAAGTGTTTAGCCAATTCCAATTCTGGTTCACTTTGTGTGGCAGTTTTTATTTGCTTATTTTGGCCTCTGATATGCAAATGAAACCGCCAACTCTTGAACTTGGTTCCACATGCTCCCCTTGCTCGTAAATCCAAGGCGAGGGCAGCGCTGCAGGCAGTCAGCCTTGGGCAAACTTCAAAGTCACCTCAGGTGCATTTTGGGTGATATGGGAAGTCTGGCACGAGGGTGAGGTGAGGTGAGGAGCCTGCAGGTCTGTGCCATGCTGCCTCTGGTAGAGGAGCCATTATAGCAAGTCTTGCCAACCTCTGCCTTGTGGGTTTTTTTTTTTTTGTGGGTGGGAGGGAGTTATTTTTAACCTGGACAGATGAAAGGAGAGGCAATCTGAGAGATGGGGGAAAATGAGCAAAAGGTGAGACTTTCTTATGCTACTTTTGCCACCAAAAGCATAACCCGGAACTACACTGTTATTCAAGAAAATGTGAAAGCAAGCAGAACATTTAGGGCATTGGTCTTACTTGGGGCTCCCAAAGAATTTGTTGAACCATTCACTCAGAGGTATCTTAAATTTTCACCTAGAAGCTCCTCTGAATGGCAACTGCTTTTCCCAAATGTGGAAAACATGGATGCAAGTCTAGTAGACTGCCACTCAGTTCCTCGGTGTCACTGACCTTTCTCCCTGCGTCCCCCCTTTTCCAATCTGTAAGGTAGGCCCAGGGGACATTACGGGTCTCACGCAATTACTGTAGGGACTATGTCCTGGCCATGGCAGGTACTGGTGTGATGGGGGTACGGACCAACCAGATGCTCAGCGGGGCTCTTCATGACATGCCTGCCCTCATATCTAGCACTTGGTATGTGTTTGTGCCTCCTTGAAATGGCAGAATCAAAGATTCCCCAGACATGATGGATTTAACTGTTGGACCCAGCATGGCAGGAGCTGATATTTAGTCCTGTTTTCCATCTTAAAGACTCCAGACAAAATCCTGTGTCTGGCCCCTTTCCAAAGCCCCCTTCCCTCATCTCCTACCCCTCACCCCAGCCGAAATCTTCCTGTTTTTCACCATCGATTCTGGAAAATGCAGCTTATTGTTCATGCTGCTTCTGTCAGGTCTTTTATGCTTTGTCTACTCTCAGAGAATTAAAAAGAGGGCTCAGAGAGGATCACTCCTCTTTGTACAGTGAGTCGAGAGCTTTCTATGGCACCTCCTCCAATGAAATGAAGTGATGGCTGTGGAAGAAGAGCAAATCAGAACTTAAACTGAAAAAAAAAAAAAAAAAAGCTACATGCTACTGTCCCGAACCCATTTAAAAGACACAAATCCCTCTCTGTGTTCCTGATTTGTTACCAGGATGTTATTCACGCATGCACACACTGACTCTGTCATCATTAATCTGCCGAGGGCGTGTGTGAAAGAAGTTCAGTACAGCAGCTCCTGGGGATAACAGAGAAATTGTGCAAAAGCACCACGTGCATGTGTGCGTTCCCCTACATGCCTACAAGCAGGCAGGCTATGGTAAAACAACTGATTCTAACTGAACTGCGAGTGTAAATAAAAAGACCAGAATTTAAGATTACATCCAACCAAATTAAGAAAAGGTCACAGACAAGACTGTATTTTTTAAAACCTACCAGCTCTGTTTATTAAATATGATTGCTTCGTACACACTCAGCACTAATTGGATTGCAGGTTATTTTGTATTTAGGTGGGGGTGGGTGAAAGGAGAGAATAGAATAGGGGAGGGTGAAACCCACTCATAATAGCATCATTTTTGTCCTAAAACAGTCTGTTAGTCAGCATCCCGACCTTTTCTTCCCCCTCTCCCCCCCCCCCCCCCAAAAAAAAAGGAACAAAACACCTTGATTTTTTGTTTGGATTTTTGTTGCACATAAGCAATTCGCGTGTGGTCTCACCCTCTGGTGCTGCTTCTGGGATGTGTGTGTCTGTGTCTGTGCATGTACTGTCAGGAAACGTCTGCGAAGCTGCAGGAAAGGCCCTAATTGCAATTAAATGTAGGTGCCTCACCGTCCTACACATACACGTATTCTTGCCTACGTAGGCTAAGGTGTTCCGGTCTATGTTTTAAGTCATTGAGTGAAACCATAGAGAAATGAAGGAGTTGCACAGCCAAGAACCAGCAATTTAAAATTTTCTCTATTTTAAAGAAGACACAGCTGAGATTTCTTTTTGAAGGGGACATCTGGGGAGGTGGAAAGGTTTGGGTGGAGTGGCCAGAGCTGATGCCGAGTGGGTGCCTGAGATACTTCTTTCCTCTCCCAGTGACTACAGGGGGAAGGAGAAAAGAGGAGCAAAAACTCATTGCAGCAGTGCGGGAAGGTATTTCTGCCTGTGCCTCACCTACCTTTAATTCATCGGACACGGCAGCAGAGCAGAAAGCAGGGCCCTCAGGGCCATGGCTGCTTTTATCTTTGCCAACCCCCTGTCCCAGTATTTTGTGCGGCTCAGCACTGGGTGTCAGCGGGTTTGACGAGAGACACCCACACACCCTCATTGTCAAATAACGGCGTCCTTTCATCTCCTCTGCCAAGGGATGGCGTTCCCTGTGTCCGCTTTGTCTTTTGGCAGAGGGTTTCCTTGTCTCTCCTTCTGTTTCCCCAAGCTGGAAAAGACCAAAAAAAAAATCAAACTCCAAAGCCTTAACAGCTGAGGGTGGGTGTGGAAAAGAGCTGGCAGGAAAAATCAGAGTTAATCATTAGTGGGGCTGATCAGTGCTTGGAGCCAAATGCACCCCATCCCCTCCCTGGCGGGGTGGCACTGAAAACTCTCCTTTTTTGGGAGAAACCTGCCTAGCAAGGGCAAGTTTCTCCATCGCTGTGGCTCCTCGCGCTGAGCTGGGCTGTGCCGCTCCAGGGATCTGCTGGAGAAGCTGGGATGGAGCGAGGTCCATGGAGGGACCTGTTGGCACATGGTCCCACCCTGCTGCTCTGGGGTGGGGGTTCCCCCTGTCCCCCCCAACTGTGCAAACACTGCTAGCAACTTTTTACTTGCAAAATGGTGTTGGTAGAAAGTTGTTGGCAGTGATTGCACAGGTCCCAGTCTCATTATGGAGAGAATATTTTTTAAATTGCATAGCCGAATGATAAGTGAATTGAGAGCCAGGGCTGGGAACTGGACATAGGAAAAGCCCTGGAAAATGTTGAGTTTTCACGACACAATTTGCAGCCTAAATTAGTGAACATTTTTTCTTCTGAAAACCAAAAGATTTTGCTTAATTTCAGCCAAAAGCATTCCATATTTCAGCGAGGGAAACCACATATCTATGGCAAGGGAGCCTTGTCATGAAAGGTTTAGTTTAACTAAAATCCAGATTTCTTTCGAAACAACCATTTTGATTGCAATTTTTAAGTTGTACTACTAATTTCTTCTAGTTCCTTAAATCACGTCTCTCTGCATCCACAAATAATAGTTCATAATTCTATTTATTCATTAATTAAAAATATCGCTGATTTTCTCCAGCAATTAATTGTTGCTAAGAAAAATCTGAGTATTTCTAGTCATCTCTCTGAATCAGCACTGGGAGACCTGTTTCGGTCAGGCAGCATCACTTATTTTCTGCTTCTCATGTAACTAAACAGCAAGCTGAGAATTGCTTTCGCTGGAATTTGAAAGGATATTGCAGTTTACTGTATGCAGGCTCATAACTGAAACGTTGGCGATATGAATGATAAGATGAATAACTATCTTTGGATCAAAAGGCACCTGCAAAGAGAAACAAAAACTACGGACCATCCGAGTCTATTTTAATGACAATAACAACAAAAGGAGGCAGATTAAGGTCTTTAGCAGGGAGTTTTGGGGAAAATAGGGATTGCTAGAAACAGATTCGAGGATCGATTGACTGGAATAATACTCTCAGGCACAGAGAACAGGTAATGCCTGAAAAGAATAAATCAAATATCTTATGGCATTTTAGGCATTCTTTCCTTTCCTAGACACTGCTTTTAGTTTTCAGAAATATGAACAATTCCAGGCAAGCAGAGAATAGCCTGTTCATCCCCCACCCTGTGATGAATAGTTGCATGTTAGCCTGTTCATTTAATGACAGCTATATATAGTCTGTACAATAAATCAGACTCCAGGACACAAATGCCTTCTGTTTACTTTTGAAATACCCTTTTTTCCCTGAGAAATATGATTGTTGCAAAAGTCTGATGTATCCACGTACATGTACAGGGATCCAAACAACTAATTACCTGAAGGTTTTGGTTCAGTAAGGTCCCCAGTCCTCCCAGAATTGCCTGATGCCCCGAGACCCCAGCGCCTCGCAGGATCCAAGCCTGCACAGATAGAGAAAATGAACTCAGCCCACTGCATGCAGCTAAGGGGGAAGCTCAGTCTGAGCTTTGCATGAAAAGTCTCATTTTAATCAGAGATCTCAGTCAATTACTTTGATTATTGCATTATAAACACTTGTCAGCTTTTATAATATGTGCCTTTGAAATATGATGCCTGAACTCGTCAGCCCCCGAAATGGCATTTTTTTAACCTGAAGTACACTATGACTTCTCTGTACAATAATTAACCAATTAGAGTTTCTACATATATTGCTACACATACATATGCTGCTACTCTTTGTCGGATGAAAATATCTGATGTTTATAAAATATCTGAAATGTTTCACTTCTAAGAAACAATAGAGATTCCCTTTCAGTTTAAATATTAGCAATTTTGTTTGGGCTGGAGGATGCAAGTTTCAAGTCATTCTCTACTGTCCTGAGTTCCACCTGCCACTGCCCAGATAGTCCATACAGCACTAATCCCACCTGCAGGATGAGAAATCCACGGGCTGCATTCCCACTCTGGTTCAGCCCCCAAAATATTGTTCTCCAGGGGAAAAAAAAATTTCTATCTTTTTCTTTCTTTTGGGAAAACTTTGCCTGCAAAGAAATGTAGTATAAAGTATTGAGAATTGCCAAAAGACATACAGATTATGTATATTTTTATAGCCGTGAAGTCACTCAAATGGCTTTGTCTCCATTTCATTGTTTGGCATAGATCACTTATTGTGCATATGTTTTCAGATGGAAATGCTGAATTAGACTATGGCAAAATGGATAATGCAGCCCTAATGCTAGCATGAGCTAATAAAAAACAGCAATGAATCTACTGTTGCAGATTGAAGTACATGCATTTCATATTATTACTCAAGGCTTGTCTCTCCGATTAGATGATTGCATAACCTTAATATTATAAATCTTGCATGATGTGAATTGTTCAGCTGTAACCATAATCAGTTTTTACTAAGGTGGCATTTCTGTCGTCTTGTTAAACACAAACATTATATATGCGCTAGTCATAATTTTATAACAGTTGCTTTTAGCAGGAGATGGCTTTGTCAGTCAGGAGATGCAGTTTAGCACAGATATGCAGTGCAAGTGCTTAAGATGCTCATAATGTCAGTATTTGCTTCAGAAAATATCGCTTTGTAGATCCTTTAATTTTCTGAGTGTAAATTTCTCTTCAGAAGAAATGGAAAAACTTGCAAGTTTTAGACAGAACTCTCTAAAAGCCACTTTTCAGATTTTCCAAGAACCAAGTTTACTTACTCGAGTGAAAATCGCTGTATACTCCACAGAAACTGCGGCACACCGGGAGCCTTCTCAGCTCTGAGCTCCCACTTATTCCAGCCCAATTTTCCACAGAGGAAACGTGGCCGAGCTTCACGTGTATAAATTACTAAAGGCATGGCTTTATGGGGAACGCGTGCTGCCACCAATGTTTAGGGGTTTAAGATCCACCATATAAACCTCAGTAAGGTTCTCTTCTCCCATCAATTCACCGGGGATTTACGCAGTTAAAACTCACAACCGGGTGATAAATCTCAAGGCACAATATGGGAAGAAGGGGACCCGACTGGTGCGAATACTGTCCTTTGTGCAGACCTCAGGGATTATTTAGTCCAACTTATCTCCTTGACAGATTTATTGGCTTCATCAGATGCTGTGTAGAAAAAGAAAAAAGAAGAAGAAAAAAAAAAGCAAAGCCAAATCTCTGCCTTGTTCAGGTAATGGACATTTTCCTATTTTTTGCTGTAGATCTTGTGTCGAGATAGTCCTTAACAAAGAGGAACATGTTGAAGAGATAAGGGCAATTCTAGTGCTTCCACGTCCTGTTACGTGTAGGAAACGCAGAGACCGCACAGTCAGGGAAAGGGGAGCATAAAACAAGAGCTATCTCACCTCTCTGGCTCTACAATAAATCTAATCAAGGGAGATTTCTTATTGGTTTTAATGGCAGCAGAATTGGCCCTATACTCAATAATTTTATACTCAAAATTACATCCTAGGTCTAATGTAAATACTAAGTTCAAATAACTTTTATCAGACAGTCTGAGGATGTGATTTTCTGGTAGGAGATATGAAATAATCAATTGCAGTGGTCTGTTCGTTGGATAGTAAGAGTCTTCTCTGTTTCTAGTGTGTTAAGCATACCTGTAGCAGCTCCTGGCATGTTTGTCGTTGTGGAAATCACGATGTTTTCAGAGGTGGGCATCCTCTGGTGAGAGGTAAAGGCAAGGGGAAATACCAGAAGCACAAGATTTGACTGCTCAGTGCTCCTGCAGATCAGAGCTGAGGTGGGAAGAAGTCATCCCCAGCGCTCCCCAACCACTTGCAGCCCGACACGAGGCAGTGCCAATAAAACCTCACACATACCCAATACTCACGAGCAGTTCCCAAACCACTTGTGCAAATGTTATTTGTTTGGCAGCTGCCTGCTCTCTGCCTGTATCTTGTGCTACAGCAAGACTTGCAGAGCCTTGCTGGAGAGTTATTAGGAATGGCTTTGGTTTATGGTCCAGAATGGGACCTCCAGCAACCTTCTGCTCCCAAACCCTCTAAAGCACTGGGCAAGCCCAGACTCAAGGTCCATGCCCAGGTCTTAATGGGCATCAAGGAGTTTAACTGCACATGACTCCATGAAGGTAAGAGAGGGATGGCTTGGGAGGCAACTCATCCTGCCAGAACCCCCGGCCAGCAATTATCCACAATGCTCTGCTAGCTGCTTTACTATGCTGAAACTCTGACTGACACTGGAGAGGGATTCCTCACATGCTTGGGAGGGAAAAATAGTTTTTAATATCAGTTTTTTAAAAAAAGAATATATGGCCCCTATAAACTGTTAAACTTCACTTTATTGATCATAAATCTGTGTTTTGCTCAATGCAAAAGTTTTTCATCTTCCACGGAAAAATGCTGAAACAGCTACAAATGTCAAAAACACAAAGTTTTCTCTCCTGGACAATTTATATGGAAGTTATTGGATTTTTTTTGTTTAAAAGCACTCTTACCATGCTGCGCTCGCCCACCGGGTTAGGAGAAATTGCCTTTCATTGCCAAGCTTTGTTCCTGCCCTTCTCCGCTGGGAACAGACCTGAAAAAATAAAGCAAGGGTGCTAGCTTCTTCTACGTATCGCTAGGGATGGAAGGGCTGAATTGGATAAGAAATCCAAGTGGTGGGAATAAGTCCTCAATAATATCAGAGAAGGAGATAGTCCTTTGCAAAGCCACTGCTAAAGCAGGGCACAGGCAGCAGAAATGCCACAGAGCTGAGCACGGGGCTCACAGCAGAGACACCTCGCATTGAGATTTATCCCAAGGTCCACCCTCAAATATGACGGCTGCTGCCAGCACAGGATGGCCAGGTCAGGTCCCATGGGAACAGTTCTGGGAGTTAATGTGGCCCTGGGGTGCGTCCCCCTGCTCCGTGACCGCAGACATGGTCCCATCTGTGTCCCAGCCTCTCCAGCTGCAAGTGGGGTGATGCACCTTGGGACCAAGAGATTAACAGCCCTGCCTCGGTATTAGTGATCTGCAAAAGCTGCCACGGTGCAAAGCAGGGCAAAGAAATCTTGATTTATTAATGGCAAAGCAGAAAACTGGAAGGAAAAAGCGGTGTATTCCAGACCAGGCAGGGGTGGTATTGAGAGTGAGATTTACCCTGTTGTAAGATGCATTTAAAATGGTCATTTTAGCTAAGGCAGCTGTGTGTTAGCAGATTTAATATATTTTGTCTCTTGAAACTTTTTCTTAATATCAAAACCCATTCAGGGGGAGGAATAATAGGAGAAAGGATATTTTTTCTTTGCATACAACTGTCCAAATTACAAGAATTGTGCTTTTGTCTCATAACCTGGAAGCCCCCTTTCTCTGCTTGTTCTCCATCATGTGGGACAACAGGTCTCTGTGCTCCCCTACGGTGGTCAGCATCTCTGTGGAGATAATGGACTGGATCATCACCTGGATGCAATGTTTCTCTTTGGTCATAAATCACAATGGGAATACAGTAAACAAAAGCAATGAAATATGAACCCACATAAATAAAGGAAGGGAAGGACTGTGAATCGTCTGGGGAAATCAGTGCAAACAAAGGGAGGAGGAGAGACTTGCACTCTCAGAGGAACCATGACAAATATACATCCTGATTTTAAAGTTAAACTGTTACTATAATTATTTAGGATTGGCCTTCTCCTGTGTCTCACAGGATGAGGCTTTGTTCTCCTTTCCTCTAATTTCATGTGCTTTCTGTTCCTCTTGGGTTTTGCTTTTATTTCTGTGATTTTCCCACTTCTAGTAATTCTGTCTACAAATACCCTTGTTATTTCATCATCCCTCCCAGCACACACAACTCCAGCTCTTGGATGGTTTCTTCTTCCTTTGCCTCTGTCCTGCTAAATTCCCATACTTCTTGACGCCAACCTAAGAACTCCAAACTGCTCCTGCAGTGAAAAACGCAGGTCAGTCAAGTTAGGGGCTTTAGCTCTCATCCACGTTCAAAAGTTGGGGTCCAACTGCATGTTTAATTAAACTTGAAATGTTAAATCATCCTTCACGACTGCCCAGCCCTCACCAGTATGATCAACTCTACAGTTTTGGAGACGTGATGATGGACACAAAATTGAGCAGGTAGTCCTATTAGGAGAGTAAGTAAAAAGGAGAGGAAAAAAAGATGCTGAAAATTTAAAAAAAAAAAAAAGTCCTGAAATCTTGGATGGGAATCCTTACTGCTAAAACTTTGCTTAATCTTGTAGACAGAATTTCACCCTTTATGTTTATTGAAATGGGGGTCAGAGGGAAGAATCTGTCAGTGCTTTGTTTGACACCAATAACTGGAGCAAAACTACATGTCCATTCCATTGTGGAAACAGCTCTGTTTTCCTAAGCATCATTGCAGACATACCAGGTAGTCTAAAATACCCTGGGATTTATAATTTGAGCAGAGTTATTTTATATATGTCAAAACCAGTGGCTAATCTTGCTGTCCTGAGGCTACTTCCATGTGACAACTAAACTACTAAACACTACTTCACCAAACCGCTGGCTGCCACAGTTAATTCGTAGCCCCTGGGATCCAACACTTTGTGTTTCACAGAGCTGAAGAACCCTATTTAAAAAATATTAGTTGTATTGAAACATGCAGGATACAATTTTTAAAAACATATTTTATTTTCACCGACCTTATTGGATTTTATTTTCTCCTTATGGAGACAATGGCACATTCACATAGATGCTACTATTTAGGACTTGACAAACTCCCACTTTTAGCAGTTTGTTGAATGTTCGGTTCGGCTTCCTCCTAATGAACTAAGGCGTCTACAAGGATTTTTAACACAGGTGTAATTTTATTTTCTAAAATAACACATGTCTATCTGTTTGGTGATGTGTGTATATTAGAAGACAGGATAAAATAAACATAACGTGGGGCTTTGATCTGAACCACATTTAAGCGGTACAGGTAGAATCATGTTTCTTTTGGATCAGCTGCTTTGCTTCAGCTTTGTGGTGCAGTTAATAAATGCTGCAGACTGCCTTTTCAGAGCTTATAAACTTAGCAGAAATAAAAGGAACTAAGGAGTCTGACAACTGAGTGAAGCTTATAAATGCCACTGAAAGCCTTTGGGGCCCTGGCTCCTGGGGTGTATATCAGAGCCCTTGCAGGGTTTATAAATTCTGCTTATTTACTGGCAGGTTTCTCTCCTGACCATAAAAACCATAGGTCAAAAAGCATTGCTAGATGGCGAACAAGAAGCCTAGCTTTCGTTTAACTCTGACTTCTTCTAACACAAACCTGTGTGGCTCATCAGTAAAGCTGCGGTGGATAGTACTGAATATCCCATGGAGTCCGTCACGGGGAAAGTATCTGCAGCTCCTGACTTGATGTAGCACTGATCCCCTGGAGAAGTTAGCTTCTGGCTCCTGTTCAGGCTCTATTTGCATCTCTCTTTGCACTTTACAACCCAGGGAGCCCAGCCAGTTAGCTCAGGCGGGACTGCTTTGGGCTCAATATTTTAAAAGCGCATAAGTCAGTTGAGCTGCTTCTCAGCAGGGGACAAGCAGGACCAGCACTTGGGGCTGTGTCTTGTGTCTGGGCTGGCTCCTGGCCCCCAGGATGTGAATTGAAACGGCCGTTTGCTTCCCCTCCACAGGCTCACCTCCATCTCAGCTTCAAGGAATTTGGACTCATGAATAGACCGATTTATTCACAGGAACCCAACAAGCCCTTCACCGATTTGGTGCTCCTGAGCGTTGCTGTAGGCAGGCATGCACCTGGCAGGAGCAGGAGGACGAAACATTGTGATCATGTCGGGTTCCTTCTAAGCATCCTGGTCCCAGCTCCACTCCACCCGCCCGCCGCCTGACAAACTGCTGTAATGGATAGGCAGTGGCCTTCAGTAGAGGGGCTAAATTTAAAACTTTCCTATGCTTCTCTTGTCAAAGTTAAAAGCTTTTCATGTCTGTGTTAATGTTCCTTTTTTTTTTTTTTTTCTCCTGTCTGCTGGCACCAATGACAAATACTACATCTTGCATTGAGTAACAGTATATTGAATGGCTGGCAGAGGCAGAATACGGCACCTGTAATTTATCTCCGGGAGTTTGGGTTGGATGACACTGCTGGGAACAGACTGGGGCTCTGAGCTGTCACCTGATTACTAATTCTAGGATTTCTCCTCCGAGAGTGAGAAGGAGTGAGCTAGGATGAAGGGTACAAAAAGCAAATCAATAAACAGGTTAGTGTTTGCATCATTATTAACACTCGGGCTGTCAACACACCCATTGAAACTATCGCTCAGGGCAGCTTCAGATTTAATGGTCAGTGTAACAGATTTACTGTAAATGTTAGCTAAGGCAGAGTGGGAGGGGGGGATCTCATTGACAAATAACAGAGATTTCAGTGGGATGCATGAAACCGTTTATGTGTGTGCATAAATAACGGCGCGATCGCCAGGCAGAAGCGGGTGGCTTTCTGCCGTATTTCTTCCCGCGGGGCTGCAGCGTATCCCTCCGGGCTGCCCTTCCCTCCCCAGACCCCCTGCCTCCCTCCGCTCTCAGGCAGCAGCCGCACATCAATTAAATCACCGAGGGAGCTTCGATCTTGGGAACCTGTCAGAAACCCCTTAATAGCCTAGAGAAGGGAGGGAAGGGTGGTGCTGCCATCTCCACGCCAAATTAGCCCGTGATGGGAAAAAGCTTTAAATGAAGTTGGGTTTTATTGTCTTTACCCAACTGATGGGCTCCTGGCATTTTCCCTTCTCTGTGGACAAAGTCATCTTTGCAGAGCTTTCTCAGGAAAACTACTGGCATTGCCCCTTCCCCAGTGATCTGTCCTCACACTTTCCACAAGTAACACACAACCGAGCAGCTCTGAGCAATATAAATGAATGCATGATCAAGTGTCTCTGCTTAAATTACTGATGAAATGATAAATCTGTTGCAGAGTAAATTGGCTGAAGACGAATCTTTCCGAGTCCTGTCGGTGCTGCCACTTCTTCAAATGAAAACCCTCGTAAAGAAATTAAACTGGTTAAAACACAAGGCACCTAAATTCAAGTAGCTTTTGTGGTGGAGGGTTTCCCAGATTGCACTGTCATCTCAAACAGATCCTTCTTCAGGAAGACTGTGTTGCTTTATTTTTTTGTTTTGGTTTAAGTGATTCCCGCAAACACATTTATAGTAGTGCATCAGTCTCTGGGTAACTGTTCTCACTCACTGCTGCTGCCACGAGAAGAAGGGACTGGGATGTACCAGCCACGTGTAGCTCGCTCTGACTCAAGGGCTACTCACCGCCTTGAAGGTTTGAGGCTAATAGCAAAATATAAAATGCTGGAGCTCACTGCTTTGATCTTCCCAAACTGCATCTTCATCTCCTGTCCTCCAGGCAGACACCTCAGGAACTGCTTTGCTCAGTGCAACCTCAGAAAGTGTGTTTTTGTACAACGGATTAAATTTCTTGTGCTCCAGGATGAAAGGAATGCCCACCCCAGTTGAACTCTGCCTTCAGAGCAGGAACTCAGGATGGAATCAAAGATGTTTGAAAGCTCCTAACCATGTTCTAAAACTAAACCAGTAAAGCTATTTCAAATGTCTCTCACAGGAAACTTTCGTTCAGACCAGCTACAGGGAGATGCAGCAGAAACTCAGGGCAGAGTTTAAGACTATTTGAGACCCGTCTCTCTGCAGGGCATGGACCAGTCAGCAGAGCCCAAGGCTGGTGTGAGGTTGGTCACTCAGCAGGCATCTCGGGAGCAAGAGCAGCACAACTACCTCTCCCCCTCGCTCCAGACCATCCCAGCCTTCATCTAGCTGCACGCAGCATCTCAAGATGCTTTTTCTGCTTATCTACCTACAGTGAATTTGATAAGCTCCGTCATTAGTGCGACTGCTCTTTAAACACACTATACAGTAGGGACAGGCTTCTCTCAGCCCTTAATTTCATTATAAACAAGCCCAAGATGAAACCCAGGTCGTTCACAGCAGAGCTTCCTGAATGCCCTTTCTGCCAGGCAGCCTCCTGTGAGAGGGGCAGAGGATTAACCCATTAGCACCAGCAGCTCTGGGCTCTGGGACAGGCTGTGCGACACCTGCAAGTGTCTTCCATGTTTTGTGGCTTGCATTATTTGCTGGGACCCTAAGCCCTGCCCAGACCCAGTAGGAACGGGCAGGAATCACAGGCTTGGTGGGACACAGGGGATGCAGGCAAGGCTGTCTGGTGTTACAGTTTGTAAGTGCAAATATTAAAGCCCTCCAATAGTCTCAGACCCCACCAACATGGATCTGTGTTCATGTTGCTTGATTTTGGTGGTGTTACGTTGTGGTTTAACCCCAGATCTCCTTAGCAGATCTGGTACCATAACTCTGCCCATGCACTGGGGGACCTCAGATGGACATCCCAAAGGTGATGATGACCTGGGACTGTGTCATCCATTCAAACTCCGCTGCCAATGCTGCATTCCTCTCCGGAGAGCATGTCTACTTTGTGCCACGAAGATGTCAGCTCGGTCTCCCAGGCTTCACAAAACTTGCAACATTAGAAGCTCAAAAAAACAAACGCAGCAGCTGCAAAACCAGCATTAACGCGTTTAGGTTTGATTTTGATTTCTAAAGGGCTAGTGGCAAAGGAAAGCTCTAGCTGTGGAGCCTCTCTGTGGAGTTGAGCTCTAATGCCTCTAGAAGAGAGCAGCCCTGTGAATTCAGAGAACCGCTTGCTTGCTTTAATCTGCATACTATTGACTAGAGGAAGAACAAACCTCCCTTGCAAGCCTTAATTGGAGCAAGTGGCGTCTGACGATTTTTGTTTAAACTGTAAAAGAAGACTCCTCCCTGGTGGGAGCTGTTCAGCAATCAAAATGAGGAGGGGGAAAAAAAAAAACCACCAACCCTTGCTGCACACAGCTTGGCTGTGCAGTGGATAACACAGCGGAGAGCGGCCCTGGGAGCTGCTGAGATATTTGGACAAGGTGACCTCGTACCAAGCACATTAGCTGTATTATCGGCCTATAAACTGTCTCACTGCTTTACATATTCGTATGGCCCACATATTGAAGGAGAAGATTAGCTTGATTATCAATGGGGGAATGAGCCAAACAATTACTTTCATTATTGAATATCCAATTAATTATTCAGGAGGCAAATCAATTATTCATATCTCATTTAAACTGGGTAGGGGGAGAAGCGTTGCCACTTGGCAGAGCTGTTCACAGCCTCTTTGGATACAGCAGGAATTGTGCTGCAACAGGGAGGAACTGTGTTGGGAGCAAAAGCTGGCCCCAAAATGATTTTCCCCAGGCCTCATGGATATCCATCCATGGACACTTGATGGCCAAGGCCAGTTCTAGGGAACCATGACAGTTTGGGTTTCCCTGTAGGGTTGCCTCAGCCGTGATTATTAGTACCTTTTTAATGTGATACAAAGCCCCTTCCAGGTCAGCACCGACAGGAGTTCAGAAGCCCATGGGAGTTAAGCACGTGCCATGGGAGCGCTGATGCATTGAGGACTTGGAGATATTTGTTTTTATGTGAAAGTAAGAAAGAAAAAAGCTCTCATCCAGATAGCAAGAAGGAATGTCCTGGAGAAAAGCACTCTTAAATGTTTTTCAAAGCCTGATAGTGTTATACATAGATTTTACCAGCAAAACATCTGTGTCCTGCTTCCCTCATTTAAATAATGGAAATAAAAAAAAATAAAAAATTTGCCCACCGTCTGGTTGCTTTTGCTGTTCTTTCTTTGGAGGCAGGAATGGGCACAGCATCGCGCACAGCCTAGTCTGCGTCCAGATAGCATCATCCTTTGCCATGGCCACGCATTGTGCTCCCATCCCAAGCTTCAACAAGCAACATTGCTGGGATCAGAGCACGCGGTGGCTGCACTGCAGAGCAGAGGGTAAGGACAAGAGAAAGGGGAGAGAGAGACAAGGCAAGGAAAGAAATACAGCCACCGAGAGAGCAGATCCAGGAATATAATCAGGGTGCAAATGATACGGAAAGGCCAAGGTCTGAAACCCCTGCTTTTCCATAAAACTACCCACACAGGCGGTGACAGCTGGCTGTAACTGTTTGAAAAACAGGGAAACAGAAGGAATCACAACTCTGTGTGTGTGTGTGTGTGTGTGTGTGTGTGTGTGTGTGTTTTCAAGACAAATGGGTCCCTGGGACATTCAGTGTCTGGGAATGCTCCTTTCCTCCTTGCTCTCTCACACAGTCACTTGTCCTCACTGTGGCCAAGGTCCAACCCTCTGGAAATCTCAGTTTGGTTTTTATTTTGGTTTTTTTTTTTTTTTTTTTTCCACAAGCAGAAGCAAGTGATACCATATTGGAAACAAATTGTCAATTACTGAACAATCAAGCCCTCCATTTGTTTGTTAGATTGGCTCTCAAATAGTCCGATTAATTATAACAGCACTAATTATTAAGATACACTGGTAGTCATCTCCTATTTCAGAGAGAAGGAGAAAGTCTTTCCTCTGCTTTTGCTGTCACAGTAGCAGCCTTACCCAATAGGGCGATTTATCTCTGTCAAGCCACTAAAATGATAATGCCAATTAAATCACACAAGTAATTGCTGTTGGGGTCCCCGTGGATTTCTCCCAGCAGAGTCAGGTGGAATACGAATGCAGACTGGCCGGGGTGGGCTGGATCCTGCGGCAGGGAGCACCGTGCTGCCCTCCGCCTGCACAAATCCCTGTCCCCCTTTGATCATGACGGTGGGGACCCCAGGGCAAAGCTCTCCAGCTTGTGCTCACAGGCTCCCCAGTAGCCCCAACAGTGCGTTTTCACAGCCAGAAGTGGGTCAAGCTGCTCAAACAGGAATGCCACTGAGGACCCATGGCATGAAGAGATACGGGGCTGTCCCTTTTTGTTTGCTCCAGAATCAGCTGGTTTTCTTCTCATGGCTTTGGTAGTCTCTAGCATCTCTCGCTCCTCACCTGCTTGGACCTGGGCTGTGTCCCCCATCCCCTCAGACCAGAAGTGCAGCTGACTCTCCAGTCAGAGATAGCATTACAGGCCTCCCCGTACACATACACTGTAAAATGTAAAGATATACGTACAACACGCACATACATGCAGCCTGGTCCAGAGAGGCTTGAAGAATCACATACACAGGTAACGGTGGTTACGATTGCCACGGCTGCTGCAAAAGGAGGGGTGCGTGCCCCCACCTCCTGTCCTGTGCTTTCTGTTTATTGTAATGAATCGATGTCTCTGCATCTGGGCAAACCCCACCTAAAAAGAACGGTGTGATCTAACCCAATCTCGCTTCTCATTCAATTAAACCCCGTGAAAGCAGGCATGTAACCTTGTTAATATCACGTTTATTAGAGGGAAGGGGGACAGAAAATTAAGATATACTTCATGTTGTTGCTAATTAGAAAAATTGAGACTTTGCATCTGTGCAAGGCAGAGCAACATGTGGCATTAACAGATGTGAACTCATTACACAGCTGCATCGTAGGAAATTGTGCCACCACAGCGACAAAAATCTCAAAATCAGATTTCTCCCAATGCCTCAGCTTCCCATTGCCTTCTCCTTTCTTCCTCTATAAAAGTTTGTTCTGGGGGTGTTGAGGATTTTTTTACTGTTTTATGTTAGGAAGCAGAGAGGAAGGGGGCTGTTCTTGTTGTAAAGATACACTGAACCCCCCGGAAAGCTCAGAGCAGAAATAAGCCAGACTGCAGAGTGAAAGCATGACCACTGGCTCCTGCTAAAATACAGGCAAAAGGTGGTACATGGCTGGAATAAAACCCATCCTGCCTGTCCCCAGCTATAGTATTTTCTGCAGGGGGGCAAGCAGGGAGAATTGCAGGCAGCCTCTTCCCCAGGGTTTTCCAGACATCGCTTCTCTGCAAAGCAGGGGGGGAGTGGGAGTAATACCTTAAATGAGGTGTCGCCGATAAAGTGCTTCAAATCCTGCCCTTCATCCCCTTGGGAGCTGTCTAACATCACCAGACCACTTGTCATCAACAGTAAAGAGCAGCCAAGTAGCATGAAAATAGGTCGCTTTTTTATCATTTCCTCTGTATATTCTGCTTAACTTTTTGTCTCAGACAGTGGAAGCCAGTCCCCGGGGGCTGGATCGGAGCCTCTGGGAGGAAAGCAGAGGTCAGGCTTGGGATTCCTCCCTCACAGAGTTACGAAGAGCTGATTTGCTCTCTGGCACAGTTGAAAGCAGCCCAGCAAAGCAGCTGCACAAAAATGCAACAACTTTGCTGAGGTTTGTTTCATTTGTGCCTTATTCAGCTCTGGAGAGGCTCAGCTGTATTTCTGTGCAGTCAAAAAAAAAAATAAAATCACGGTGTTATCAAGAGCTGTCGCCATAGGAGGTTAACAGGTTTGGGGAGGCACAGGCAGGGCATCGGGGTAAGGGGCTGGAACCCTCTGGAAAATGAGCCCCAAAGACTGTTTGTCTTTCTCTGAGAAGCTTTTGCAGGAACCAAGTGGAAGTTTTGTTGCAAGTAATACAATTTCTTTCCACCCCCTCTCATTCCCAAAGATTTCTACTGACTTGAAATACCACATCAAACGTCTATCTGACCCCAGCGCTCTGCCTCTCCAAGTTGTCTTGGAGCAGGATGCAGCACAAGAGCTATGCCTCGGGCGGTATCTGGAGCGCAAGATCTAGTTTTTCTCCTGATCCTAAGTACACCAATGTGGGTATATTGCTAAAATAAGTCTTCTGTTTAAGAGCTTTGCTGGAACAAATGGCTTCAGTAAATGGTGCTCCAGTGCAATTTGCCTGCTGCCTCCCTCACAGAAAAAAGCATTGGAGAGAAAAAAACCCAAAAAACCAAACCAAACAAAAAACCCCCAACAAACCCTGATTTTTAACAACAAATCTGGTTGGTGAGCATGCTATGGACTGTGTGGCAGAGCTCTTCCCTGCATTTGCACAGCCAAAGAGTTGGCTAACATGGATTTTACAGTGGCTGTTCCGAGCAGGCACTGGTAGCAATGTTCCTCACTTGCACCATTTTATCGAGAGCCCTTTATCTTCCCTTTGTCCCACGCAAACATGCTGCGTGCAGCACAGAAACCTGTCACCCCACACACACTGCTGAGGCCTTCAATCCCTTTGTGCAGGCTGTTTCATTTCATAGACTCAAGGGTCACTTTTATTGTGGTCTCCGCTAAATGAAATCACAAAAGCAATTTAAAATCGCTTAAGCAAATCATGAAAGATGCAATATGAGGAAAGGGCTGTGAATAATGGTTAGCCTAAAGCATTGCAACAAAGGGAGTGACTGTGCCTCTGTCAGGCCCTTTCTCTTGGTCCGTATCCTTCGTGCTGAATTCCTCATCTTCTGCCTCAGATTTTGGGCAGGAACTCATCTAAGGAGAAGGACGCTCTTATCAAATTTCTAACATTGCCTGCTATTCTTCATGGAAAATGATCTCCAGCATGTAGAGAGCACTGCAACTGAGTACGGCATTTCAGATATGCAGTAGGCAGAAAATAATAACAAAAACACATGATACCATTTTTATCCTGGAAATTATTTTCTGGGAGAAAAGAATTGTCACTGTACCCTGTGGAACTTCATCCTTATCTGACCACCCAACACTCAGCAGAGACTTCTGGCTGCCTCCAAGCTTTGTCCTAGTGGTCAATGGTCCAATATAGAACAAAGTTAGAGGTGACTAAAATGGAAATCTCAAGCAACTCTGCTTCCCATTCCATCCCACCATCAGGGATATGCTTCATAGTCCATTTTTGTTGCCCCATGGATGATTTTCTTGCAGCTTTGACAAGGTCTGTCCACAGTTTTCTTCATCTAGGTTTTTTCAGGCAGCATTCAAAGGCTTTATGAAAGCAGCAGCCAATTGTGGTGCCTCAACTTCTGGCTGGGAAGTGGGAAGAGAAGAAAGGAGAGGGACTGATCTGAGTCTCAACGTGGTGCTCAGAAACTGCAGGCAGCATCATGAGTGGCTTTTGAAAAGCCTGCACTTTTGCTCTGGTGATGCTCAGCTTTATGCAGGAGGAAGGCACACCCACGTTTCCCTCCTATGGCCAACACTTCCCAGCTCCCAGCCTTGCGGTTTCCAGCTGGACCTATTGGACAATATTCAAAACTGGATTTAAGTGTTGCAGCAGACCCTCATCTATAAAATGTGATCCAGCCTGAATCCACACTTCTGAAACAGCAGAAACACTGCAGATTGCACCCCTTTTTTTTAGCTGAGGATCACATTGGATCGCAACACCACCTTCTCAAGTGGACACGCTCTGCCAATCACAAAAAGGATCTTACAGAGCCACTGTCTACCGGCCTGAAGAGCCCCAAAGGCTGGAGAGGATTTGGCAATACTGAAAGGAGAAATGAATTCCTGCTCTGGGCGTTCACGAGATTTCCAGTCTTGCCACACCACCTGCTCACTAACCCTAAAGATCCCCAGAGCATCTGGAGAGGTCAATATAAAGACAGTAGAGAAGTTGGCTCAGAAGAGAAGACCTTTCTATTTCTTCCCTCAAGAAATGATTCAATAAATGCTTTCAGGATATCCCCCCGCCTTCCGAAAAGCACTTCTAAGCTTATGCATGATAATAACATTTCCCACATTTTAAATTCGCTCAGATAATCTTGCTAAAAGCTATTAATAACCCACCTTTAGCTGCAAGCACACGTGCACCTGTGTGCGCGAGAAGACAAGCCATCTCTGGTGGAGCGAGAGCGTCAATGAAAAATGAACTGCCTGAAATTAACTTTAAGCGTCCAAGTGATTAAACCATTGTGCTGTGATTGTGTACAATACTCCCTTTCTTCAGCAATTAAGGCTGTATTGATCAGATACCATGAGGAAAGGGACTGGCAGAGTAATGCTCATTCAGGCTGCCATAATTAAGAGTGATCATCTATTGTTCTGGAGCACACGACATAGCCCAGCCCCATCAGGCTCTTTCCTCTCGCCTCCCTCTCCCCTTGCTGGCCCTCGCTCCCCCATGGCAGCCGCACGAACACATGGATTGAGCATCTGCTTGGAGTAAAAATCAGAGCAGGAGCCGGCTGAAGCATCTCTGTAGCAGGTCAGGGTGAAATCCATGTCTTTCCTGAGCCACTCAGTCTCAAGACAAGCACCTTCCGCTATTTACTAGCAAGAATGGAAACAATGGGAAAAGGAGGGGAGCATAAGAGAATACAGCCCATCACATCTGAAAGCAAGTTTGGGGCAACCAGACTTCAGCAAGGCTTTGGAGAAATGGCACCTCTGTGTCAGTGCAGGTCATTCCAGCAAGAACCAACACCTCCCAGAAGAGATCCTCCCACTCCCCAAACAAATCCTGGTTTTTATGTTTAGGTGGGGGGTTTTTTCCTCAAAAAGTACTCAAGCCGATCTTCTGCCCCTAGACACAGCTTGAAATTGGCTCCTTATTTATATCTCACCTAGCAAATTTGTTTCTCAACTTCTGCTGAACCCTTGCTAAGTGGCAGTGTGACCAAACTCTCGCTTTGCCTTTTTTCACTTCATGGTGCGTAGCTCCAGCCTGTGGAAATTGGCATGGAGCAACAGCATTTAAAATTTCATCTGACAGACTATACGCTCATAATTTCTATGACAACAGTCCTTGGGCATTTAAACTCTTGTGGTAAAGGGTATTTCCTTGCTCAATTATTCTTGTTCCCAGTATATCATTTCTCAGTGTATTGATGGTACTTACTGTGAGCCTCAGAAAAGTAATACATGTCAATCAAAGCGTGTAACTGTTGGCTTGGGGAAGGATTTGGGTCATTTCCTCATGAAGACTACAGAATGCAGCACCTGAAAACATACTTCCCAGAAAGCAGGGGCATATGGCACTGAGCCACATCACTCTAGATGTGATACAGTGATTTATTATTCACCCAAAAGACCTTCCAAAACCTGACGCTGGCATCTACAACAATGTGATAATCACTGATATTTTCCTTCATCTCTGTGGATTGCTATCAAACTTGAAACAAAGAGAAATGATTTGCATAGCTAGGTGACATTTCAAACCACGGTAGCCTAATTTTTAGCTTGGTGCTTTAACACCAAGAGTGTCTTTCCAGTTGTTGTGTGGAACTCATAAGTATGGCTGCAGCTTTCTCATTTTCAGTATTTGTCCCACTTATCAAGCTAAAAGGATAGCCTGGCAAGTAGGGATGGCACGTGTGTCTGATCACGCAGTCCACATCCATGCGGTGCCTTCATTTCATAAAAATAAATCAAGGATGCAGTCCTACACTCTCAACCTAGTCAGCCTCTATTCACTTTAAATACATGTCTCACTACTATATTCACAGTTCTTGTTTTAGCAGATGAGATGTGGCCTTGCAGTTGTTTTTCCAGTTATCTCAGTCCTGGCCCTCATGGAGATCATTGTTCATCTCTCTGTCAGCCAAAGTGCCCTGCTGAACGTAGGTCTCCTTTCTGCCTTTCAATGAAGAGTGTTGCATTCTGCTTGACAAAATGCACGTCCTTGATAACTAGTATGTCCAGGTGCTGCTAGTCCGAACCCTGGCACTGTGCAATTTCATTTTGCACTGCCCTAGATCAATCCTGTTTACTTTCAATGGTACAAGCTGCTGCAGGAAGAGAGGTGAAGATCTCTGCTTTGCTCTTTTTCTTCCTCTCTCACAAGCTCAATGTTACTCAACAGCTCATGCCCAGGCAGAGTAAAGGGTTAAGCATGAAGATCTGGAAGAGACTGTGCTGTCCTGACACAGTGCTGCCCTTTTGCCTCTTCCTCACACACACACACACTGTTCACATAGCCTGCATTCCTCTCCAGTTAACACCATTAAGCTTTGACCTGAACTAGAGATAGAGCTAAATATGTGTGCACCTGTCCTCTTATAATGACCTGCTATTATCATTTTCCACCCCTCTTTTTTGATTGATGGATATTATATGCATAATGACCCTCAGGATTTTTTCCCCCCTCTTTTTGTTAGGCTTTGCTAAAGCAACCTGCAAATTAATTTAATATCCTCTTTTGGTTGGGAGCTATGAAACGAGGGCTCGAGGCTGATGATGCGTAAACCATTTGTGGCATGTATTTAATCTCCGGACAATGGATAGAGATGTTAGTGCATGCTACACTAAGTTCTATTTACGCTGGCTATTAAGTGCAGTCAAGCTGAAGGCAATCGGAGCACATTACAGGGCCTAATGGGAGAGGATGCTACACAACAGTACATTAAAGACTGAAAATGAATTAAGAAGGAAGCATGGTAGAGAAAGCAGACAAGGAAAGGGTTCTGTATACAGATAACTCTTATTGACAGCACAAATATTCATGTACTCTGAGTTCCCAAATCCAATTTTGGTATTGGATACCACTCTAGAGGGAATGTTTTGAACTCCATTTTCATGCAGATACAAAATGACTTGCAGTCAGCCTGCTCCCTCCCACCTCCCTCTCAGTAGCTTGCATAACCCGATGCTGGGAAATGCATCCCTGTTAGCTACCTTGCAAAGCTAAGCTGGATTGCTCTTGACCAGCTAAAATCAGGCCAAACTTTCTTGGCCTGCTCCCTGAAATGCATCTGGCCCCAGGAATTATGAATATACCCTGCTGCACTCCCAGTCCTGTTCACTCTCTTTGGCACTTCTCGCTCTGGCTGTTGCATAGCTGAGAAAATTCAAGCCCTCTGGGAAAGATGGGAGAAAAATGCACAATGGGAGAAGCATACAAGTTGTGAACAGTGTATCTTTGCTATTGACTTTTTTCTCCCTGGTATCTAGGTAGGAAGAATTCAGAGGTGACAAAATGCTGGCCTCCTGTCTTTTCAAAACCAAGCTCCAGAAATGAAGAATGACATTGTTTTACTCTCTCACATGCACAATTTTATGAGTTTGCTTTTACGCATAAAAATCTCCATGTGTGAAGAGACTGACTCACTATGACTTTCTGAGTAAGGTGGCTTCATTTTTATTGAAAGAAAAGCCCAGTTTAGTTTACAATTAACAGCTTGCACGTGAGAAAGAGCAGCAGCAACCAACCTGCTGAAACCACACGCTGGCACCTACCAGCTCTGCTCGGTATTTCAGCAAGGCTCTTCCAAGATCAGGCTCTGACTATTATTCCACCCAGGGGTGAGATTCACGCCAGAAGCCCAGATTGCAGACACACACCTGACCCACTCCCTGCTCCTTCAGTGGAGGGAAATAAACTGTGTCCTGAAAGCATTTACCCAGAGTATCTTTTATGTTTATTTTAGGACTATATTACCCCAACTACGCTTGGATAAGACAAAAGAGTTTTCCTTCAGAACAGGAATGTGTTAATGAACAATTTTTCCTCTCTTTAGAGAGCCCAAAGCCTTACCATCTCCTCCTCCCACTTCTTGAAGCACTAGTGTAGAGTAAGAGCATAAGGGAATTACTTTTCACATAGCCAGTTTATTCTAAAAGCATGTCTGGCAATAAAAGGAGAGAATATTAGAATCATTTAGCAACCATCATGTTTTGGCAGTAAGGGAGAGCTTTGGGTCTCTTAAAATGCTAGCATAGTAAAAAAAAAAAAAAAATCAATTCATTGCTAACATAAACAGAAACCAATACCTGAGCATAAAATACTTACATAGTATTTTATACTGTGTACATAGTACACAGGAATTTAAACTAGTCTTTTCAAGCGAGGCATTGACTAACCACTGAATTTGTCTGGTTTTAAGGATCAAACTTGTAAGCTTGCTCTGCAGAAAAAGGAGTGCATTGGTTTCCAAACGAACCTCCCAAGTCCAACACAAATGACTTTCACACTGTACTTGGATAGGGCTGGAGGGAAGAGGTAGGAAAAACAGTGTTGGTTCACAAAGGTCTTCTTTTCTTTGGCTTTTGATGGTAGTGAAACACTTTCTCCCCTCAAGGACATTCTTGTTGATGTGCGGATAAGTGTCCTTTCTGTTTCTGGAGCAAAACATCTTCTGGAATAAATATGTTACTTACATTTTCTATTAAATGCCCCTTAATTATTTAGTATTGTTATTTTCCTTCGGAAAACAGCCTTGCTGATGTTTATAGGAATTTGAGACCTTCTTATATTTCTGCAATAAGTTCTTTTGGTCACTGTCATTCCTGTCTACAGCCTCCTGTGACACCAAGACAGCCTGAATTAACTCTGGGGTGTTTGTAGCAGGCAGACACTACACAGCTACCACGTGTGCTACTGTTCGTGATAATTTTAGCACTACCTCCTGCACTATTCCTGTACCCGCAGCCCAGCACACTTGGTAGCTGTCTCACAGCATCGGTCTTTCAACAATGCCCCAAGTTACACGTAGTGATGATACTCAAGTCACAGACAAAATGTGTTCATGTGAGGCCTTGGTGCATCTTCTCCCTTTTTTGGGTGTTGAATATGATACTCAGATGCTGCAAGCTGCAGAACAGCTCAAAAGCAAGTTGGCCTGAAGCCAGCTTGAGATCCTTCCTATTTTTAAAAACGTCTTGAGAGGAGGAAGAGTAAGGGAGAGCAGTGAGCAAGTGTTTCCTTCTTGCTAGTGCTATAAATCTAATTACAGCTTTCTTCTTCACTTTCTTCTTGAGAAGTGCCCTGTCATCCCATCCCCACCAAAAGACTAACTGGGGTCAGCCCAAGAAAGAACAGTGTTCTCAGAGCTCTTACAGACCTCAGAACCTCTGTCCAGAAGACTAAGGGTTGGATGGGCATCATGCTGAGAAAAACTTACAGCCGTAGAGGAAAGGAGGGTGAAGGAGAGGAGAGTCAAGGAGTGAAGCAGTATCATGCACAATCAGCAAGAAACATTTGTCAAAGACACAGAGGACCTCTTCTCCTGGGGTTAACAGGAAGAGATTCCCACCATGACCAAAGAAGAAGGTGCGTCTACCTACCAAGCACCCTGCATTGCTCGCTGGTAAACCAGGAACATCGTTCTGAGGCCACATGTATAGACCTGTGAGTAACGCAAGGCAGGCGGTACTTTGCACTTTGCTTTCTCACTGAGTTTTATACAGCCTAACAAGTTCTCCACAGTTCAGTGAGTGCTTAAAAGGGTCAAAGTTTCTTGTTGTTTATAAGAAGAATGTCTGTGGTTTATCACCAATGCAATAAAACTGCTGAAAATAATAATCATAATCTGTGGATCTAACCCAACAGAAATGTCACAGTCCAATTCAGCACCCTTCCCAGCCAAGATACAACAGTCATCTACAGATAATTAAACTCTCTATGAAAGCCAAGTACACAAATGAGAACCCATTGGGCAGTGCCATAACCCTCTGTTAGCAGTTAAAAACATCTCTTAGCAACATGGCAGCGTGAAGGACTTTGAAAATAGCCCTGTGAATACTTGCTTGCAGGGATCCAGCCTCATCTGGAAGCCATCATAACCATCACCTTGGCAAATACGCCTCTCTGGGCACCCTACACATGCTCAGATGATGGTTAAACCACTCCTTGGTGCTGTCTCACATGTGGTTACATGAGGTAAGGGAGCAGAGTCTCCTAGATTCACTATTGACATTGCAACACTATCAATTTGAATGTACTGCTCAAGAAGAATAAACATGTTTTTGTTTAAAAAAAAAAATCTACATTTCTAAAACTGTCTCTGATCCACTGACACATTCCACAGGATATGCCATTGCTCATGCAAACATTGGGAAGTCCCCTTTTCGTGCACATGATCAGAGAAATGCATCTGCAGGGTGTGTGGAGGGAGGGGACGGGACAAACAAACTCACAAAGACAGTAAAACCTTCCACTGAAGATGTAGATGAAAGGCAGAGAGACGGATGTGAAGGCAATGTATTAAGCAAAGCACATGGATGTTTTGTCCAGATGTTTTGCTGCTGCTGCTGCTGAGCAGAACTGGCATGTTCTCCCAGGCCCGTATGATGCAAAGTGGAAGAATGAAAAAAAATTATTCTAAAAGATTAATTTAAGATAGTGAACAACTGAAGGCCTGCAATCCCTGATTTTGTTTTCCACATTACAGGCTCACATGCCTATTGCCCAGGATTTATGCTTTGGGGTACTTGGCAAAAGGTGGAAAAATCCAACAAGTTACAGAATACTCCCTTTAAAGATAATCCATCTTTTTAGTTTGCCCTGATGACTTTGTGATATTTGTATGGATCATAGATACTGCATATTCCCCTGATAACCTTGGGGATTGGGGTAAATAAAGGCACTGAGGGTAGGAAAAGCATGTTGTCCTGATTCAGAAGGTTGATATGAGAGCACAAGCAAGCTCAAGGGAGAGCATTTAGAGTAGGGCTAGCAAGAGAGGTAAGTAGAAAGAGCCCAAGTTTTGCATAGAAAAAACAGTGGTTCACCAAGATTGCTGGTAAAATACGGCACGGTTTTGCATGAGCTGGTTTATCAGGAGTAATAGCTATGTATTTATTTAGCCGACTTAAAATAATTTTAAAAAATCCATGCAAGGTATTTTGACTCATTGGCAGCACAACAAAAGCACAGAGGCATTAAAATACCCTATTAAACAGGAAACTGTTCAGCTCTCCACTAAAAATCTCTTCCTCACCTCATTTTCCACATTCTTTTGCCCTCTTCATCATTCTGGAAATTGGACTTTTAGGCTTTCTTGAAGTGGCCACAGCAGACAGTCTTGGCAAATCCAACTATTGAGGAGAAAAGCAGACGAAGGGTTTGTAGCCCCCATGCTACCTCTTCCTGCCATAGTTGACACCCTGTGGCTCGTGATAAGCCTTGCTGCTGGAAAGTGGGTATTTTGACTTTTCTATTTTCCCCAAGGAGTTTCTAAGTAATAGCCTTTGCCCTGCAGCCTGTAGGTCAAGCAATTAGCTCACTCATATCCATTTACCAAACTGTAGCTTTCTCTTTTTATGTTTTGAATATATTCTTCAATCAGAAATTATTGAAATAATTATACCTCAATATTTTGATCTCCTGAAAGTTTTTTGGAAAGGATCTTAAAAGAATCTTTTATATCCCTTAAACTGTCTTGTGCTCCTCAGAATTCTTTTATCAGAGTTTCTATCTTCTCTTTTCCCCATAAATAAATTTATTATCTAAATTTCATTTCAAAAGGTATAAATATCCATCTCAGCTCTCCTATAGTTCTTAGCAGCCCATGCCAGTGCCAGCATCTCCAAGGGTCATTTTTACATGTTTTTTCTTAGCTTTGTAGTTAAACTAGCTAAATGAGAAACTGGTTGATCCATTTTCCACAATTTCTATTTATATTTTATAATAGATTTAATATTTCAGAATAAAATAACCATCTGCCTCTCTCCTTTCCTTAAGATTGTGCACTGCTGGTTAACAAAATACAATCTGAGCTGCAACATCCAGAGGATCAATATCCAAAAACTTTTTCTCACCTCTCTTGGTAGCTCACTGGATATCAGGCCATAACAGCCTTGGAAAATATACATTAGTGATGTTACAAGGTCTGTTGTTACCCATCTCAATCCATTTCAGCTCCTCTGGGCAGGACCAATATACACATGCTCTTTTCACCTACAAATCCCCAGCAGCCGCTGCAATTAATACCTAATTAACAAACAAAAGCAGAGATGCCAGGTGGAACAGCACAAAACCTTTCATGGCTCACAAAAGGGAGCAATTAACTCCTGCCAGCTAAGGACAGTAAGAAAAATATTTTGTTATTGAATGAAGCGGTGTTGCCAAGATTGGATGTGTATAAAGAAATAAAATAAACCATGCTCCAGCTCAACTGTAAGATGTGGGCTTTGATTCAGGAATTGCTTATGGTAGGCCAGAGGCTGGACCAGAGGGTCATTATAATCCTCTTCTGGCAATAAGACCTATAAATTCAGTGTTCTTCCAACAGCTTTTAAAACAGATTATTTATATCTTTTCATGTAAGTCATGAAGTCACTCCCACAAGAGATAAGGCAGACTTCACCACTGAATGAGCTAAAAACTGCACAAATCGGCTTCTCCCAGCAAACTTAACACTTGCGCACAGCTAACAAATTAGCAACAGCATCTGTGGAGGGGGAAAAAATATCTTTACTGTGCCCAGCTTGAGTGAAGACATGCTTGAGTTCAGGCTGAGGTTAGCTAGCAGGTTTTGGCCGCTGGTGCCGTGAGCCCTGTGCACGCGTGTGTCTCTCGGGGTACATCAGCCCCTGTCCCCACCGCCAGAGACCGGAGAAGGTGGCTGCGGCAGGCTGGCTCTTCCTGCTCCCTCTGCATCTTCCTGTGGGGCGAGCAGTGGGGAAATGTCCACATCCACCCCACTGCCTCTTCCTGTCCCGTTTTCTCTGACTCTGAAACCTCTTCCCAGCTGATATACCTGGCCTCAGAGCCTTCAGACTGCTTCTCCTCTCATGCCACCCTGTGGGACCCCAGAAAAACTCTGGGTTTGCACGTGTAAGGGTGAAAGAGAATCAGTCCTGTGTCATACTCAGCAAGGCAGGGATGGATCCCCTCCGATGAGAATGCTGCAAGTGGGCAAAGAGCATGGCCAACCCTCCTGCTCTCCAGCTGTAAATGACACATTAATTGTATTTAAGGTTAACAATTCTTTCTGCGTCTAGAGCCACACAGTTGTTAGGCAAGGATCATCACTCTCACTAATAAAAAGCATAATTCTGTGAAAAATCTACTTTGCTCTCAAGTCCGAGTCCTTTTCACAGGTATTTGTGTTTCTGTTGGTGCCGGTACCAAACCAGGTCTTGACAGCCCCCCGTAGGTGTATGCTCCTTAGCCTCCTTCCCTGCACACCCCGGCAGATTAAACTCCGATATCACCATCAGCGTGTTTCCCACGGAGTATCCAGGCACTGTGCCTAGGGTTTTAACTCCCAGGTATCAGATCAGCAACTGAAGATGTGTTTGGAGAGGAACAGACGTCAGCGGAGCAGCAACAGTTGTCCCATCCATCCCGCCCCACTGGAGCTCATGTGGTGACATGCAGCACCCACCTGCCAGGCACTCAGATTTTTTTTTTTTTTTTTTTTTTTTTTGGACGCTGTGATGCAATGCTGCAGTTTGCTAAATACTACGTGTCGAAGCCAGTCACAATCCCATTGCAGCCGGTGCACGCACAGTTCCCAAGTCCTGCACGGGCTCGCCAGTAAATCAGGCCTGTAAAAGTATTTTTGGCCCCCTGCCCAGTATGTGTACCTCTTAATCCCTAATTCCAATTGTGTAAACAAGGCATGACATAACGGGTGTGCCATGGAAATATGCTCTATAAAGTTGATTACCACGCTTCATCCTATTAGAATAGCAGTCCCTGTAAAACTATAGATAAGGCTAAAGCAATTTATTTGTGTTTCTAAAGGAGATGGGCACATTTCAGCTTTTCAGAGCATGATCAAACTTGACAGGCAGACTCTAGAGCTACTTTGCAGCTCTTATAACAGCTCATTTCAACCTGTACTGGCCGGGAATTTGTAAAACAGATATCACAAAAGGTCAGATTGACCATGGCCTTTGCTCAAGTATGCAAAGTGGGATAGCCTAAAAAGCATTGGATTGCCTGGGTGACCTCTTTAGCTAGATGTAGTTTCAGCTCCTGCTCTGTCCTGAATGCAGAAGGCATCTCTCAGTGCTCTCGGAGGAGGCAGGGAGCTCAGAGGCATTGGGGAAGGAAGAGCCTGATCCCCAGGCAGCCAAGCTGACTGTCACGGGGAAGATTTTGTGCCAGGATGACAGGAGGCAGCTGTGCTCCCTTTGTCCATCCAGTAGCCTCCAACAGCCTCATCCAACTCACTGCTCCTACCTGCAGTGTACAGGTCAACCCTGAAATTACCTGCTCAGGGTGACCCACAGCGCCTGTGACAAAGCTGGGACTTGAGCCCAGGTGTCCTGGGTCCCATCTCTGTGCTCATTCTTCCTAGATGCCTCCTAGTGAAGGGTAAGGATTCAAGTCAAGACTTTCCTACAACCCCACAACACACACAAGGCTTACCTCATGGCTGTCTCCCATCCAAGATCCTTCAGCAGTGTTAAAAATGTCCTTAAAAATGTTTTGGGCATGACACAGATCCCCCAGTCTCTAAATCTGAGCCAAACCATCCTGTACCTGGAGAACCCTTCCCCTGGGGACAGCATGGATTCACCCTCTGTCCCTCCTACTTCCCACGGCATTGCAGCTTCAAGGGCCACCAAACACCCAGCACAGATCTCGGTTGCAGGGAGGAATTGTGCTTGTGGTCAGACGGAAGCCAGAGCTGCTGAGCCCGGGGGTTTCCATCCCTGCTTCATGGTCAGGGGCCAGACTTCTCAAAAAAACACGTGAAACCTTGAATCTGCCCCAGATTTGCAGCAAACAGAAAACCTTTACAGTCTCAGATTTCACTTACAAATCAGCTCTGAGGAAAACTGCTAGTGTGATCGAAGGCATTAAAAATTATATAATTAACACAAATCAAGGGTATAATATGTATCAACTAGTGCATGAGTTCAAAAGCTCTTTTTAAAGGCATAGGAGCCAAGGAATTTTTCCATTATCTCAAAAAGAGCTAGATAAAGTCTTTTGCTTGTAGAATTAAGCCTGTAGCAGCTGGTAGGGTTACTGAACCAGCTACAGCAAGCCTTGTCCTGCGTTATAAAGACATCTCTCTCGCCGGAGAAGCAACGTTAGTGTGCATTCACACAGGCGTTCTTTTCTAACCTGATTCTTTAGGCACCCCCCCATCTCCCGCCCTCTCCCTCTGTCACCTCTTGAAAAGGTTTTTCAGGCTGGAGCTGTACTTGAATTTAGTCTAATTGGAAGGAAATATAAGACCCAAATCTTGGTTCTCATTGGCATGGAGACACTTGCGTACAATCACGGTATGCAAAGCAGCAGAAGTCTGAATTCATAATTGGACGTTCCAAAATGTAATTATGAAAGATGAAATGCTCCTTTCAATGAGAAGGCCGTAAATAGAATAATTAATTTTGTGTTTGCTTGAACAATTCTGTATTATGGACCTTACACTGGAACTGAAATTAATTAAGTGCACCAGGATTTATGGAGGAGGTGAAGAGAGAGGGAAAAAAAAGAATTAATCTGAAGTAAAAGATAGATGACTTTGTGAGTGTAATGATGCGTTAGTCTGGGGTATTCTTTAACAAATTTAGCAGGCATGTTCTGGGTACAAACAGCACTCACTGACAGAATTATCTCAACTAATGCAGCTGCTGGACTCTGAGCAAATTGAGATTGCAGATGAGTACTTTAGATTTAGAGCTTTTAACCCTCGGTGTGCTGGAGACTCTGTTTCTGTTCGCTCGGTGGGAAGGATGGCTGTTTGCCCTGCGCTAAGGTCTGCGGGACACGGCCGTGCAGCAGCTCCTTGTGCTTGTACGCACACACACGCGTGCACGGGCACACGCACGCACTCGCTTGCCCCGCTGCTCTGCGCGGTGTTGGAGTGCAACGCAACGCCGGTCTCTGCCCAAAGCCTGCTGACACGGTCGGGCAGCTCTGGGGGAAAAGCGGAGGAGGAGCAGAGTGCTCACAAGAGAGGGAAAGGACATGGAAGGGAAGCAGAGTTCAGGGTAACTTCTCGCAGTGTACCTGAGTCCAGTCTGAGAAAGAAGGGATGGCGGCTATTGCCAGTTGAGATTTTTAAAGCAAACGAAGCCAAAGTGAGTGCTTGAAAGAATAACTCTAAACTAAACAGCTTAATTATGAGTAACTATTCCTAAGGTCATTTCATATGAAAATCCAGAGAAATTCCTTTTTTTCTGCTGAGATCAGGCTATAAAAACCCAGGTGTAAAAATCTCCTCTGATGCTTCATTCAAGACTAAAGCATTTTGCAGTCCTGAATGAATTAGGGATTTCAGATTCACCAGCCTGGCAGAGACCCCTGAGACACCCGGGGCAGTGAGTGCTTCCAACATCCGGAACAGTCACTCAGAAGACATTTCCAGTCCCATAAACGTTATGCCTTACTGGTATAATTTTGAATAAAATAATGTAATTCGCTATAGATCCACGAATAATCAATGCGATACTTCCCCTGCTAAGAGTCATTCAGGAGCAGCACTTTCGAAAGCATTGGCTCAGGTCGTGCAGTATCGCCGCACCGTGCGGGGACACTGTGGTGGTCAGCATGTTACGTCTTTGGAGTGTCAGCTTTCCCTGCCCATGAGCTGGCTGCTGAGAGACACCCAGCAGCTGGAACCAACCCCCTGAGAACTTTCTGAGACTCTAGGAAGCGACCGATTAGGATGTGCTGGTGCAGCCCTGGAACAGACAAAGAAATCCCAAGTATTGAAGAGAGGTTTCCTTATCTCTGATTTATCCTCCGCTCCTCCTCTGCTGGGATTTCTTTGCTAAGGAAAATCTTTCTCAGGTCTGATTTTATTCCATTGTGGGATTATGGCAGTGCAGGACTGCGACCTCCTTGTGTTTCATGGGCATCTGCCGCAAGAGCCTGCCAGTCCAACTAAGCACAAATTTCATCATGGGAAACTTCCCCTTGCAGAAAGCCCAGTGGAAAGCTGTGCTTGGTGAAGTCACTGGGATGTGAAAGGTGTGAAATCCATAGGTCTATAACCCTCAGGCAAGACCTGAGGAGTCTCACAGCCAAGGCACGTGGCAGGTTGTGAGCCTGAAACATTTCCCTGTGCTTGTCAGATGGAGCAGTTCCCGAGCCTCAGCGTTACCTCTGGGCTGGAGGAGACTCTGTGGCAGTGTGATAGCTTTATCCCAAAAACTGAAGCACCGGAGTGCAGGAGTAAGAGCCTCTTTCCCCAAGGAGGAAAGAGCTGGGGTTGCATAGTACCAACTTCCTACTACACAGAAAACATCCATAGACACTCTTCTTAGAGTTATAAGCTGTCTGGATGATGGGTACCTAACAACATACGTTGATCTCTGGGAAGCACAGTGCACTCATGTACAATGCCTATGTGCTTACCAATATTTATTTTCATTTTCTACAATAAAATGCTAAATATGAACTACAGTTACTCTGCTTTAAATTGCAACAAGAGCTGCATTTTCCACTTGCTTGGTTATAGCTCTTTAAGTGATACATTATATTGTTTGCCAGAATACTTCTACAAAGTCTTTGCTTCATTTAACTTGTAGAACAATTCAGCCAGATTGGTCTATAAAAGGTGTACTTAAAATCAGGATTACCCTGGGACTCAAAAGTGCTGGGTGCTAAAATGCAGTCTCTCATTTCCCATGGCCTTCTGAGCATTTGAACATATTTATACCTTCTGCATTGCAGCAAACTTAATCAGAAGGACAGGCTTGCTAACATCTGTGCATTCCATTCACTTCTGGAGTTGTCTCAATCTCTTCTGAAACCTGATTCTGGCTGTCAGAACGCATAGCTCTCTGTGCTGGGTATTATTCGGACATTTAGACATCTGTCATCAGGAAGTGTGATAGATGGTTTTATTAACCCGCAAAGGCAAAGACTGTGACAGCGAAGGACTCATGCAGGGAGAAAGTATTCTGCAAATCTTACAAGTATGCTCCATACTTTTCCCAGCCTACGGTTGCAGCAGGGACCGAACACGTGGAAGTGAAAGATGTGTTACACATCAGCTCAAGCTGGACATATCCCCCCCACTAGCTTTGACCAAAACAAGTAAAACAAGTAATGTAGATGATATGTTATCCCCAACAGCAGAAGAGACTTTTCACGATGAACTGATCTCCAATAGCACGAACTCCCACAAGCAGGAGTTTTTGTAGCAAACTGTGGCTAGAAATGAAGACTGTGCTTTACAAAGTTTAATGAAAGAGGAAAACTGTTTTAACAAAAACCATCACAAAGATTTCATTTAAATTGTTTAAATTCACCAACCAGTCCCCACAGCTGGGTTTGTTTTTTTTTTTTCCTCCTGTTCAAATTCTTTCTCCTTCCAACCTCCCATCTAGCAGTCACCTGCAGGCAGGACTTTGGACCGACAAAGGCTTAAGGCAAAATCTAGAGCCAAACTGGATTTTTGGGATGCTTAGTTTTGGGGTTTGGTTTGCATCCATATGTAGTTTTAGCCTGAGTAGGGACAATCCTTTCTGTCTCACAACCTTCCAAAAAACAGTCAAATGCGATTAATCCTCACTGGTTTTCCATTTCCCGTGATTCCAGGATTCCTGTGCTGAATGTCCCAGAGAATTAAGACCAGATACGGACAGAGGAACACGTCCCTACTCCTCCTTTTCCAAAGAGCCTGTTACTATAACAGCCAGTGGCCCACAGCTGGGAAGGGATGTGGCTCCTGTAGTCACAAACAGAAGAATGAGGAGAGCGCAGACTCTGGGATGAGATCCTGTATGGAGCTGGGCAGAGGGACCCCAGCAGCCTGCCCGGAGGAGGAGAGATGAGGAGGTGGTGCTGGCGTGGTGAGCACAGAATTTGGACAACTATAGTTTACCTTACATCTTTTCCATCAGATTTCCTTTGTGATCCAGAGAAAATCTTCCAAACTGAGTCCTCAGAAGGGCCTGAGTGCTCGGTTAGCCTCGGCCACTTTGCTATTGGCTTTGCTGGGCGCATGATTCGAGTTGGGTGCATTCACAGAGCTCTAGGGCTGGGGTTTGAGGTCCTCACCGTGCTGTTCCCTTGCTTTAAGCTGATTTTTTTTTTTTTTGTGAGCAATGTGGGTCCCCCCACGCTCCCTTTGAGCATGCATTTGAGCTGAGCCTCTGCAAACATGCCAGTATACGAGTGAGTATTACATGTGTATGCAGGCAGATAGACATATAGATATGTATATAAGTATATAGAGATACATACTGTGATGCTGGTAAGCTTCATCATTCTAAGGGCACTAGAAAGATGAATAAGATAAAATCAGTTGTTTCTTTTTATTTATAAAAGGGAGTGATTGCACTCAGTGTTTGTCTTTGCCTTTTGGGAAAAGCTGAATTTGAAGCTTTAGATTTGTAAGTTTTGGCTTGTTATATATATTGCAAACATTTCAGGGTAATCCGTGTTGTTAGGTCCCATGACACTATTGCAGACTGTGAGAGATGGATATGTAGTGATTTCCTTTAAGACCTAATTTCTGGAAACAAATGACTGTCTAGAAACCTCAACTTTCAATATGAAAAGAGAGAAAAAGAGGTTGGTAAAATTTTTGTGTATGGGAAACTTGAAAATGTGATTTAAATGGAAGCAGCAGTCTTGCAAACCAGACAGGATTAAAAAGTTTATATGGAGCAATGAACAAGCAAATTCATAACAAAGTCTTGAGCTGATTTTTGCCCACTTGCTTTGACAATGACGCCATGCACTACCTGCAAAAAACCCCATGTTTTATCTCATGCAGAAATACAAGGGCTTATTTTCGGAAACACCCTGTCAGTAAAAGCAGAAAAAGGCAAATCTCCCTAATCACTGTAACAGGATAATTCAAACTAATAGCACAACCTGCAGTTTTGCAGTTTTATATTATTAGAAGGAATGAAAAAAACCTCACCAATCCCCATGACACTGATTCATCAAATAAATTAACTGTGTTCATCAGTTAACTCCCACTGGTCAAATAGGGTTAAAATTCTTGGAACTAATTCATATTGCTAATTTCGCAAAGGGGAAAAAAAGCACACTGGGATAGCAGGAGCCAAATACGCTATTTTGCCATAACTGACTGAACCTCGGGGGCTGGCGTTTTATTCTTGCAATATTTCTTTTAATAAAAAAGTGCCTGATTAAAATACCCTTTTAGAAAACATTAATTCAGGAGCTAAAAAAAAAAAAAATTCAAATGAACTCAAATAGATTTTCTCTGGTACGTTAGCATTGCATTTAGGATAATGGATAGGGAGAAGGATGGATTCTGTAGGTATAAATCAATAGGCGAGGGGGGTTGATGAAACTGCAACCTGTGAGAGTGAAGCCCTAGTGGTTTGTGATATCATCAGGAGCCCAAGATTAATTCGTTTGACAGTCCAGTCTCCTGCATTCATTATTTTAACAACACGCACACAGGACCAAGATACCCATGTTAACCAGTCAGCTAACGTCTATTCACCCAGAGCCCCTACAAGCACCTGGTTTAAAGCAAAAATCCCAGCTGACTGGTTGGTAGGATACATGAATACGTTATCCTTTTTATTGTTGTAGGAAAACTGATAGAGAAAGTGGGGGTTGTGGAGAGAGGGAAGCAAAACTGGTAGTTTTGGATTAGCCACACTGCTGGTCACACTGGCGGGTCACACAGCAGTCAAGGACCTGGTTCTGCCACTCTTACAAGGCTCAGTGCTACCTTCACGAAGATGCGTTAATGATTTCATTAGGATTTCTAGGGGAATGTGATCGGTGGCAGCATGGATAAATGAACAACACTCTGCTCCCAGTCTGCTTTTTCGATGGTTTCTGCTTTTGATCTTTCTCTGGCTGAAAATAAAAGTTTCTAGAAGACAAACTTTTTGGTTTTCAAGAAAAAGGAAAAGGAATTAGTATAAGTCAATCAGGTGCTTGATTGTCGAACAATCTTATGTACTCTCCATTTTCTACGCAGATATCTCACTGCTCATTTTTCTTGTAGGCTCATGACCAAATCCTGCTCACCTCATGCTCCATCTAAGGGCCTCTAAAACCTGTGAAAGGGCCATTGATTTTAATGGCTATTGGATCAGATCCTCATTCTTAGGTATAGCCCCATTAATTTCATACAGCCTGTTTATGCGATTAAATTGGGCCCAATTTGGCCCCAAGTCTGTGACTTTCCCAGCCCTAGGAAAAGGCAGAAATCCCTGTCGTGTTCTGCCGTACGGTCTATCCTGTCCAGCTGGAGTTAAGTGTACCTCATTACTCAGGGAAATTTGGATTTGGACAATTCTTCACTGATAAACAACATATTGCCATAATTAGCTAGTGTGGACTGGGAATCCTGGAAATGGAGTCTATCCAATCTGTCAATTTAGAAACATATTGTTTAATTTACACAGTGCAGTGCATTGCACACCCTGAGAAGGCTCCCCCACCCCGGGCCGGAGCAGGGCTTTCTGCTCCATCCAATTTATGAAAACAGCTATCAGGTTCAGACAATAATTTTGACACTCTCCTTTTCCCTCTTGGACTCCATGTCAAGGTGGAAAGCAAGCATGCGTGGCTGAAAGACCCCATGCACGGTTCCCGTACAACCACAGCCAAGTTCTTTTTCACAGCTAAGCCCTGAGGTTCCCCATTCTCTAGGAGAAAACTCTTCCAGGAGGGGAGATTTTGTGCAAGAAGCGCTGCGAGAGGGAACAGTAGGGCCCAAATGACTGTACTTACGTGCCAGGCTCAACACTCAAGACCCCGTGCTGGTGTACCCATGCTCTGATGGTCCCGACCTGCAGGATGAGAGAAGCCAACCAACCTGGGGTACATCATGAAGCCCAAGATGAACATCCAAAATCTGCTCCTCAGAGTGCAGCTGGTTTTGTTTCAAATTACCTCCAGAGCCACAAAAAGCCACAGAAATACACAGTACAGTTGTTTTAATATAAGTACACACTATTAGATTTCCACCCTGACTGACCAGCCTCATCGAGCATCACATTTTGCCTCCCATTCTCCAGGCCAGATTCTTCTTTAGCTATGAAACTTCCCTTTCTTCATCCTGCCTGTCTTCTAATCAAAGCAAACCACTCTAACTTCTATATGAAACTAATTTTCATATTGTCCACATATACATACAGTTAAGAAATTACAGTGACAGTGATAAAAAATGTTAATTTTTCTTTCCAGATGCTTGTAAAACAGCCTTAACATATGTCCGCTGTTTAATTAACAGAGCGGCAGCATGGTGGAGAGAAGCCAAACTAATAATTTAAAGAAGCATTCTCCCTCCCTTGATTTGAATCCCAAAACACATCCATCATGTACATTTCTGAAACTGCAAAAGATTTAATTTTCTGAACTTTCAGCAAACATCATAAAACAAGTCAAAGAGAAACCTGGAGTCAGGAGTGATCGCCTTTGAAAGAGTTCAGCTTCAGAACTTGCACAAGAAATTCATTTCGTTAAGTGACTAAAAACTCCAGCACTTTTTTTTTTTTAAAATTAGCTTTTATTGTCATCTCCTGCTGGGTGGCCAAAAGGTGCCATTTTGCTGCTCAGGTTCTAGTTCTGAGCTGCCTCCTTGCTCAGATTAATGAGGATGCAATTCCTTCCTACAAATAGAGCCAAGATGAAGCCAATCATCTCTCAACACACCCAGCCCCTTTTCCTGTAATATTTGCGCACTACAAAATTTCTGGAGTATCTGTCTTTACTCCCAGGAGGTACAGACATGCTGTTATCCCAACTTATAGGTGAGGGACTAAGACACAGGGGAAGAGTTTAAATGGCATGATCAGCACATGTCTTTCAACTAACTCCAGTTTTGAAATCCAGTTGTCCACATGTCACTCAACCCAGGCTATGGAAGGGGAGAAATGAGGATGCTGAGGACCTTGGTGCAAGCTGAAGGTCTCATTCTTGCAACCTGGAGCAGATGAAGTCAAGAGACGCCAGCCCAGCACACAGCTGATATCCCAAGCTCTGCTCGTCTAAGTGCAGCATTGAGGGCTTGAGCCTGAGATGGAGCCAGGCTCGCTGCTTGCGGTGGGGATAGAGAAAGTGCTGGTCCCTGAGCTCACATACGCTCGCAATGCTCCTCTTTGTCCCATTGCATAGACAAGGCCATAGGGACAAGGTGAACTTAAAACTATCACTTGCAAAATTAGCACAGAGATCATGTCTCTGAAGCTAAAGTGAACTTCCCAGCAGGGGACCTGCCCTGCCTCTGAAAGGACATTGAGAGCTTCATTCCCCACTGCCCTTTGCATGTCTGGGATGACTCTAGGTTATTTAAAGGTGCAAAAAGCTCTCTTTACCACGTGCAATGGTTGTCAGCAAGCAACAACTTGTACGTAGAAGGCATCAAACCCCATACGGAGGTTACTCTCAGATCCGTGGGGGAGGAGGAGATACCACCTCAGCCATTAACCCCTTCTGGGATAACGAGACATGTAGAAAGTCAGCACCGCCCACCTCTTACAGCCAGAAATGATGCTCTTGGCCCCCATCCTCTGCAAAGCTTATGATTCCTCCTGGGGGACCAATACGCCTGGGGAAAAGAGGTTGTGTTTTATGAACCTGATGGAAGAGCCTCTGTTCCCAAGGAGCCACGCGGTGTAATAGATAAAGCAGCACTGTGCCGACTGGGGAAATACACCCTTTCCTGTGTGAAAAGGAAGGGATTTGTCAAAGGTGATGCTATATTTTATTACAGTATTAAATGGAAGAGCACATTAAAAGACTTCTGTTAAATATTAACCAGGAAGAGGAAAGGTGGGGACAGAGCACTTTCCTTCTACACCTTTTGTAGGGAATACCCGGTCATAAAGCAGCTCAGAATTTAATCTGCTGATAGATTAGAGACTGCGAGTGTTAATTGACCCTTTGATCTCCCAGTTGTTATTTTGAGTCTTGCAGGGAGGGATATTAATGAATCTGAAGGTATTAAATGAATTCCTCACTTGCTGTGGCAGCATTTGGCTCCCAGCAGAGAGCATCCCTTTGGGCTGGCCGTGCTCTGGCTGGTCTTCTCGAAGGGCGAAGGCACGGAGACAGGCGTTACAGCACGCACATGACAGGCAGGACGAGAGCACCCAGCTGAAGTTACCGGGCAGTCTTCATGTTCTACATGGCTAAAAGGAATTGAAAAATCCCCAGCTTGAAATAGAGAGCATTTCACAAACTCTTGGATCAGTGTCACTGCTAATCCCAGCACAGCTCAAAGCAAGCAGATCTGTTTATTGCCTTTCTCCTTTCAGAGCCCAACAGGAGGGTGGTACAAACAGACCCAGGGAGGTCTCCCCAGGTATCGTGATGTCTCCCGAGGTATCCATCATCCCTGGCACAACTCTGCAGCCTTTGAGGGGGTTACACCAGGTGTTCGTTTGCCTTCTTGCTTTCCACATGGAACCTCAGGCTGTTTTTTCCAGAAGTCCCTCTCCAAAATTGCAAAACTGCAGGGCCATGGGCAAGGTCATTGCCTAGCAGCAAGGACTGAATTGCAGAACCCATGCAAAAGTCGGAGCCAGGCTTGTTCATGTCATGGCCCTACGTGTTAGTAGTATTGTGATCAGACAGAATTTCTCCAAGGCATGCAGAGAGTGGGAGGACCATCTTGGATGAAGTTTCTTCAACTAAAAGCTGAAGAAAAACATTTGGAAAAAAATCGTGAGCAATGAGTCAGTTAATATAGCAGGGACTTTCTCCAGAAACCTGGCCAGCTCTTTCCATTAAAGAGTTAGTCTTTGGCTAGCTCTCCAAAGGAGGCTCAGTGACTGTGTACATTAAAAATGCTATCACCATTATGGTCTGTTCACTAAAGGTACAAGAGCATGACAAATATATGTAATTTGCAAATTGGCTGGTCTTTTGCAATAATTTAGAGACACTAGTTAGAGGCAATAGAAATCTAACAATTACTGATGTTTAAGGTTTGCATTGTTGCTCTGTGAATATTTCATGCATAAATGAACTTCCCCTGGACCAACTGCTGTTTCTGATGAGGCGCTCTGAGGCTTTATTGCCAAATACACAGCAGGGCTCCCCCAATGAGCCACATAACGGATGATGCATCGCCTTTGCAGCTTAAATAATGCAGGGTATCTGCATTTTATAGAGTGGTGGTACTCTTTATTTACATATCAAGTGAGTGGCCAGACTGAATATGAAGAAATATGTGAAGAAAAGGATATGGCACTTTTAATATTTCATATTAGCAAGCACCCTGCAGGAAAAGCATAGGCAGACTGAGATGTGAGCTAAACTGCCTGATTTCCATGTGTGCATGTGTCTCTCTGACAAAATCTCTTGCAAAACTGATGAAATATATGCCTTTTCCCATTCTTGCAAACTTCTTCAGCACTATTGGAAACAAAAGGCATAATCTGCCAATCGGAGATTGACTTTCCAAGTGGCATTTGTTTGGGAAGAGAATTAAAATCTCATCCTGTTCCTTCCTGGGGCTGCTGGGAGATGTAGTCTTGCTCTCTATCACTCCAAAGGGAGCCGCAGAAGGTTTCTGCTGGTAAGGAGGGCCACCCACAAAGCCTCATCAGCCTGCTAGGACTGCATGGAGGCCCAGACCCCACAGAAAAAGCATCTTCCAAAATGCAGAACTATTGCAACAGCTGATGATTCCTCCTATGTGAACTAGTCTGGGTTGAAGGAAGGGGAAAGCAATATATAAAAGCAAGAGCTTGTTCTTCTCTATGAAAAATGGGGCTTGCACATCGTCATCCATGTGGGACTGGATCTCAGGGTACAGATCCTCTTTCTGGAGTGGGACCTGACCTGCTCATTAAATCCTCCTTCCTCATCCATGAAAGCACCTCAGATCTCAGCCCGGCATAGCCGTGCACAGAGGACAGGAATGTTGGCTGTCATTATTGTCCCCCTGTAGCAAAGAGTTCCAGTCACCAGCCAAGAAACGGATATTAAATTGTTTAAAGCAACAGTTTGCTCCCTCCACAGAGAGAATGGCCCAGCAGAGGACAGGCACCGATTCTTCACCTGCCTTTTTGCAGGACCGGTGGGGATGTGCCTGCCGGCAGCATGCCGCAGCCTCCTACTCTGTCCAGCGTCTGTGTGAAAGCGTGCAGCATCTCCCTCACATTATGCCTCATTCAAAGAAGAACTGATGTGTGCCAGTCCTTTTTTGTACCAACCTATTAAAATTCCAATGCAAATGACCGGATTCATAATCTGAGCTTCATTGAGAAACACAGTTTCCTGCTTTCTCCAGTAATGAAATTATTGGTTGTGCAGATGCTTTATTTCTAAGCTAATTCAATCTCTGACTAGTTTTTTTAAGGCTGTATGTGTGAGGGCAGGGGTGTGCGGATGTGCAGGTTTGTGTGTGCATGCACACAGACAAACACATCTGCACAGCATGTTTCCCAGCACACAGATCTGGGGGCTATTTAGTTAGATAGCCAATTATAATTATAAATGCAATGGGAATAGGAGCGGTATATTCTGTAGGCACGATTAAAAATAAACTGGGAAAGCTAAAAGCAGCTTAGTCGCCAGAAACTAATACACTACAGGAGCAAGTTGTGGAAATGCCTGATTATTCTCTTTTGCACACTCCATCCCTGGGGGATCTTCCTGAACTGTTACTTTAACTGCTCAACTTGCCTTTTCCACTGTGATAGTCAGCAGATGAAGCCCTTCACATTTAAGTGTAATAGTGCCAGAGAGACCAACTGCTCCTCAGAGTTACGACCTATAAATGTCGCTTCTGTGTCAGAATGAGAATGTGCCACTGAAGATGCTGAAGTCTGCAGAGGGTTTGCTTGACAATTCATGCAGGCCATTAAACTTACTCCTCCCCTCGTCCCCCCAGCATTGTGTACACTGGGATTTCTTGCTTGCTTTCACAGCTTTCTGAGTAGTTCTTCCAAAGCTGGCAACAACTGAGCAATTTATCCCTGGGACAGAGTGTATGGCACAGCATTTGTTCAAGTCGCTCTTCTTTTCACCTGTCATGACAAATAAGAGCTCCGGGACAGACTGTCTGTACTTTCCTGCACCAGGTGTGGGTATCTTCACTCAGAGTAGAGGGGAAATGGAGATGGACATCGGGTGATGCCAGGATGGGACAAGGAGTTCTGTAAGGTGGGTATAAGTCAGACCTCCCCGTGCCAGACACAGGGTGTACGGCTCGTTCCCTTTGCACGGAGACCTGCACAGCTTCTCCACCCACACTTGTCCTTTACTGGAAGGAGAAAGAGAACTACTCACATTGCTCCACAGCACCCAGATGTTTCTGGCCAACTGAATAATCATGTTAGAGCCATTTCAGCCTGCTTTGGTCAGAAGGACACAATTACTTCTCAGCCTGAAGGGTAAAGCAAGAAGAATAACAATAGTTGAGCACAGGGGGGGGGGGTTTCTGGGCTCATAAACTGCTTCTGGCCTTAGCTGAAAGCCCACTTCACTGCTGCCATAAACACATCTCAGAAGAAATGCAGGCATTTACACCACATTAACATCTAGCCCAGCCTCCAAATTTATTCAGGTACAAGATAGAGATATCTAACATTTACTTAGTCCAGTTATGTCTTAGACCCAGACAACTGCTCCTAAGGAGTGCACAGGAGCCTTGGGTAGTGCTGGTCCCCAAGGCAGGTACAGATACACCGTGGTGTGCTCAGGCAATGCAGGAGCGGTGTAGGATATGGACAACATGGTGCCACGCGCCTGCTGGTGTTCCTGCCCCTTTTCTTTCTGAGAAAAGAGAGTTGATGTTTTGGAGACCTTGGGAAGGGAAGAAGAGCACCTCTCTGGGAGGAATGATGGTGTAGAAACCCCCAGGGCTCAGTGCTGCATGGCAGGGCAGAAAGGAAAAGCCGTGGATAGCAGAGGGGATGAGGCTGGGGTGAGAAATGAGCCCTCCCTGTGGGGCAGACCCACGCGGGGCTGTGCAGAACAGGTTGGACCTTACGGGCGGTGCAGCTGGAGGAGGGTGACAGACCCTCTGCAGCGAATGGAGGCAGATCGTATGGGCAGCTGCCCTCTGGATAGGAAAAAAGAAGCAGGATGGAGGAGTGCTGTGAGACTGAGGGACAGGGCTAACTCCACTCGGGATGTTAGTATGCTTTGAAATCTGGAGGAACGAGCCTGTGATAGGCCCAGCCTGTGGAAAGTCAGATGCTGCCATCCAAGCACTTCTCCTTGTCTAACTCCCCACTCCCACCTCCATCCCGTCCCAGGGGGCTCCGGGACCCCCACAGCCCTTCCCACAACACCTCTCCCCCTTCCCAGTCACCCCGGGCCAGCACCACCCTCTCCCAGCTCCATGTCCTCCGCAGCGGCTGGGGCGGCTGCCGGTCCCACCAGTGCACACGGATGAGGCAGCAGCTGATTTTGCAGCCACTTGACCGGCGATGCTGGTTGAAGCGGGACCGAGACGAGGAGGGGGAAGAGCTGAGGATCCTTTTGAGACCACCACCTGGGACTGGCGGCACTTCTACTAATGCACAGTGAACAGCTAAATCATACATTATTGATTTGTCAGACGTATTTGCATATAAATAAGCATGATCATTCATACAAACCTTAATGTTGTTGTTCTCCCTTTAGTGTTGTGATCACAGATGAATGACTCTAGTTAGACACAATTCAGGAAAGCTTGTACCACTGCAGCAAAGTAAGCTGCTGATTTAAAACTACATTTATTGGAGCATGTAAGTGTGACAGTCTATTGGTGAATTTGGGGATAATTAGTCTAAAAGACAAGATAAATGAATCCTGAAAGTGGTATTGTGATGAAGAAATGATCCCTCCATGCTAGTAAAGCTTTGATGCCAGAAATATTGTAAATGATAATTAACTGGGAAACACAGAGGAATTATATTTCAATTGTGTTTTCAAAAGGACTTAGAATTTTACAGACAAATTGATTGGGTTCTCCCCCTCCCCCAGCCCTGTGATTATGAAAGATTGTCTAATTTACAACATGAACTATGAAGCATATGACAAATCGCTGGCTTGCTTTTATGCATCTTGTTTGTACGTTTCTCCCTGGTAGATATCTGCTTATTGTTTTTAAGCAAACCAAGACATGTATTTTTCAATTAGTCTTTCCCTAGGCCTAATCTAGACAGATCTGCAGGCCAGCACAACACACTGACCCATGAAAATTATATCTGCTGTATTAATTCATTAAGCATTGCAGGATCAAGCTGTAAGATCTCACTCCCTGATAACATCAGCAGCGTGAGCCGGGTTAGTCTGCATCCCTCCCCTGAAAAGAAAATATTATAGATTGTGCAATGCAGGGGAAACATTGCTTGCTAACACTTCATTTTAATTGTCCTAAATTAGAGCTGAAGACTTACAGAACTGTGTGTGACAGCCAATGAATACCAAATGAATTCATTAGGATCAACGCTGTTACAATGAATAACTAACGAATCTATAACAACGTCTATATCCTTTGTGCCTCGGCTGTCGGCTGCAGCGGGGAACCCTGGTGGGAACTATCCTGACCCTCGGCTCGCCAGGGCCAGCACGCTTTGCCCCATGCCTGCCTCTAATTGCAGCTCTAAGTGACACCGGGTGTCACCTGCATTGCTCAGGGTTAGGGGAATGGTGCAGGCAGAAGGAAAAGAGGATCAGAAGGGGCATTGCAGGTGAATTCCAGAAGCAGGGCACGGTCACAAACCACTAAGCTTGGGAAGATGCTGCCTGGACTCCATGGGACCAGAGATACAGCCTGAGCCACCTCCTGCCACTCGTTCCCATCTTTGGAGGTGTGGGGCCACCCCAGCATTGCTGCTATCAAGTCCTGCCTTCCCGCTGGCATCGTCCAGCCAGAGATGGGCTACAATGCGCCCAATAGCACCCGTAACTGGTGCATCAAGTTCAGCACGGGCACTCTGAGCCATCCCAGGGGCTGCAAGGGTCCCAAAATGTTTTGGACTGCCAAGTTCTTCTGTCTGTGCTCTGGGGCAGGAACTCCCTGGTGAACACAGAAAAGTATTGTTAATGGAGGAAAAAAAGAAGAGAAACAGCTTCATTTGCACTGAATTTGCACTTTGTATTCCTCTGGTGGGATTCACCATAACTCAGACGAGTTTCAATGAGTTGGGACTGCAAGAGAAGGAGGGAAAGGGGCTTTTGTGACTATGGGAGGTTTTATATCATATTGTCTTCCTTAGCAGAGGATCTTAATTTTCTGGGTGGATATTCAATGAAAAAAAATACAAAAGACAGTGACTCAGCTAAGTTGCCTCTTGAACCACTGCAGTTGTGTCGGCTAAGGGAGCCTCAGAACAGGTCTCACCCTGCCAGACAGCATCTCGGGATGCTGTGGCTGATACCAAACCATGACCAGGTTTCTACCAATAAGGAGGAGGAAAACGGTCTAGCAAAGAATTTCAGCTAATTGGATGTTCAAAGAAACACATGTAGAACCAGGGAACGCATCATTCAGCATCACTACATCAATGCCGTTCGTTCCCAAGTAATGCCACATTCTGCTTCCTCTAGTCAAGGTTCCTGTGGGTTTTTTGCCCAGATCCAACGCTTGTGAAGGAGGAGGGAATATTTGTGAGTTGAGGAAAGATTTCCGAGGAGCCCAGAAATTTTCATAAGGTCTCAAGCTAATAGCGTTTGTTTCTTTCAAAAAGGATGCCCGACTGGATGGGGATCCTGTCCCAACATGTGGCAGCAGGGTGCCCCAGCTTCACTGCCCCTCAGTGCTCAGTGCAGCCTTAGGGGTGTAAGTTATAAACCCTGGCAGGTGAGCTCTTGTTTGGGAAGCCACTGTCTCCAGCTTTCTGCCCCACTCCCTAAATAATGGTTCCTGGCCTCAAAAGGGAGCGCCTTTCTGATGCTAACTTCAACAATACCTTCACCAGCACTTTCCATGGAGATGCCAGAATTTGCACTGAAGCTGCGGACACTGAGAGACAAGTGTCCGTTTGGTTTGGAGTGGAGCAGAGTAGACACCAAGGGGCAATTGCTTCTTAACTTCACTGCAGCAAAGCTTTCTGAGCCAGCATAGCTTGGGCAATGTTTCCAAGTGATTTTGAAGTCTTGGAACAAAAATCCTGGGTTTACTATGAAAAATTGTCCGTCTTTGTAAGGAAGAGGCTATGGGAACCCTGATGAAGGAGTGCCAGGCAGGAGACAAGGACAGCTAGGAAAATGGAGGGACAAGGGGTAATTTTCTCTGAAATCTGGATTGCAGGAGCAGGGCCACTGCCCTTGCTGATGTGCTTTTGGGAAATGTAACTCGTCCTGGAAAAAGAAAGTAAAAGCCAGGCATGTGCAGAGATCCTCTCTGGTGTGCAGCCTCCGCCTCCATTCAGGCTGTTTGCAAACTCTCTCTATGCTTATCATCATGTAATTGAAATAATGCGTATTGACAGAGACTTGAAAACAACTGCTCAATTTTCCTCAAAATTCAATTAAACTTCGTTTATTCTGGGGATCGATCCAATTAAAAGGGGGGAAATTTCAGATGGTCCGAGCCTTACAATCCATCTTAACACACTGTGTCTATCACCGTGATGTAATAATTCCCCCAATCAATGCTTTAAAAGCATTTAGCAGTCTTGATAATGAACTTTTGTCAAAATAGCCTTACAAAGCAATAAATGAGAGCAGATTAATATGTAGTCATAAAGCTATGAATGGTTTAACGCTTTGAAAGGGTTGCTTCATAAATTAGACTTCTTTATTTATTTCTTTATCGCAATCTCTCTCTGTGATACTCTTGCCCGAGGTTTTGGTAGATAAGAAGAACCTGGGCTTCTGGGGTGAGTTCCTTGTTAGGAGAGAAACGGATGGACATGAACTGAAGGATATCATATCCTAGCTCAGTTTATTGTCATGACAGACAATTCCCGTGGCCACCACGGTCAAAACCAGAGTAGCTGAGACTGAACTTGTTGTCATAGCACTGACTCTCAGATCTCCAACAAAGGGATCCAAAGCTCCAGCGAGGCTGACCCCCACCCATCGAACGGGCCCCATTCACTGCCTTAGGACTACCATAAATGTATGAAAGTCCTTTCACAACCGCTGCGGGATGAGAAACATGCCCCGTTCTGACACTGCAAGGGGCGTTACGCAATGGCTCTGAATTGTGGCACTTCTTTAGGAAATGCCCAGTTTAAATGTTTGTCTTCTCTGTTACTGATTTAAGATATTAAATCTTTTTCTTAATATCACCATGGCTTCAGGCTGACCCCAGCAACTCCCATCCTACTTTATAACACGTGTGGATACCATGCACTTCTACTCACAACTAGAATTGCTTCTTGAACGGTTTTCTGCTTCTTGCAGAAACCAAGCTTAGAAGTGTTACCCACCTCCCTTAACACACTCTCAGTGTGCTTTTCACAACAAGGAGATTTTCTAAAATGTCTGGTACTCACTAGAAGAGTCAAAATTAGCAAAGACTCAGCTTAGAAATGGGAACCTGAGAGGTACATTACTGCGCAAGATGGGAACAGGGAAAGTGCTTCTGCTGCAAAGGAGGTCAATGAACTGCTTGTCCAGAAATGCAGATTTCCAGTTTAATATTAATTGTAATTTTAAGTGCTCTGGCTAACAACCCTGCTGCGGGAGATGGGCAGGTGGTTTCAAATAATCTTTTTTATTCTTTTCAAGTGCCACGAAGAGTTGCTTGCAGCATGTGTGGTGTTGGAGGGTGACAGCTCACAGGAGACAGGCAGAGAGCAGCCTTGCCCATTCCTCCTCGGGCTCTTTTAGCATGTCGTTAATGCACTAGGCAAGCTGACAGCTTCTGGAAAGGATCCCATATGTTACAGACCTTCGCCTCTCCCTGTAGCTGCGCGGAGGGTTTCCCCATCCTGGGGTTCAGTATCCCTCTGGCGTTGCAAGTGCTGCGAGCTGCAGGCAGACAGCAAGGAGGCCAGGTCCCCAGGATCTTTGCCAAATTTTTTGAGCATCCCACAGGTGGGAAGCCTTAAATTGTGTATCTAAGAGCAACTGATCTGGTTTTCAGGGTTGCTGTGGCCTTTCTGATCACTGTTCTGTGCGTGGGACTTTGCACTTGCTATGCAAAGGCAATTGTCCGTCTCCCACGAAAAGGTGCCCATCTCTGCAGTGGAGCACAGGAGCCCTTAAACGGCTCGGAGCAGCAGCCCGATGTTTTTGAAGACACCAAATGGAGGGAGAAAAACCATTGCACTGAACGGGAACCACAGGGAGAGTGGAGCCTGCATCCATCCCTCCGATGCTGTCAGTCACAGAGGTTTCACACTATTATCTTAATCCTTGTGACCTGCTAGTTCCTGCAGCCTGGATATATGCTGAATCTATACAATGTGGATTTACAGACATTTTGCCAGAGCTCAATAAATGTAAAGCACACCAGCACCACATGAAAAATGTTATGTGCAAAAAACCTTTTAGCTCAGCAGAGATGGTAGTAAGTGGCAGCATTCCCTTTTTGCAAACTTTAAGTGGAAACATTTCATTTGCATATGATATTAATTGCAGAAGAAACAGGCATGCTCCTCACCATCTAATCCACACGCTCTTTTATGTGATGTTTCCCTACGAGGGTAAGGGAGCTGGGATGAATAGTGTAAATGCAGCATGTTCCCCTCCCTCGGCAATCTGCAAAGGAGGTGACCTGCTCAAATAGTTGCTCTCTGAAATGATACGATGCTAATTGCATCCAGTGCCCTGCTTTTTGACTCACTTTAGACAACAGCTTTTTCTACTACATCAGAAGAATGTGTGCCTCTTCCTCAGCATGACCTAGAGTCACACAGATACTTCCCAGAGCAGCTCCTGAGTACATGCCCAAAATTAATGTGGGGAAATTATAAAACCAGGCAAGATCGGGGGCAGATACATGGCCTGTTGACCTGGATGGAGCTGAAAAAAAATCCTGCTATGCCTTTGCTACATACAGGATTGCCATTAATGAGTTCTTTTATATTATTTCTGACCGCTCAAACCTATTGCTAGGCTCTTCACGGAGAAAAAACTACAAGATAAATGTCTCCCAGGTTTATCCTGCCGACTAAGGCAGCTACTTTGCCCCCCAGGCTTGTTTCCTCCACAGCCTGGACATGCCCCGTGTTGTTCCCTCAAGACCTATTTCTCCTTAGGGATTTTCACCAGTTCATCTTCCGTTTCCAGCTGACCATTGCTGAGGGATCCAGCCCAGTTTGGGCTCCGATGGACACCGCTGCAGCAGCAAGCGGAGGGCTGGGGCAGCATCTCGGGGCCGGAGCTGCCTCGGGGCACACCAGCATCCTGCGGGCAACTGGATGCCGCTGCACCGACATTTGCCCAGGGAAAGACTGAGCCCTTCCTTCCTTCGCCTCTAAGAATTTCTATCGCATGTTTTCATTTCCAGTGGCTTGGTATTTTGGGGGCGGATAAGGGAGGACTAAAGCGTATTTCAGGAGTGATCTATTCCTCAGCATTCAGTTCCTTGCATCTCTTTTGCTGTTCCTTTGAAATAAAGGAATATTCAAGCAGACGAGAAGGAAAAAAGGTGATTAAAGAATCCTACTAAATCCCAGATAAACATACATTAAAAAAAATTCCAGGTGGAATCATTACAGGTTAAAATTAAACTTATTCCTTCTGAATGTCACAAAAAAATATTAAAATACTTCTCCTCCCTGCCTCCCACCCCCACCTCAAAAAAAAAAAAAAAAAAAGATAAGTTTGATACTAAAGGTATTGCAGCAGCTTTAAGGGACTCACAGATCAAACATCATTTGGGAAATTTCAAAGGGTTGTTTCAACAGTATCACTTTCTACCATTCCCCACTCCACATCCCTTCTTTTCATATTTTGGTTCCTGATGAAGTTTCAACTGCTCCTGAAGTCAGTCCTTGTGTTCTTGGCTATCAAAGAGCATTGCAACATCAACGTCAGAGTTAAACTAAAAGAAAAAAAAACCTCTAAAAAAAAAAAAAAAGCATCCCTTTTCCTTTGGAGATCAGAAAGTCAAATAAAAAGGATGCTGATTTGTGGAATAAAGGGTGGGATTCCCTGCTGAGACGATAGGAATCTTCTGACTTAACTGAGTTAAGATTTGAATACATTGGGCCCAGACAAGGGGAGAAAAAAAATCCATTAGTTTTGAGAAAAGCCTCACACAGTTTCAAAAGGAAATATGTTAATATAAAAATATTAAAAAAAAAAAAAAAAGAAAAAAAAGATTTGTATGTGTGTTTCAGAGGCCAGGAGTTTAATACTATCAGCCAGAAGCAAAGAGAGAAATTAAATTACATGACTAGCACGAAGTCTTGTCTCCTACTGCCATGACATGGATGGGGAAACAAGAGCATCCTCTAGCAGCCCTGCTGGATCCAGGGTCCTGTGGCCGTCGGAAAACCACCCCAGCCGCTGCAACCTGCTGTGGTCATCCCTGTGGCATTGCCTGGCCCCTCCGCGGGGTAAAGCTGGCAACTTGTCCTTGCTTCGGCTGGGGGTTTGCTCCCGAGTAGCCCCCTGGGCTGGTGCCTGTGTCCTGTTCTGGAGGTGCCCCACACCGAGGGGGTGTGAGCATCCCTCTATCCCTGCCTCAGTTTCCCTCCTCTGCAGTGAACCCAAAGGGCTGTTGTTCTCCACAGTGTGATATCAGAGACCCTCTGATCCCAGCAGAAAGTTTAGTCCCTCCTAACACATCAACCTGATTTACACCAGCCTGACACCAGACCGCCCGTCCTTCAGGATCCTCATGGTGCTCAAGCCAGAAACCCAAGCTGCATTGATCTGGTGGTTTATGAAGCAAAATTTGCTGATGCTGCAGACGCTGGAATATCCCTGGTGAAGGCAATGCACATGCTAAGTCTGAGGGGAGCTGGCAGGTCTGCTGTGCATCACAGGGTGCTGCTGCCATTGCTGCCCAGGCAACAGGGCAGGACACCCCCACTGCCACCAGCCTCTCCTGGCTCCAAAAAAAAAAAAGGGATTTTCCCACCCTGCAGATGCCTGGGAGGGTGGATGGTAACATGCACTGGTTGCTTCCTACCACTTGAAATGTCCCCTGCTCATCGCCACCCTGGGAAAGATGTGGCGTCTGTGCCATGTCCCTTCTTCCCTGCAGAGACCTTTCCTGTTCCTCTGTGCCTGAGCAATGCTGAGGCATGTGTGAAGACTCACAAAAATAACCATAATAGCACGAGATTGCCCTTTGTAATGAGGCCCCAGGAAAAGCTGGTAGATGGGAAAAAGTTTGGTCCAGCCATGGAGTGGCTGCAGGCTGTAATGTGGGGTTGTCAAAAAAGCAGCTCAGTATTAAATCCTTTTGATGGTTCTCCTGCTGAGAGAAGAAATGATATCTCATCATTAATGGAGTTGAATTAATATAAATTAGCCGAACAGCTCCTCGACGCTTCCGTTCAGGCAGAGAAAAGGGGTTTATTGGGGAGGCAAAAGCAACGATCCCTTTCACCTCACATTCACTCTGCCATCCATAAAGATGCTGCTGACCTCGCAGTCTTATCTCTCCTCCTCCCCTCCCCTGGCAGGACCGAGGCGATGTAAAATAAAATGATTATGTGACATCCCGAGAATGTGGGGACTGTCCACAGCACAGACCTCTGGTGACCTTTACACAAGTGACAGGCGACCTCTCTAAATCAGCCCTGGGGAGACTTGAGATTGCCAGGAGGGCTGGAGCCTCCACGGGCCCTGCGGCAGCAGCATCGCCAACTCGAGGATTATAACTTATGGGCAGATCAGGCTGGGGAACAGGGGACACCTCTCTGGAGTGCCAGGGTGGGCTCTGAGGGCTATTTCATCTCCTACTCCGCCACGTATCTTCCTTCTCCTTCCATCAGAACCGTGAATTTCATCCTTCCATCCCCCCTCACACACAGGCAGGAACAGCACGGAGCAATTTCTGCAGCACTGTCCGGATTTACAAACTGGTTTCGAGCCTGCATGGCCAGCAACAAGCACCAGAGAAACTGTCATGAGCTGACTGCAAGGGAACTGCCAAACCCCTGATAAACAAAAACTAAAATAATATCAGCGCAGAGTTTTGCAGGTGGGGTTATTTCTTTAAGGAGCAGGTGATCATTATTTAAGAGCAAACCTAACCCTCAAAGCATGTTTCAGCAAGTGCTGGAAGGTGGCAGAGTGTCTGTGCATTGGGTTCCATATGTCAGAGCATTCTTGGTTCATTTTTTAAAGCTATAAAAGGCAGACAGGACAGACAATGTATATTATATTATGCATTTTTAAAAGCTACATTAAAAGAACATCATTAAGGTTGCAGAGCCAAGCACTCAGACAGTAGCTATGTCATGCCCAAGGCTGCCTGCCCAGCTTCATTTGAATCCCTCCTGCCTATGAATGATGACACAGTCTAACAGTCTGTGTTTGGGTTTTTTCTCCTCCTCACGCTGGACATGGAATAGATGGCTTGTGCCATCTTACAGAGTGTTTTCCAGCCTGTTATTGCCCTATTGCTGTAGCCACGGGCTTGTTCAACCACAGCCTGGCAGCAACATCCACACCAGCCGGGTGGTGTGCATGGCAGGTTTGTGCTAACTCCTCACCTTCACAGGCAGGAGCTCTCCACCACAGGGCACGTGGTTGTTGAGCAAACACCACCGACTGCCCTGCGAGCAAAGGTCTGGGGCCACGGTCCCCTCGGAGAGGATCCCCACCACACATGTACCCTGCATGGTCTCCAGAGGCAACAATGCAAATTCCTGCTGGTACCACAAGCTGGTGCAAAGACGCCTGCACGGTACAAGAGGAGGGAGTGCGCTGTTGCTCTCCGGCTTGAAGAAGGAAAAGAGAGAGAGAGAGAATTCAAATGAACTAATTTCTTGTTCTAAGACCTTTTCGCCCCTTTGCAGCTGCTTCTGATACAAAGGCAGAACCTTATCTCCCTGTTGCACGGATCCAGCGCTACAAACAACTGCCTTGTTGTAATGCACAGAATGTGTGGCATCTGACAGCAGCCTACACAGAGCTGGGACGTGAGCGGGAGGCACATTCCCTTCCATTTTCTGCCCAGCTTTTCTTTTTTCTTCCCTCTCTCTTCCTCCTTGAGCCTGCAGCTAGCTGCTTTGCTTTCAGCATCCTCCCCCTGCACCCTACTGAACCGCATCCCCACAGTCCATGTAGGCAGCAGCAGTGGAAGGAGCCTCATCTTTCTCTCTGCTGAACCTCCTCTTATCCCACGTCGTGCACCTTTTCCACCTCTGATCACAGCAGCTATGAGCAGGGGCATGTGGGCAGCAGGACGGACGTCTCTTCCCCCATCACAGGCCTCGCAGTTCAGGCAGTGGTAGGGAAAGGAGAAGATGACAATGTTATAATTCATCCCAAAAATCAGATACTAATCAAAGATGCTGGCATTTGAGCTTAGACTCTGGAGTCCTATGCTAGCATCTCAGATGTCCAGGCTTCTAGTACTATAAAGTGTCTCTAAAGCCTCTATCATAATATCATCACCTTAACGATTTCTAATATTCGGGTTCTACTTTGAGGCAGGAAATTGCTAGCTTAAAACAGAGGGGAACAGTATTGTCAACCCCAGATGTTCAAAGCAGAGAGTCTGAGCCTACAAGTATGCACTTCACCTGAAGAGAAGACAGACAGCTATTTTTGCTCTTCATATTTTCAATCCACATTTTTGACACTACCTATAATGTCCTACAAAAACTACAGAAAACTGTAGTTCTCTGAGCAAATATAGTACTTGCATGTAGAAGAGGAGTTAAAAAGAGACTAGACAAGTACAGGAATTTTGCCAAAGTCTTGCAGTCATGTGCAAGGCCTTAGAAGAAAGTTTGGAGGAAAGAGTAAGTTAATATTGGAGGCAAATGAGAAGTTCAGAGAAATTCTGAAAAAAAGTTCAGAGAAAACATGATTTTATGCTGCAGTAAGAAGGAGAAGAAATGAGTTACAATGTGAAAAATCCTGGTTATGGATTCCAGGACTACTAATAGTGAGAGTTTCATGTTTTACCCAGCAGTTGTCCATGGAGGAGAGAGACCTGGGCTCTCATGCTGGCCATAGAGTGTAACCCGCAGCTTGACTGGGAGGAATTGCCATTAGAGATAAGCAGGAATGAATGCCATTTTACCAAGCATTTCAAACCTCATCAGTCATTGCTATTCAAGAAGAGCAACTGAAGCTGGGACACAGAAGTTTACTGGGATGCTGAGGGTCATCAAGAACTGTTCTAGACAAACATGAAGAGGTCAGTTTGCTTAACCATGCAAAAAAAAAAAAGAGACCGAGAGGTGATACAATCATCCCAGGGGCTATCTGTCCAGGCAGGAAAAGAATTAGTTAAGTTGAAGTGGAAAGGAGGCAAAGATCAACGGCATAGAAACTGGACATTAATACATTTAGGTGTGAAATGTAGAGTTGGCTTCTAGCCATCAGAGTAGGAATACTTTTGAAGACTGTTCAGACATAAATAGTGGAAGAGAGAAAACAAGCTGCTTGCACTTAGTTTGAAGACAAAGATCCTTCAATACTGGTGCTCAGGCAGAACATCAGCCTCCATGGGACCAACAGTGCTGCAGGTCACAGCACTGGCTAGAAAATCCTGTGATCTGCCAGCACATGATCCAGGAATGCAGTGGGATTCAAGGTCTCCACACCTGCTGAAGTGAGAAGCACTCACCAGGAGGCATCTGAGTAGATCCCCCTGAGGATCCTGTCATTCCCTGGCATGAGACGTCTTCAGGGAATTAAACTGGAGGTGATCTCCACCATCACCACCCCACCTGCAGTACTGTGTCCAACTCTAGAGTCCTCAGCACAGGAAAGACAAGGACCTGTTGGAGAGAGTCCAGAGGAGGCCATGGAGATGATCAGAGGGCTGGAGCACCTCTCCTATGAAGACAGGCTGAGAGAGTTGGGGTTGTTCACCCTGGAGAAGAGAAGACTCCGAGGAGAACTTATAGCAGCCGTCCAGTACCTGAAGGGCCTACAGGAAAGCTGGAGAAGGACTGTTTACAAAGGCATGTAGTGATAGGATGAGGGGGGGTAATGGTTTTAAACTGAAAGAGGGTAGATTTAGACTAGCTATAAGGAGTAAATTCTTCACTATGGGGGTGGCGAAACACTGGCACAGGTTGCCCAGAGAGGTGGCAGATTCTCCATCCCTGGAAATGTTCAAGGTCAGGTTGGACGGGGCTCTGAGCAACCTGATCTAGTTGAAGATGTCCCTGCTCATTGCAGGGGGGTTGGACTAGATGGCCTTTAAAGGTCCTTTCCAAGCCAACCCATTCTATGATTCTATGTCCATGCAAATGCTTTTCAGTCTCCCACAATTTACAAGCTGGTGATGTTAAGGCAGGAGGCGGGAGGCACTCATCTCCTCTAAGGGAAGAAAGCATTTCCTTGAGTTTATGTACTCCAGGTAGTTTGATAAAAATTGTAGTTTTCCCTGCCAGAATCGCACAGCTACCACAAATATCTTTCGTGCCACACAAAATTCTTTCTAAATACCCCAGATCTGGAGAGTGGGGGGAGACACAGAGAGGGAGAAGGAGACAATCATAGCTCCGACCCACTCCTCCGCGTTGCAGAAGCAGGAATTTGCTCTCCAACTGGAATGTGGCTGCTTAATAGGGCCACAGAAGCGAAGAGGCTGCATCTGTAATGTTTCTGTCAAAGCAAACGAGGTCATTAACAGACGAGTTCAGTGATGGAATTGTCTCTCGTAGTATTTATTATATGGTCCTTTTCCTGACACCTCCCACTGAGAGAATATTAAATATTTAATGCACACCAAGGCTCTGCTCATTTTTCATTCCCACTTCAGCATTTCAAGTCGGCTCCAATCTGCTGCTAGCTACAAAGTCGACTGGACAATGGACCATAATGAATTAACTCTTTGGAAGCCACCGTAGCATTTACAGGACTGCTGAAAGACTGGGTGCTTTATCATCTCTGACTCACGCGTGTGCTCTAGAATTCAATCCTCGATTCATTAAAACAAAGTAAGGGGAGGAGGGCGAGGGTGGAGAATTTGGGAAATAGGTTTCAGGAACCACAAATAAATAAATAATAAAAGGGGGGATGCGGAGTTGGTGGATATTAGCCTGTCAAGGTGACAGGGGTTTATTTACTCATTATTTCTAGAGCTGCTATCTCCAAAAATGAAGGTTGCTCCTGTGCAACCTTCCTGTCTTCAAAATCCTGAGCATCACATCCAGAATGATCCTGGAGTAAAGTGCGAGCAAGACCTTTGAGAAATAGCTCACAGCCCTGGTCATTACAAATCTAAAACAGACCACGAAGACAAGCAGAGCAGGGTGTTTCCCATGGTATGGTACTTGCTGCCCATCTGGCCAAGCAAAACCAAATTTGGTCCTGCCCGGTAGCTGAGCTTTCACAGGATGTCTACACAGTTTGAATGACAACTTGAATGTCTAAACTTGCAATTGCATCTTTGAAAATCCCTGTCAAAATGTTTAGTTAGATGATGCTTCAAGAGAAGGCCTGTCTACTAAAGACCTGCTCCTCTGTGAGGCTTTCACTAGATAGTTCTGGTAGTTACAACACCTAGAACTCCTTCTTACCACACATCTGCCCAAAACAGGAGTGTCTATATAGAAAACTATATGGATGTGATGTCTACAGGCTGCTGAAGATATGGTTAGCGTATGGAAAGAACCATCAAGGTGGGATCTGTCAGGACTTCAGCCGTCCCACCTCGTCCATGCCCTGCCAGAGGAAGGCATTTACAACCAATATTGTCCCAAGGCAATTACTCCCTTTATTTACTGCTCTTTTTCCGTCTTCCTACAGCATCACCAGATCTTCAGAAACCATCATGCATGTGGTCCCAGGACCAGACTGGGCAGAGAAAGGTACAAAAATGCAATCAGGCTGTTTTCACCCACAAGGCAGAAATTTCAAGGAAATCTAACCAACGTACACGTTTACGTGAAAAAAGATCCACTGGCAAATGACTCCAGCTTTTAGACTTACAAGCGCCCATTTGCTTATTTGGTTAACTCTGTCTGTCACTTTTACTGAGATACCAGGAAATCTGATTCCCACTCATGGTGCGAAAGCAACCTGTATGCGCTTGACCTTTTTAATGTTTTGTAATTTGATTGGGTGGCTATTCCCATATTTCCTTGTCACCAGCCCTAGTAATCTGAGAGGCAGAAGTGGAAAAGACAGCCAGTAAAAATACAAGCAAACACAAATGGGAATTAGTTCAGGCCTCGGGATGCCAAAATTACTCAAAGCTACATCCTCACTGAGAGCACGGCCAAAGCACAGCTCAGCTCAGCTCAGCCGTACGGCCGTGATCTTACAGAGTCACCCCACAGTCTTAATTCAAGGCTCATATCCTGGGCTCAGGTCGGAGCTTTTTGCTGGTGAGCTTTTAGAAGTGTGATTTTTAATTTTTTTTTTTTTTTTTTTTACTCTTGCTTTGCCTAGAAAACCACAGTGTGAACACAGTTATATCAGTAGAACCCTATATTTCCCATACACTAGGGTTTAATGTCATAGGAAAGGTTATATTGCATATTGGTACCAGAATGTTAATACAACAAACTACAAATTACAGAGGTGCCTTAGGTCTGTTTTCTGACCATTCAACCTCAAAACTGGGACTGCTTAAATGAGTAAGACAAACCTGGAAGGGAACAGGTATATCAGTAAAACCCCTTCTAGGCTGCTCTTGTTCTGCATCCGCTAGAGCAGTTGTACAGATGAAAGTTTGCACAAGTGCAAAGTCCTTCTGCAGAGACTTCGCACTTTTCCATGTAGTTTCCCCATCTATTGAATGGGAACAGTGACGAGGGAAAAGTGTAACTTCGTACTTGAAGTCACAAATGACAGGTTCCTAGGACACCAAATTAAATTTAGAAATTTTATTTCTAAATTTTCTTAAAAAAACTTTCTACTGTCAGCCCCCCAAAATTCAAATTCCGCACGTGGCTTTATGCTGAATAAATCACAGTTCTCCACAATTAAAATTCTTTTGATTCCTGCACCAGGAATCCCAATGACATGCCACACATTTTCTCATAAGCCCTTGTGGCACACAGGCGTTTCTCTCCTTACGGACACAGGCGCTCGGCTCTGGGTCGGAGTTTAACAGCATCTCCTGCTGTCCCTGGCTGAGGAAAGGACATAACCAGTTGTTCGCTCTGTGCAGAGTGATCCCAGAAGCAGAAGCCCCATTTGTTTTTGCTTCCTTTCAACAAACCTTTCCCTACAGATCGATTCCAGCCTGACGCAGAGTGCTGGTAAATATGCCCGCAGTAGCTGCAGCAGTTGGCGTTTTCAAATATTCATCTTTTCAAAGGATGGCTTTTTCTCCCCCAGCCCCTTAGCAGAGAGCTTTGCTCTTTCCTGTACACAAATTGCCTGCCATAGATAATCAGTTTTTGACTTAAAGTATCTCTTTTTCACTCCAATGACTGTATACAGAGAGACAACAACACAGAACCTCCCCAAATTAGTGTACATTATGGCAGCCGTTCAGTTTATTTATTTATGTGGATTTGGCCATTTCTTTCTCCAGTCATTAATAAAGTGGAGTGGATTTGAATGTGTACAACTGAAAATGGCTCCTAAAGGGAGCCTTCTGCCCATGGAGTGGCTGCTTGGCTTCCAGTGCCTTTCACTCACGCTTGAAGTGAAAAATAACTATTCTTCTTTTCTTTATTTCACCCCAAAATAGCCTATTGAGAAGAGAGCAAACACAGGCACCAAACTTATGGAGAGCAGAAGGAAATATCCTCCGGTGTTAAGACAAAACCATTCCTTTGCCACTGGGCATTGCCATTCAAAACCAGGGCCAAAATTCAGTGTGAAGGCCAGCATCGCTCCTCATCTGGGTAATAGGAAGATTTGAGCCTTTTCTGATACAAAGGAGAAAAACTTCAACTGTTTGGGACACAGGATCATCGTAGAGAAACAGCCAACGAACAGCTCAGGCTGTGTTTAGTTCTGTTTTTATAAAGTACCTAGAAAGATGGAGCCTCCAACCAAGGGCTTAATGATCCCGAAACACATTATTTTAATAATTGCTGTATAATTGAGTCAGTATTCCATAAGGCGCCTATTCAGAGATAATCCTGCCCAGCACAGAGTACTGCAGACAAACATTTCAGTTGAGCCCTCTCTTACAACCCTCACATTCCAGTTTTGGAGACCCTGATCACTCTTCAATCCCATTTCAGGATCCTAACATGCAAATGACCTTTCCAGGGGTTACAGGTACCCTGCATTTTGCAACACCAGATCCTTTCTCTGTTCTCTGCCAATAATTAGCTGCTTCAGGGACAGAACTTCTCAATCCATTTTGAGGTAATCTTTGCTGTGTCTGGAAGCATTCCTTGTATCCCAAGGAATTCCAGCTTAAATGATTCTTGGATTCAGTCGGAAATGTGCTGACTTTCGTCCCAAATCTTTACATGCTCACAGTGTCTCTATGCTGATATTTTATTTTCCTGAAGTCAAAGGTGATGTTCACTGTTTCATTGTACAAGCATACTTCAAAAAAACCCAAACCTGTTGTATCTGTATCATGTTTTGTGTTCAAGTCCTGATTTGGAATAGTTTAACATTCAAGGGATATTTAACAGCCTCAGGGATCTGGCAGGGCAGACAAGCCCAGAGAAGGAGTAAAGACATGACAGTAGTAACAGTCGACTAACGCCAAGATCAGAGTGACATTTGGGCTTTAAATAAAGCACATTTCCCAGGACTAGACAGATAAATGGTTGGGGAATATTCATCAGGTGTGTCATTATAGTGATATTTCTTTTTATGTGATAGAGTGCTCAAAGACTGGGATGGGTGGAGATGGTTGCATCCTATGCTACAGACACCGACATACTAAGACTAGTCTGCACTTATTGTGATTAAGCTTGGATGTAGACATGGTCCACTTTTGTGACCGTACACATAATCATTATAAGGAAAAACCCCTCATGGACTGAGACCTCTGCTAATTCAGCACACACAGGACGGTGACCAGCCATCTAATGGTGATAACATCAGACTGTGAGAGCAAAAAGCAGCTGGACACCCAAATCCCACTGATAATCAAAGGGTGCTAGACAGTTTCATGGATGGCTCCTGACCTATCTCTAAATCAGTCCTGGCAATGAGGGGCAGGGAAGCGACCAGTTCTCATTCAAATCAGCAGCACATCTTTTCTCCTCTCTTTCCCCAACTCCTTTTTTGCCTTTTTGTTCCTCTCTGGCTCTTGAGGACTGATGCAAGAATTTCAGACATCAACCATGAAGTAATTCCATTTGATTTACTGGCAGCTGGATGCTGCTCTTTGCCTGCCGTCATGCTGAGTGGCAGATGCTATGAAGGTCCTGCTCTTGCCCTGACAAATCTCAGGTTAAAATACAGGTAGTAGAGACCTTTAGACACAAGAGCAAGTTACGAGGGAGGAAGAATCTGGAAAGCTACCCCTGAATTTAAACAGGAGGTGTACCAGGCGCATTTACCACGGTCTGGACTGCAGTCAATAACAGCACTTTGGAGCTGAGAAAACTCTGTTGCATCAGGTTGATGAGAGTAATGCTAGCTGATAATGGAGGGGGATGGATTTCTTGGGCATCCAGTTAGGTGATGTGCCACTGATGGAGTACTGTAGCAGGGCCATGGAGGTTGGTTTGTGGCTGTTATAACCAGACGGATCTGCCAAAGGTCCAGAGGCTGCAGAGAGAGACACAGCAGCAGAGCTACGTCGAAGTAAGGGTTCTCCACTCACCAGCAATTCCCTCAAAATTAGGGTGAAGAAAGAGTCTAGAGGCCAAATGGCAGCTGTCTTGCATGGTCACCTGTCCTGGTTTCTAGCTGAGAAGGTTGATTTTCTTTGTAGTAGCTGGTGTGGGGATATGTTTTGGATTTGTGCTGGAAACAGGATTGATAATATAGAGATGTTTTTGTTCTATGGACCTGTTGTTGAGCAGTGTTTACGCGGGGCCAAGGCTTTTTGTGCTTCTCGTGCTGCCCTGCCAGCGGGATGGCTGGGGGTGCACAAGACGTTGGGAGGAGACACAGACAGAACAGGTGACCCAAACTGACCAAAGGGATATTCCATACCATATGACGTCATGCTCAGTTTATAAGGAGCTTGGGGGAAGAGGGGGGGGCGGGGGGTGGCGGCATTCAGAGTGATGGCGTTTGTCTTCCCAAGTAACCGTTACATGTGATGGAGCCCTGCTTTCCTGGAGATGGCTGAACACCTGCCTGCCCATGGGAAGTGGTGAATGAATTCCTTGCTTTGCTTTGCTTTGCTTGTGCACGTGGCTGTGCTTTACATATTAAACTGTCTTTATTTGAACCCACGAGTTTTCTCACTTTAACTTTTCCAATTCTCTCCCCCATCCCGATGGGGGGGAGTGAGCGAGTGGCTGTGTGGTGCTCAGCTGCTGGCTGGGGTAAAACCACGACATCACCTCAAATTTTTATTTCTAGATTCTGAAAAGCCATCATCAGTCTGGTCGGGGCCAAGCAAAGTATTTCAGTTCAGTTTGGAGCATTTTAAGTAAAGTGAAAGGATGTTTTGAAATGCCAAATTAATTTGAGCTGAAAAGTCTAAATGTTCATTCTGCAAAGATTGAGAAGAAACACTAAATTGTTAACATTATTTTTTTATCTGAACATTTTATCCAAAATCGAAGCTTGTTCACCAATAGTTCCTGAAACTTGGCACAAACTTTGACCCAAATACAAAAGTTTGCATTTAAAAGTGAAAAGGAACATTCTTAAGTAAAGACAAGAATACTCTTGTATTGTATGACTTAAAATACTCTGGCTTATCTGCTAACAGACTTGCTCTTTGAAACTTACTCTCACAGGTAACCTTATTCATGATCAGCCCTTGTCAGGTCAGTGCTTATATAGTCGTATTCCAGTGTGGCTCGGCAGGACCAGTGCTGAAGTAATATGGATTTGTTACTAAATATTCCCTGCTTTTTCCTATGCAAACCTCCAAAAGACTGTGCAGGACTTTCATATTCTTGGATGTCTGCAACAGAGATATTTAACAAACAGGGAATGTGATGCTGCAATTTTGAGTCCTCTGAGGAATCTCAGTATTATCTCCACTGCAGCAGTTGCAGTTGGAAGTTGGCTGCTCTTTCTTTTTAATCTGGACAACGCCAGGACAGCTGGTGTAAACGGTCATAGCTCCACTCCAAACGTCAGCTGGTGTTATGCTAACTGAGGATCTGCTCCTACATCTGTTCTCTGGTTTCTCAGCGTCTTAAAGCATTGCATGGAAATGTGGTAAAGTACAGGACTTATCACACGCAATAGAGCATTATAAAGTGATTTGTGGCTGCTGAGGAGTCCTTCCATTGGCTTCAGGGCTGTGGCTCAAACCTTTGATCAGCTGTATCTCTTCTCAGCAAAGAGGGACTGGTGCATAGGTGGGGAAGGTGGCAGCTCCTGTGCTCTCAGCCCCATGGGTCCACTTTGACCTTGTCTGAGTCAGGCCTCCGTTGCCATGGCTGTAAAAGAGTGATAAGACTACTGCAAGGTGCTTGAATACGGAAAGTGTCAAGGATCATCCTGATTAATGACTGGGTGATGTCAGAGGGGAAGGAGTTGCATATGATAAAACAGATTATTTTTCGTGCGGGTTCACTTGGGTTACAAGCTGCAACCTTGCAACTTACCCAGAACCTTTTTGTTATTTCATGTGAATGAAAAAGCATGTTGAACTGCTGTGTTTTATAGAGCAGGTGCTTGGCCATTGATTTGGTGAAATGGAGAAAAAATATTAGAACTTCACACAAGTGGAAGGAGGCTGCCCAGGGGGACGCCTAACTCTGGTTCCCTCTAGAGTCAGACAGAAAGAGAGCATCTTCCAGTCACCTAGAGGTGAAGCTTTGGGAAACCAGGAACCAGGTCAGCCTGGCTCAGCAAATGGAGGGCGGATATGAGATGTGAGTAGGGTCAAACAGCATTTACAAAAATCCACTGTGGTCCAGATGCAAAGCAAGTGGATTGTTACTGCTGGGAGCCCAGGCTGGCACCGGCTACGATGCAGCTCGGTTGGGCACTTTCACCATAAGATTTGCAGACTCGCTCTCTCCAGCCCTGGCGAGATGTGATGTTTGTGTTGACCTTGGCTTGGTTTCCCCACTGCTCATGCTGTCATTTGCACCTGTGCCAAGTGGAGGGAGAACACCACTGTTGCAGTGCAGCAGCATTTTGCATCCTCTCCAGTGAGGATGCACAAAGTGTTTTGCAATTTCACCCACCCAAACCCAAAGCAGGACTGAAGGTTATGGAGAAGGAGGGGTGTTATTATTTGCACTGGCATGTAGAATTGAGTGTAACAGCATCAGAAAGTAAAATGCTAGTCCTTACAGAGGATTGTGATATCAAATTCAAATAAGAAGAAAAAGTGCTGCTTTCTGATCTTGGTTTTCCTGGTGTAATGTCAACGATGTGTCATTAATTTCAGTGCATTCTCACCACTATCAGGCAAAGCAGAGTGGGGTCCAACTGGCCCTTTTTCTGCCATCCACTCAGGGCATCCTGGTAACCTGTCATGCTCCGTGACGTTACGCTTTCTAACACAGGCAGTGGCCAGCTGGAGAGCAGGATTGCACAGTGTCGGCTGTTCTGGGGACCTGACCCAGAGCCTCTCCAGATTTGAAAATACCCTGTCCAAAGCTCAGCATTAAGGGCACAGACATTGTGGCTGCTCTTAGCAGAAAAGCAGAGGGAAGCATTATGGGCTGGCAGGGCCCTGGTGCTTTGTTCTGGGCAGGGAAATCATCCTTATTTTATTTACTAATGTAGTCCATTGTTTTGTCCTAATGTTCTCCGATTCATGTATTTTATGGTTCATTTTTAGTTGCCTTTGTTTCTAATCATGGTGTATGGCTTTTGGGGGTTGGGTTTCAGTTTTGGGGTGGGGTTTTTTTTCTTCTTTCACAACAGTCTTAGCTGCCATTTCTACAGCCACAATATCTGGGGGACTCTGTGGAAACCAGACTTCAGAAAAGACCGTGATCTGCTTCTGTCCAGGAAGCAGATCCAAGGGGATCAGCCTCCTGCAGGACCTGCCCCCCAAAAGTGTGATGTAATGAAAAAGGACCTGATGGTCATCTAACTGCTGGAGGGGCCACAAACCCATCTCCCCTGGAGAAGTGTTCTCATCTGATGATGACAATAAGGGCCTCATTTCTCCTCTGTGCTGACACAGCACCTAACATGCAGCCTTCATCCAGGACTGGGCTCTTGATCCTTCCAGTAATACACAGTAAAGGTGCCATTTTTTCAACACAGATTAAATGCATCAGTGCTGTTAACCCGGCCAATTGCAGTCTGCAGTAATTATATTTTGCTAAAAGAGAGGCCTCTGAAAGCAGACTTGGAGTCCTCTTTGCATCTTACCTTGAACAATTATGTGCATTCCTATGTGTGTAAACCAGTGAGTACCAGTGGACTTGCACTGCAGTGCAGGGTAGGAATGAGAAGAGAGATTCTTCAGTGTTTACAGATCCTGTGGAAAAGTAATATTTTCACATGTAACCTCTTCAGCTCAGCCCATTCCTTAGTGTTTGCATGGTGTTTGGTACCTGTACAATTGTATCAAAGAGCACCAAAGTTCTTGCAGTTTGTGCCAGCCAGTGGCACAAATGTGGGTGATTAGACTGGATATAAGGAAGAAATTTTTACAATGAGGGTGGGGAAACACTGGCACAGGTTACCCAGAGAGGTGGCAGCTGCCCCATCCCTGGAAACATTCAAGGTCAGGTTGGATGGTGCTCTGAGCAACCTGATCTAGTTGAAGATGTCCCTGCTCATTGCAGGGGGGTTGGACTAGATGGCCTTTAGAGGTCCCTTCCAACCCAAACCACTCTACGATTCTATGATAGTTGGGCATCTGCATCCCAATGTGCCAGGACGCAGGGGAAGCTCTGACAGGAATAAGTTTTGCCCTTGAAAGTCTTTGTTTCCTCTCGATTTTGCTGACTGGGATCTCCAGCTAAGGGTTTCCTCAAGTCTGAAGCATTTCTAAGAGCTCTTATAAATACGTCAGATACAAGAGTTCAGATGAGCAGAGATTTCCCCCGCTGCAGTATCGCTCGCTCTCCCCATCAGAACTGCTTGTCTTTACAAAACTTGTCAGAGGGGATGTGAAAGCAGCACTTTGTCAGAGCTTGCTGGAAACCAGCTAAACCCTCCAAATATATTGGAAGGGAGGAAGAGACCCACCCAGAGCATGAGCCCATAAGGGTAAGGCTTATAGGAAGAAGCAGTATTTTTTATAAATCCAACTGATAATATTGGAGAAAACTTTCAGGAGCACAACTGCTTCTTTTTTTGCACGAACCAGAAAATGTGAGGCTTTGGGCTGTGAAATCAAACCTTATCTTTAGGGCAGGATTGGACCCCTGAGCACCCTGCAGTTCTCAAAACTGACTGCATGATATTGTTTCCTCATTTGCCTCTGGGGATGCCTGTAACTGAGGGAACCATTTCATTTTGCAGATTGAGAAGGGAATCAAATAGTTGAACCCTTAGTAAACTTGCAAACACAACTGGTTGTCTTTGATGATTTGTTAGTTTGGACCTGAGCCACAAGACCTGGGGACTGCAGTCCAAGTTCCTAGAGCTCCGATCTCTGACACACAGAGCAGCAGATCAAAGTTAGGATGAGTGAAGCTTATTATCAGTTGGAGAGGCAGCCAGAGGGGTTTCCAGGTAGAATCTTCTTAAAATATCTCCTGCCCATTTCGAATCTGGCAATCTTGGCTGAACCTGAGTCACCTACTTAATAAAAATTCCATGTTCAGTCCGTAGAAATGCTTCCAGCACAATTAGATCAATTTCCTCTAAGTAGCAATAAATGTGTTTTCCTTTAAAAGGCCAACACAAGTACATTATCACAGCCTATAATCCCCATTCTCTCTATTAGCTCAAAGTACATCCTAAAGGCCAAGGGTCGCAGCTAAAGACTAATCAGTCTCATTAGCCTGTCTAATTTATCTTAACTAGGGGGACACAAACACACTAAAACTGTTAGGGAGACTTTTTGATCAGGATATGGGAGTCATTCATCAGGGTCCTGCAGCCTCCAGAGACAGGAAGGACAGAAACGACCCGGGGACAATGCCACTCTCCAAGGATGCTCTGCACCAAGATGCACCCACGCAGGCAGGACAGGGCAGAAACCCTCCCGGAGGCTCCTGCTGTCCTACTGGGCAACATCCCAGCAGGCTTGGAGGAAGACACGGAAAAGCATCTCCTTCTTGTTCTCACCCACATGCTGCCCAGCAGTTCAACATCTTCCTTGCTCAGGCTCCGCTTCAGCACTGCTGGCATTTGCTGGTCCAGGAAAGGGTTTGCGTCCAGCTGGTTAAAGTTTAACCCTTCCACAGCTGTGAGGGCCTCCACAGTGACTTGGGGACACAAGCTGCCCCTCCTTCTCCCACATGCATCACTCTCCCGTCAGATCCCAGCACTCAACACCTTCCCTGCTGCATCGCCGTGCTGCTCTTGCAGCTTGGCAGGGGACAGCCAACCCCCTCCCTGCTCCCCTGGCAGGCGGATGGAGAAGGGGGATAAGGGACGCAGTGCTCAAATCCAGCTGGAAGCAGCATGAAAAAGGAAAAATGAAGCAAAAAATGAACTCCTGTGGAAGTAGTTTTGTCTGTGGTGATCCAGATGGGTGTTTTAGATGCTACCAGCCCAACAACAGAGCCTTGCTCCTGAACCTCACTCTTCACCATTAGTAGGCAACACAAATTCCCTCGCAAACATTGTCCATAATTATTGTCCAGGTGCCTGGCTTTAGGAGCCCAAGGCAACAAAGCAAACTCTGAGGCTAGTTTCCAGCCTGAGGCTCTAACTCACATTTCCATCCTGAATGCTCCTGGCTGGGAAGAATTTCAGAATTTGCGCTGCCAGCATGTATTTGTCGAATATGAAAAGACAAGGAGGTTTTCTGCTAAGAAAAGAAGGAAACACAGATTATTCAAGGAGTTTCAATAGGAGGAGGCTGGCCAAACTCTAAATCAAAGTCACCCCTTGAGCCTCTCCTGGGAGAAAGGAAAAGGTTATCCCTCAGATCCCTATTTCTGTCTTAGAAATATGTGGCTCCAGAATAGTTGCATTTCCAGTGGCAATCAGCCGCAGGAAGGACAACATGGCTATTACAGACCCTTTCCTTCATGCACAACCTTTCTTTCTGTATCGTGCGTGTGTCCTCGTCCTGCCCTCCATGACACTGCGACGTCAGAGCGCCTCGGGATGCGGCCGTGCAAACAGAGCTGAACTGTTTAAACTCGACCGAAGTCCAGCTGCCGTGCAAACCTTTCATCACCCAGCCAAGGGGCTGCTGCCAAGGACAACGGTCACAGCAGAAACGCTCTTTGGGCACCCATCTTCCTCCCTCTCCATCGATCACCTGCCATGCATAGGTCAGAAGCGCTGAGGCTGAAGTCGTGGAGTTCAGGAGGCTGCCAAAGGGCTTGTGGCCTGGGATTTCACCTGGGGGAGGGCAGTTTGAGGTCTGCAGCATCATATAAACAGGTTAAACTTCGAAGGTGCAAGGACTCTGACAAGAGGATCAACAAAGTGTCATAGCAGTTTCTGTCACCCTGTCCCATTTTTTGCCATCCACTTTCTCATTTCAAATGGGAAATATTTAGGGGAAAATGAGCTTCGCTGTGCCTCTCACTGCCAGAAGCATGTCTGCATTCATGCCACGTTGCCCACTCAGGCTTATCAGAGCAGAAGAGAGGGGAAGAGAGGTGAAGACGTGGTGAAGATCCTCAGTATAGCTCAAATGCTGGAGCCATCTCTAGTTTGTTATTTCTTTAGTCCTGTTGGTGATTTGTCACAGGTAGGACGAAACTGCAGTCAGGGCCACATGCCTCAGCCTCTGTGGGCAATTGCCCACCGCTGCAAGCACAGGTACAAGAGTTCTCCATTCAAATCATCAGCTGAACAACCTTTTCCAGATTTATTTTGCAGAGAAACTGTGGCTATCATAATTCTTGTGCACAGAAATTAAGTAGATAATTTTTGTACAGGAAATCTTGAGAATGCCAGTCTGTCTGGATTTTGAAATGTTTTAAATCACAGTTTCATTAAAGCTCCTAACATTGATTTTTTCAAGTGGGCTTAAACAACCCATAGCAATTGGCATGTGTCCTCTCCACTGGGGGAAAGCCAGCTCACAGATCTCAGGTATTCATGTAGCTACATGCAACTTTGAAGGTGGTAAGAAACATTCCTGTCCATCCCAGTTCATCAAAGCAATCGAGCACATGCTTAGTTTTAATTACACACTTACACCTGGTTAAAGCTAGGCATGAATAAATAGTGAGATTTGAGTGGCTGCTTAAGTCTATGTTTCAAATGTGTTATGGACATAACATCTGCTTTTTCTTTTCTTTCCTTTCCTTTTTTGTTTTACTTAAGACTGTTGTGTGACACTACCCACAAGTTTTTGACAAGAAAGGTTTAGTTCAGACTTACTCAGGTGGCCAAGGTCCTTTGGGCAGGATATAGCTCACCTAACATTGCTTGTCCAGGCTGGACACCTTGTCTAAGTTGGTAGCCCAAGCTGCTTCTGTAATCAGAAGAGAAGGTGGACCCTGTGAAGGAGGACTCATCCTTTCTGTCTGGGGCAAGCATCTTAGGGCAGATGAATCAGTTTGTGGAGATCCTTGACTTTTTCCCAGGACAGTCAAGGAAGTCTAGACTGTAAGCTTGGATTAGTCAACTTCTAGGCAGCCGTAGTGAAGCAAAAAAACATTGCACCCTAGACTTTTTTCAGGCTATTGGGTTAGGTGAGATAAACCCAGGTCTCACTCTCAGAGCCACACAAGCCTTGCTGGGCAAGTTATTAGTGAGTTGTTAGTGAGTTATTAGTGAGTTATTTCCTGAGACCAAGGGTGGGAAATGCCCACTCTTGTTCCCAAGCTCTGCTCACAGCCATCTCCCACATCATTAAAGAAGACACAGGTATGGAGTTGGAAAGGAAGTATGCAGTCAGGTCCTTGTTTTCCCCACATGCAGAATCTTGCATGGTCAGATTCCCAGCTGAAGATCCTGACCCCCCCCACTCTCAGGCATATTTATTCCAGCGTTAATCAGAAGGTGGGGTGGAAACATTCATAATGTCCTGGCAATAAGGAGGAAGGCGAAAAGTGTAGGAGATGGAGGGGAGGGAAATTCATTTGTTGAGATGATGGAGTGACTCCTTCAAACGAAAAATTAATAATGATTAAAACAATGCTTGAGACTGTCCGTTTAAATTTTAAAGGTGTATTATCCCAACCAAAGGGGTCCAGTGCTCAGCACCTCTTCCTACTGATTACCATCTAGCTTTCCATTTTCATATAACCTTGAAATACAATAATGTCAATGTATGCACAAGGATTCTCTTTTTCTGATGGGTCGAGTGATGTAAATGGATCTTTTTTTTCCCTTCTTTTTGTCTAGTAGAGATCATCCTTTACCTAGAATTTACATCTAAGTCCCTACACCGTTTCTCTTTTAGAGGAATGAGAGGAGGCTTTGTGTCCACCCAGTATGCTTTGTGTTTCTGGTAGTCAGTCTATTGAATACAGTAAAACAAAACAGAGATTCTTCTTTCTTTCATTTTATATCTGACTTGGTAGTTGGGAATGTGCAAAACTCTCAAGTCCTTCACTGAATGAAGACATTTTATAGCACTTAATTCCCAGAGCAGCAATTGATAGCTTTATTCTGCCGCCTCCTACTCCTCACGGCACCCATGCTGTTCTTCCTACAGCAGCACCGCAGCATTTCCTTTGCTGGAGATCACACTGGCTAGTTATTTTGCAATGCAGATACGTCCTCTTTGCATCATTTCCAGGAGAGAGAAACAGAATAGAACAACCCATTTTGGAAATCAGCTGCTTCTTTCTTACATGTTGCCTTCCACTGTCACAAAAACATTGCAGACTGTATCCTTCCAACCCAGATCTTATATCCAAGCAGCTTTTGCTGACTACATAACCTTCACTAACCTGAAATTCCTGAGTAGTCCCAGGAGCTCAATGCATCTTGGAATAAAATTTTTGTAATGTCATTTAAGGGTATTCCTAATCCAGAATTATTGAGGAGGCCTGGGTCATGGGAATTGAGTTTGACACTTGACAAATACTTGGCTTTGTGTAAATGGACAGGCCACTGAAATAACTGCCTTTGGATGTCACATGAAGAGAAATTAATTCTTTATTAACTTCCGCAATGATAATCTAATAAACTCGTTTGGTCTACTAGTTTCAGCACTTAAAGTGCTCAGTCGATTCGATGCAAATAGATTTTTTTCTTGCCCTCTGGAACAGTGCCTCTGTGGTGTGCAAAGGGACATTGGTGCGAAAAGCCAGGCCTGGTATGTCAGGATGTGGTGCACATGTTCAGATCCTGCTACTGCTTAGTGGGAGAGAGACAGGCACAGCAGAAAGACAAATAGCAGGGGCTAGAAAAATACCCTATTAGGAATGAAAAGGGGGTTTTATTAAAAATTCATATTTTAAACAAATTTGCTTTGACTTGAATTCAGATCCCTTTTCTTCTTAATCAGGTATTTTAAAATAATATACAAGGAACCAATATATTAGCTGTTTCCTCTTAGTATTACAGCACAAGACATTAGTCCCAGCCTTTAGGACTCTTTGCTGGATGCTGTACAAATACAAAGAAAGCTAGAGTTCCTGCGCTCAATTTTTAGTGGCAAATGCTAAAAATAAAAATGGAGCTATGTGGACCAAGTAAGCCTCTAATTCTAGAAGCCAAGTGATTTCGATGAGAAAATAAGGCTGTAATATGTGACCTAAGTGTCAAATCGACACAGCCATTGCCATTAGAGGTTGAATTTCAAATGTCAAGCCACAAGCTGCTGTAGACTGACCGGGAACCATGTGCAAAATAAACAAACAAAAAGGCTATACAACACAGAGAGAAACATGACCTTGCTCTGCTCATTTCAGAGGATGGACCTTCCCATCAAGAGAAGAGGGACGCTGGCTGATCAGTCCAACGCACTTTCTGTGTTGTATTTCTATATGCCTGATTCTGTCGACAAAGAAGAGACTTCAAATTGTTCAGGGCTACTGTATTGCCCATCAACAAACTCATACAACTGTGATCTTTTTCATACTGGTGCAAACTAGAACAACCAATAAATCTGGCTTTGACCAGAATATCTACACTGCATCACCGCTGTTTGCCCTACACCCACCAGCAGTACAGCCCAACGGGAACTGGCTTAAAAAGCCAAGGCAAGGCATGCTTCTTGCCAGTAGGCATTTGTTACCCTGCCTGTTGGTGCAGCACATCAAAAATGTTTCATTTGCAAAAGCCAAATATTTATTACTATTTGCTAATCAAGTTGCTTCATAACAACATGAAAAATAGTGAAGTCTAAGTCTGTCAGTTCCATGTAAATATATAATTTCAAAGGAATATATAAATGTATGTATGTGTATTTACTTCTGATTAGTGGCAATTATCCTGTGAAAGAGACACTGGAAATAGAGCAAGGGTTTTCGAGATTGCCGTAAGTCTCAGTATCCTCTCTGCTTCTCTCTTTTCAGAGGCAACGTGGGGTGGAGGACTTCTTCTCGAGCCCACTGTGTCCTGCTCTCTGGCTTCACTGTAGAACTCCCAGGGGAGGTCAGGGTCCATCACCAAAGGGGCTGATCTCTCTGCATTCTTACACAGACAAAGGAAAAACAGATTCAGGGTGATCCAGAGTTCTCAGATGAGCTTCCTCCTCTGAATCAGCCTCACAACACTAACACTAGCTTCCCTTCCTGAATACTTCTGAGACTGAAGTAACCAGCTGCCTTTATTTTGGAATATTGTTCTCACTGGCAGTCTGATGCCCTGGAGGACCTGAGCCTTGCTGCATACATAGCTTCATAAATGGAATTTTGGCTTCTTTGTGAAAAGCAGTCTTCTTTTTTTAAATCTGCACTAATAAGTGTCATGATGGAGATGCTCCCCACCAGCCTCCCTGCTCTCTGCCCTCAGTCCAACATGCAGCTTTGCATCTCAGTCTCTTGGTTTGTCCCTCACCATTTTTTTCCCAGAATTTGGCATTGAACCGAATTAATGGGTGCATACTGAATAGGCTCACAGAATCAAAGAAAATAATCTGGAAGAGCTCACCAAAGGTCCTGCAGTCCTTTCCTCCATGCCACAGCATCAGTTCTGCCTATGCTATTCTCAGCAGACATTTGTCTAGTCTAACACCAATGATGCATTTATTAATGCGCAAGAGGAATGCACAGTAGCCGGGGTTTCAGTTTCACTAATATCATGGGCTCTATCAACACCCAGAAGACAGTCTCTGCTACTGTCAGAGTGGGAAACGAGTGTCTGTGACATGCTCCTCTGTTTGCTGAGGTCTGTCTTGCTGTAGCCTTAGCCAAGGTCTCCACCTCTGCCTGTGAAAGGCAGCTGTTGTTTATAGGCCACTCTGCTTCCTCCTGATGCTGGGTATAGAAGCAAGAAAGAGGTAGGGACCATCCCCCTGTTTACAATATATTTTCGTTATTTCTCACCAGCAGCAGCTGATGGGGATGGACACCTCAGATGTGAGGTGACAATCTGCTTCTCTCGCTCAGAGATCCTGCTGTTATCGCACTCAGCCACAGAGCTATTCTTAACACGAGAGCATGGATGTTGGATCCTGAGGTCCTCAAAGACCATACATATCATGCTGGCAGGTTTGGGGGGTTGTTTGGGTTTTTATTTCAGAGTGGGTGAGGTTTTCCTCTTGAAAAAAGGAACATAACAATGATGTTTCCTACAGCTGTAGAGTTTGCTACTCATTTCTCCTGGATGGACATCTGGTTTCAGGGACCATCTGCTGCTTTTTCCAAAGCTGATGCCAGAAACATCTCTCCAGCTGAGAAGTAGGTGGGTGTCTCAACACAGCCTGCAGCGGTACAGAGCCAGGACGTGGCAGAATTGCAACTGTCAGCAGCGGTGGCATGGTTGGCTGCTGTGCCACATTGTCGTGTCCTTTCCCAGAGAACTGGGGGCACTCAACCGTTCTGAGGGATGGGGGCATGGCCATGGGCTCCGGAGCACTCTCCAAACCAGGCTGGCACCGTGTTGCGGTGCAGATCTCCTGCTTTTCTCCACCAGGAAAGGAGGATTTCAAAGATGAAATTCCAGGCAGTGCATTACTTGTCAGAGCTCAGTTAGCTTTTGTAATCCCCTAGAAAGCAGTTTAAGAGTATGAAACTCATTTTACCAAGTAAATCAAGGCATGGGTGTAGCAACAGCTTAGCTTCACCTTTATAATGTGCCAGGGACAGTGAAGGCTTACCACGTTGCCGTGAAAGCACCATCCGCTTGCAGCCAGGAATTGAAATCTGCTGCATGGGAAGCGGTCTGAGTTCCAGTTCAGGAGGCATCAGTCTGTCCTGCTGCCTCCCTGACTGCTGGACAGTGTGACAAGGCTGGCTCATTACTGGAACACTCCTGTTTTCACAGAGAAGAATGAGAATCAGAGAGATGTTAAAATCAAGAGCAAAACTCGCTTGCGTTGGAAAAATAAACTGCTTCCTCCAGGCTCGGAGATCGCTCATTCATTACTAAGCCTTGTTTGCAAAGAATTTTTAAGCAAATGTTGGTACTAACAGGACACAATGGAAAATGATAGTCTTGTATGGTTTTCATATTGCATTAGTTCAGATCTACTTGCACCACCTGCTTAATTTCACCTTTCTCCCACTGATACCTCCTGGAGATTTCAGGACTACCTCCCTACATCTATATTTGGGTATAATTTGAGTGTAATTTGATACATAATTAGGGTAGAATAGAAGACTGAGTATTTAACTACCCATACATCTCTCTCTAATTTAAATAATTCCTAATATATCTAACTAGTTTGGCTCATACTGCACTGATGTGTATTGAACTGGGGATAATGAAATAAGGAATGTGAGGGGGAAAAATGTTATTTCAGAGTCGGAAGATCACCAATTAATGACATGAAAAGCCTAGCGGGAATATCTGTACACTTAATGCCCCTTCTGCTTCGAATATAATGTGGTCGTAGTCTCTGGCGTGAGGGCTCTCAGAATAGTCTTTAGAACAACTTGTATTTCTGTGAAGCTGTCTCAACATGATCAAATGTCGCACAGCTTTTGGACAGGACTTAAACATACAGAGGGTAGGAAATAAGATGAATTTCACCCTTAGCTAGCTTTAGTAATGTCTTAGACGTTTCATTTAGGAAGGGAACAAATTGTCTTTTGCAGTTGTATCTCCCTCTTTCTCTTGTGTCTAGAGAGAAGCCAGATGACTGGCTTAAAAAAGAAGCCTAAATTTGAGATGGGTAAAGTTAGGTGAGTTCAGCTTTTTGGTCTATGACTGTACATTCCCTGACGACTGAGTATGCCACGGTCAGGGAATTGTTTAGCTGTCGAACGGGAGTTGGCTGGGGTTTATTCTGGTGAACCAGCACTGCTGGGTTTTGTCCTGCAACGTGGGAAATACTTTAGCACATTCCTCTCTTTAACAATATAAATTGTCCCGCTCATGCCTAAACAGGGGCAGGTGCTGATGGATGCGTAGGCAGGCAAGAAGTCAGATGTGGCTACGCATCTGAGATTTCGCAATGTCGTTCTATCATCTCCATCAAGGGAGGGGGGTAAAATGGAAAATCCTGAAGATTTTGAAGGAGAAGAAAAGTTTAATTTTGATAAGGATGAAACGTTTTATTGTGATATTGATCGGCTTCTTTCACAGAATGTAAAATATAGCCATTTAAATGGTATAATTTTAGTATGTAAACTATTGAAAATACAGTACAATGTAGCCTAATACCAGCTGATTATTGGAAAGAACAGTGGGTATGGAATTTGTAACCATTCCATTGAAAATTTTAACAAAATCCACTCTTTGCAGAGGAATGCTTTCATTTAGATGTATCATTATTCTCAGTAGAAAAATATTTTTTCAGGAAATTTTCAATCCACACAAGAATAGAGCAAAAAGCAGCCTGTGCATGGGATCCTAGCCAGCCCGGGCTCCCACCTGCCATGAGTTGGTGCAGAACCAACACTTTTCTCCATGACAAACCCTGGGCCAAAAGAAAATCTCAGCTGAATACCCTTGGGGTATGTTTTTATGGGGTTTTTTCTCAGCATAATCCTGCCTGTTCCTTCCAAATAATTTCTAGGGATGCCAGCACGACCTCTTGCACATGGGGACATGCTGCCTCCTGCACCCCATGCTTCCCCCACTCCACTGCTGCCTATTTGCCATGCCACCGACGATGCACACCCCAAAACGTCAGGTCACCTTGCTGTCCAGCTTAGGAGCATTGCTCCACAATCTTTCATACTTCCAGGACAGCTAAGGGGGTGGCGAAATCCTCAGTGCTAACTTGCAGCATCTCCTGGGGGGGCAGCTCCCAGCCTTGCTCCCAGCACATCCCCGCATTCCCGGTGCAGTGCGGGCATCCGGAAACCCCCAGCTTGCTCGCTCACATGCTCCCTCCCCCTTCCTTGTCAGGGTTTCTTTCTGTGCAGAACAGATGGGCACAAGCTGTTTGGGAACCACCTCCCTTCCCTCCCCCAGACCCAGCAGAAAGATGCATCACCAGAGCAGGGAGCAATCCCCTCCCGGCTGTGGCACAGCGCCCTTTTCAGAGGGGCAGGTAAAAGTTTAACCAGGCTGTCTTTCAGCGGTGGAGGCAGAGCCGCCTTTCATAGCCATGATAAATTGCTCCTGTCAAAACTACATGAATGCTCATATTGAAAAGCTCTTCTTTCTTTCTTTTTAACTTTCCCCCTCTCTCCAGTCACATGGCGTCTCTCGGTTGTTAGCCAACATTTAATGCCCACTTAGTCAAAGGGCACTTCCACTCCTTCTCCTCTCTCTGTCTTGTCCCCTGGGGCTGCTGGGGCTGAGTTGTCACAGAAATACTGACAGGGAATAAAATAAAAAAGATGGGGTGAGGAAGAAACCCTTTAATGTTTTTAGGGCTTTTCATTTCATTTGGGTCCTTCTACCAGTAGTCCCTAACCAAAGCGCGTGTAGGATGGAGAGGTGGCCAGACAGATATCTTCCAAGGGAGTTTACAATTGTCAGTATGTTCTAAGTTAAGAGATTAGTTACATTTTCTCGTATTTTCCAAAGATGATAATGAATGCATAACACAAAACAATCCAATACAACTCCTCTCCAGCAGTCAAGCAGCACGGCCAAAGCATGCTGGAGGTGTCCCATGGAGGCAGAGTCTGCCCAGCTCTTAATGCAGTCCCAGACCCTTCCCCACCTGACAGCGAGTGCCTGTGTTCCATGGGTGCCCCAGGACAGGAGCTATGGCTGGTGTAATCTGGGACAGGGTCCTTAGCCATGGAATTCCCCACACTTCATCCAAAATTGCCTGGTTTTGTCAACCTCCTGGCCCTGCTACAGGACTGCTCTGCTGGGGCTGGTACCGTGATAGCAATGGTCATGGAACCCCTAAACAGTTACACTGGTCACAGAGGAATAGATAGGAGGATGGCCTGGTTGTCACCATGAAGATCCTGTGAAACAATTGTCTATTCTTGGGTTTGAGACTAATGGGAAGGATGAGTTTAGGGTGCTTGGCAAGCACCGAGCCAGCTCAGCCTAGGCTGGCCAGTCACTCAGCTACCTCAGGGTCGCACCTCCAGGAGAGGTGTTAAAGTCCAATACAAGGAAAGTTGACCTGAAGATCCACCCAGAGCACCATGCACTTGTGTTGGTGCCATATTTGTGCATGTTATAGCCATAAGCTCCTCTTCTCCTCCCTATAAGCTTGCTGTAAGGAACAGGGATGACAGGACACAGTACAGCTGTTGCCAGCTGTGCTGCTCTGATGCCGTCCCTGGTCAAAGCCCATGGTCCGACGGGACCGTGACGCTCACAGCACACCCAGCTCCCCGGGTGCTGTGTTTCTCCTGACCTGGCTGTGGGAAATACCCAAACCCTGGACTGCTGCAGCGCCCGTTTCAGAACACCTCTCCCTCCTCCGCAGCACCTAAGTGGTAAAAGGTACCCACAAATTCAGTCCCAGATATTCAACACCCACCTCCTAAGCAGAGATTTCAGACCTGTTCCCACACTCTGCTCTAATTCCTTCCCCATGTTTTTCTGTCCATGCTGATATCTAGCCATCGCCCAGCGCTCCCAATATATCCTCCAGACTGTAAATATATGTGCTGCTGCCCTGCTACAGCAATCGGTGACAGCAGTATCTGGCACAGACACACACACAGCTTTCCTAGGTGCATCTTCTCTGTGACAAATATTTCTGCTACGGTCCTTGTAGCTAGTTACACTGTCACTACCCTTATCACTATCAGCCTCCCGTAGGGTTCAGCGCTATCCACATCTATATATGTATTTTGGGATATTAATACCATCAAGACATTCTTGTTATCCCAGCTTGCTTGGTCATTAACCCTTCTTATACCCATATATACACAGTATACATGCAATGAAGACTGCACAGCTCTAACTCTGTTCCCACTTACCTATATAATCCCAGATATTTTAATAAAGCTACATGGGTGAAGAAGATTGGGATTTGCCCATACATGCACTCTTATTTTAAGGGCTGCATTTCTTCTGATTGCAAGAGAGTCACTGGAAAATATTTGCCCTGCAATGAGAAAACAAAAAGGGATGTTTACAGAACAAACTGAGTAATCTCCAGAGGCTCCCATGCGAGAACCACATAAGCACAGGCTGAAAGTCAGGCCTGATCCTTTCTTCAGTCAGATGCCATTGCTTTCCTTGGCTCCGGCCTGTTGGTATTTCACAAATCGTTCTTTCTCTCCGTGCCTCAGTTTCCCCATGCCATCTACTGATGATGATCCTCCTTTGGAAAGCGCTTCTCAATCCACTATCGGGAGTGTTGTAGGGACTAAGTACTCGTGATACTGGCTTGGCTGATGATGTGTGTGCTGGTCTCTACTTGTGCAGAGCCTCAAAACAGCCTGGAGGGCTGTTGCACTGCTTCAGCTTGCAAGGTTCAAGCCCAGCAGCTTTGCTGCCGTAGTCTCCTCTCCTCTCTATGTACCACTTCAAATCAGCCAAGTTGCACCACAGTTATTAACTGGTTTTGACTGACTTCTTAAGTTAATTAAAATTTCACAGTGTAATATCAAGCATGATTAAAACAATTAGGTTTTCCACCCCCTTGCAATGCCTCCCTCCCTTCACTTTCCCTTCTTCTCCTCCCTCTTTCCCTTGCCTCCCTTCACCCTGGAAGTTTTTAGATACGCTTCTGCACCACTGCAACAAATTGCATGGTAGGATCTGAAATTATTACCCTCTTAAATGCATTAAACTGTTCATAAAGCAATTTGCAATGCCAGTTACCAAACTACAGTGAGCCTCCCAGCCTGACACCTCCCAAATGCAGAAGGATTCTTGGCAGCCGTATCCTGCTGCAATGCTCTCTCGCTTACTAGAGTCAATGTCTGAAACTTAGGAGAAATCAATGCAATTATAGATATGAAGGTCCAATTACTGCGAAATGTGATCAGTCTTTATCTCTGAGTCCCTTCAAGAAAATCAGGGAGGCCTTTTCTTTTTTCCCTTATGAAGGGAGTTGCAATATAATGCAAAAGGATCTTTTAACAGAGGACCGAAAGAGAAGAATATCTGTCACCCAGCAGGACAATTCTGATGTTGCCTGATACTGATTTCCCTTTCATATTGGTGAGATTATTCCTGATTTACACCTCAGTGCATCCATTGTGTCTGATGAAATCTGTCCCCGTTGACACCGCTATCGCGTTCCCAGCCCAGCACCCTGCATGTGGCCACTTCCTTCCCTCCAGATTCCTTGGGATAATTTTGCCCTTTTGGGCTGGAGGTGGCAGAGCAGGACATGGGGCTGCCTGGCTGCCCCCATTAACATCTAGTTCTCATCCCCACAGATGAGCTCACATCCCAGTGCAGAGAAGTGACTGGGCTCCTAAAGGGATTGAAATAGCCTTCCTCAGAAAATAATTTGCAATCCCTTCTGGGCCAAACTTGATCCTTGTACCTGCCTAGCTGGGCTGATACATATATGGAGGGGCCAACCTCAATGAACCCTCATTTTCCCAGAAAATATAGGTTGATTTCAACACCTTCAAAAAACAGGGGCAGAGAGAATGGTCTGCAGTTACCATGTACGCAATACAGGCAGGTTCTGCTCAGTGGCAGTCATGCACGCTGCAATAGAATCATAGAATGGTTTGGCTTGGAAAGGACCTTTAAAGGCCATCTAGTCCAACCCCCCTGCAATGAGCAGGGACATCTTCAACTAGATCAGGTTGCTCAGAGCCCCGTCCAACCTGACCTTGAACGTTTCCAGGGATGGAGAATCTGCCACCTCTCTGGGCAACCTGTGCCAGTGTTTCGCCACCCCCATAGTGAAGAATTTACTCCTTATAGCTAGTCTAAATCTACCCTCTTTCAGTTTAAAACCATTACCCCCCCTCATCCTATCACTACATGCCTTTGTAAACAGTCCTTCTCCAGCTTTCCTGTAGGCCCTTCAGGTACTGGACGGCTGCTATAAGTTCTCCTCGGAGTCTTCTCTTCTCCAGGGTGAACAACCCCAACTCTCTCAGCCTGTCTTCATAGGAGAGGTGCTCCAGCCCTCTGATCATCTCCATGGCCTCCTCTGGACTGAGTCCAACAGCTCCATGTCAGTCTTGTCCTGGGAACCCCAGAGCTGGACGCAGTACTCCAGGTGGGGTCTCACAAGAGCGGAGTAGAGAGGCAGGATCACCTCCCTTGACCTGCTGGTCACACCTCTTTTGATGCAGCCCAGAACACGGTTGGCTTTCAGGGCTGCAAGCGGGCATTGCCAGGTCATGTTGAGCTTCTCATCAACCAACACCCCCAAGTCCTTCGCCACAGGGCTGCACTCAATCCATTCTCCACCCAGCCTGTAGTTGTGCTTGGGATTGCGCCGACCCGTGTGGAGGACCTTGCACTTGGCCTTCTTGAACTTCATGCAGTTCACACAGGCCCACCTCTCAAGCCTGTCAAGGTCCCTCTGGATGGCATCCCTTCCCTCCAGCATGTTGACTGCACCGCACAGCTTGGTGTCATCAGCAAACTTGCTGAGGGTGCACCTGATCCCACTGCCCATGTCGCCGACAAAGGCGTTAAACAGTGCCTGTCCCAGTACTGACCCCTGAGGAACGCCATCATCACTGATCTCCACTTGGACATGGAGCTGTTGACCACAACCCTTTGAGTGTGACCATCCAGCCAATTCGTTATCCACTGAGTGGTCCATCCATCAAATCCATGTTTCTCCAATTTAGAGACAAGGATGTCGTGCAGGACAGTGTCAAATGCTTAGGGCAAGTCCAGGTAGATGACATCAGTTGCTCTTCCCTTATCCACCAATGCTGTAAACCTGTCATATGTGAGCACCAAATTTGTCAGGCACAATTTGCCCTTAGTGAAGCCATGTTGGTTATCACCATGGTTTCCAGGAGGATCTGCTCCTTTCTGGACACAGAGGTGAGACTGACCGGTCTATAGGTCCCCAGGCCTTCCTTTTTTCCCTTCTTAAAAATGGGGGTTATGTTTCCCCTTTTCCAGTCACAGAGAACTTCACCAGACTGCCACAACTTCTCAAATATAATGGAGAGTGGCTTAGCAACTTCATCGGTCAGTTCCCTCAGGACCCACGGATGCATCTCATCAGGTCCCATGAACTTGTACAGGTTCTTTAGATGGTCTTGAACTTGATCTTCTCCTACAGTGGGTGGTTCTTCATTCTCCCAGTCCCTGCTTTTGCCTTCTGTGACCTGGGCAGAGTGGCTGGAGCACTTGCCAGTGAAGACTGAGGCAAAAAAGTTGTTGAGTACCTCAGCCTTCTCCATATCCTGGGTAACCAAGCCTCCAATTTCCTTCTGGAGGGGGACCACATTTTCTCTAGTCTTCCTTTTATCACTGATGTACCTATAGAAGCTTTTCTTGTCCCCCTTGAAATTCCTGGCCAGACTTAATTCTATCAGGGCTTTGGCTTTCCTAACCTGATCCCTGGTTCCTCGGACAATTTCTCTGTATTCCTCCCAGGCCACCTGCCCTTGCTTCCACCCTCTGTAGGCTTCCTTTTTATGTTTGACTTTGCCCAGGAGCTCCTTGTTCATCCATGCAGGCCTCCGGGCGTTTTTGCCTGACTTCGTCTTTGCTGGGATGTATCACTTGATTAATGAGCTTGGAGGAGGTGATCCTTGAATACTTACCTGCTTTCTTGGGCCCCTCTTCCCAGCAGGGCTTTGTCCCATGGTACTCTACCAAGCAGCTCCCTGTAGAGGCCAAAGTCTGCTCTTCTGAAGTGACCTTGCTGTGTGTCCTCCTGGCTGCCTTAAGGATCTTGAACTCCACTCCCATATGAGGCCCTTGAGCCTCACATTCCCCATCAAACCCTCCTTGTTGGTGAGAACAAGGTCCAATAAAATCACCAATAAGGTGATTTTAACAGAAAAACTATCCCTCCACAGCATTGACTTCTGTACACAGGAGATGAGTGAGAGGGACTTGTGTCTCTCTGTGCTTTACCTTTTATCAAACAGAGCAGGATCCTGATCAGAACCAGGACATCACTCCAATTATACAAGTAGAAATAAGTAACCATCTGCATTAACAACGAATATAAGCCTTCATCTGTGTTAATTAGAAATAAATTAGAGAAAGAGAGAGAGAAAGATATATAAATTAGCTAATAGTTAATTACTGGAACTATATTGACAAATATATGTATATATAAAGTATAAAATCTGTTCCGTATTAACAAAATATTGGGTTTATTTCTAGAACTGCAGAACAGGAATTTGTTTGCCACCACAGCCAAGTGTGAAGAAGGCCATTTATCATAAGCCTCAGAGCACCTTGTTCAAAGATCCCAAAGCACTCAGCAAACATTGATAAATAGACCTTGATGTATTCCCAAAGGGAACCATTATCATCATCATTTAGCAGTGCCAGGCGGGAGCCTGGGAGTCCCGATCTCCATTCCTGCCTACACAGCTCCTGTTTGATTCCCCCTCCTCTTCTGGAGAGCACCCATCCACTTTCCCAAACCGCCAGTTTGCAGCCAAAAGCTGTAGGATCTGGGTTGTGACCAAGCTAAAATCTGGAGGCATCAGGGCTATCATCTGGGCTGGCTTCAAGCTGTTCAGCAGAGTTGACCCTTAGCACCTTGATCTGTGCCTTTGCCCTGCCGGTGTCCCCCAGCGCTAAGCATCACAGGCACAGCCAGGCTCCCCAGGAGGGCACCAAACAGAGCAGAAAATGATGGGAACGTGGTCCCTGGATGCCCATTGCCCTCTCCCTGCTCTGTCATTTAAAATGCATTTTAACCAGCCAGGAGGATCTCTTATCCCTGTGCACCGCAGCATCGAGCAGCTTCCTCGCGTCCCACTCGGGTGTTCGACCCCCTCCAGCTGCCCCGTTTGAACGGGGAACGTCAAATGGGCTGTGTCATCTCTGCTGCATTTCATCCTGGGGAGAGGAGGGGGAGAGGGCAGCGTGAAGCTGAACAGCGGGTTGAAACGCGCTCGTGCGAGTGGGAGGCATCTCTGTGCCGGTGTATTTATGGGTGCCGACTGCATCGCGGGGGGACCGAGGCAGCCGAACTCACGCTGCCTGTCAGCACTCGCTGCTGCCATCTGAACAGCCTGCACGCGTGTCCTCACAGCCCAAAACATGCGAAGAAATCCTGAGAATGCTCTCCACACGCTGCGGCATGGACTTAAGAGGCCTGAGAAAATAAATAATCACAATATATCTGAAGGTGGTTTTATTTTCTTTCTGGATTCCGGACCCAGCTTTATATTTTCAAGGGTTTCCAACCACAGCAGCATCTATTTCCTCCTCCTACCTTTGGTTTTCCCTTCAAATTTCATACGTATTTTCTTTTCTCACCACACCACAAGAATTACAATGAGTTTGCTTATCTGGGGGTACAAAAATTATGTTACTGTACAGACTTGTTTTGCAGTGCTGAATGAGTGTTGCCTGTTAGGGGTGTAAATGCAGAGCTAATCCTGTTTTTCATGGCCTGCACTTTCTCCGTACTTGTTTATTCCACATTTTGTGTCTGCTCCAGGATGTATCAAACTGTTCAACCTTTGACTGCAAAGTCAGAAGAATGACTCACTTGGAAGCTAAAATGTAAATAAATATATGCATTGCTAAATAAATCAAACACTAATACACTAAACCAAGGCTGATAAATACCCTGATTAAAATCATACTTAAATAAATGGGGCAAATTATCAAACAATGGGTTTAAAAGTAATAATTTCAGGGCATAACTCAATACAGCACATGTCATAATAGGTAAATTGGTTTACTCTTTGATTTTGCTTTACTATATAGAGTGAAATCTTTTCTACTACAGTTGTTAAGTGAACCCTAGCATTATCACAAACGCTGCAAAAGGAGACAAAATATGGTTGATTTATTCATAAATTTAAAAATCTTTTCTTGATTACATTGACTGAAAAATGCTCCAAACCTCTTAAACTTTCCCGTACAGCACAGAAAAATGGGGAACTGGTAAATGAGCTCCCTCTTTGCCAGTATTCCTGCAGTGACTGTGCGTGCCCGCAGAAAAAAGTTAGTCTCCTGTACAGGTACCTTCCCCTCTAGCACTAAATTACAAAGCGCTACCCCCAATTACAGTCTCTAAACCCATTAGCAGTTAAGAGAAAATAATCCCTGCAATTTGTGCAGCAATAAGTATTATGTACGATGGAGGAATATGCAAAAAGGAGCACGGCAGATCTGCCGGGAGGACCAGTCTCTCGGCTCAGGACTGCCACCTCCCTGCTCCTCGCAAAGTGGAGAACTGCTTGAAGCAATTATTTTTATTTTTGACTTATTTTCCATTTTCTTGCGTCTTGTCCTTACTAAACTGTCTCAGCATAGCAAGCCTGTCTGCAAGGACTTGCATGCTAGCACATGTCATTTTTTTTGGCCCCCTGAAGGAAAAGGTGTTGTTTGCCTCCCACGTTGGATCGAGCCCTCTGAACCCGGTGTTTCCACATTCTTGATTGCCCTGCTGTGTGTGAATCGCATACCAACAAAGTAGTCCTTTAGATCACCTTCCTAGTTCAATTTTTTCCCCCCACATGCTGATTGAAAAGCAAATGAAACACTTTTTCTATCACCAATTTCCTTTCTTCATGTACCTGCCTACACTTATTATTTCTGGAGAATCTTATCAAACAAGCAACAGGTTCCTAAAGTGGTGGTTTGGCCCCTAGGTGATACACCAGGCTGATAATTTATTAAGGGCTGGGCTGTTAGAGGAAGATTGCTCTGAAGTGCTTTGAGCTGAGCACACTGGAGGGGATGCAACGGAGAGCATCCTTCCCTGCCCAGCCAGCCCCATGGTGCACCTAAACCAGGCACGGCTCAGAGGAGACAGCTAAAGGCACAGGATCTTCGGTAATTTACCAGGAAGACTTTGACCTTAGTCTTAGATTAGTTATTCAGTTCTCTTGCTTGTCACTCTGGGATTCTCCAAATAGCAGGTCTAGTTTAGTGCGTTCTACCAGCAATGCAGCTCCTGCATAAAGCAGTTCCTGTGTTTTAGGCACGCTTTCCTAACTAATCTCACACCAACCCTTCAGACTTCAAAAGACAAGGACTGAAACTGAAAAATCAGGGTCTTGTAATTCAACCTGGATCAATCATGGAGTCATGCCAGTGACATAAATTGCTGGGGTTAAAAAAAAAAAAAAAAAAAAAAAGGAGTATCTGTAGCTATCTGTAGCTCCCTAAAAGTTGCAAGAGGAAGCCCAGGTTTTAGGCATATACCTGAATTTTATTGGAGTGGGATTTGAAGTGCTGAATCCTGGATCAAAATGTATTCTTAAGTGGAGACCTAAACAACATACATTTACAGAGAAACTGTTCCCCTCACTGCCCTCGTACATGCAAGATGTGATCAAGGCAGCTTCCAAAACTGTAAAATGGCTTTTGGGACTAAATCCCAAATCATACTGATGCTCTTCCCGGTGAGGACACTGGGGTTTGGCATAAGAGTTTTGTTGAGCTTCCATATCCCAAATCCCGCCTTTTCAAATACCCATGAGCTGGTACCAACTGGCACCTGATCGTACCAAGACAGAACTTCCTTTTGGAGATCTTCTGTTTCATCTGCTGCTACCAACCCATGAACAAAAGATGCTTCTTGAGTAGAGCAATCCAGATAGCGTAAAAATGGATTTATTTTTGCCAGCACAGTTAGACAGAAAGCTTTACATTCCCTATTGAGGTTATCTAGATAAAAGATTGCATTGCCTGCGCAATGTTGTTGCCTCTTGTCTGAAGCCAGAGTCACCCGCAGCCTCCCTGAAGTTAAAAATAAAGTTTCCTCACCCTCCTCTTAGCCTTCAAACTTTGATCACAGTCCCAGCAGATGCAAAATATTTGCAGTAAGAGGTGCCAGTGCCGTCAACTCGCCACAGTAGCTCCCAGTCAAAATGTTTGCATGCACACTTCAGAGCATCATTTATCTTGAGGGATGTCAACTCTAAAAATGTTAGCGCGTGTCACTGTCAAAGCAAATGCCAGAAATTAGCTTTCTTTCATCTGAAAGAAGAATAATTAACTTTGCAACTGTTTCCAAAAGTGCTAATTAATGGGTTTCACCAACTTGACTTGTCAGGATACATCTTGATTGGAACAACAGCTTGCTCTTCCCCTTGAGGATTATGGCTCCTCTTTTGGACTCTTTTCCTCATCCGCCAATTTAGTGAGTTGCGGAAAATGGATGTCATTTATAACACAAAAATAAACATGCAAAAAAGGGAAAACCCAGGAGACAAGTTAACATTTATTAATTATTTGTGTACTTTTCTCTATTAGCAATAATGTAAAAACACAGTGTTCTATTTTAACAGAATAATCTTTACACAATGTGGGATTTTGTTGGCTGTTTAGCTTCCTCAAAAACCCAGACAAGTCTTCACCTGAGATGTCTTTGTGCATGGGGATGGCTTGGACTGGACTGGAGGGTGGGAGCAGATCTCCCTCTCTTGTCTTGAAAGTCTTCTTCTGGACCTAACATTGCCTAGAGATTGACTCTCCAATGCTCTGAGCAAACTCCAACTCCAGAGAGCACATTTTGACTATTTAAATTCCTCCAGCAGTTTGCACAACATATTTTCTTCTCCCAGCTTTCTGCAAGGCGATAAGTTGCCTGACTTTCAGTACTGAGCTCCTTCCCCATTAAGCCACGTCATTATTTGGATGTGTTCCCTCCTTCCACCAGGATGGGGTCTGTGCTTTGTCTGCCCGTGTTGAGACGAAAAGTAAAATGCCTGAGTTTGCCAACAGGATTTGGCTATCCCCATCCCACAGCAAGTCAGCGGGAGTCAGATCACACTGCCTAAATCCCTGAAACCCTTTGAAAACCCAAAAGCTTGGGGGCATCTAACTATTTAAGAGACTGTGGCCTGGAGAACCCATGAAGGTCGTGGTCAGATATATGAACAGCCTGATGAAGGCTCAGACCCTTATATGTGTTCCTGGAAATATAAAGTAAATCAGGAAATCAAGTGGAAAATCCAGGAGGTTATTATTAAAAATCCACAGCTCAATTATCGTTATAATAAACCTTACACCAGAGGTCATTTACGTTCATGGTAATTAGGAAGGAAGGTTATGGTTTGAGAATAACTATATATCAACTAAAGAAGAGTTTTATTGCAGGAAACTTGTCCCTAACACTGCTACCTAAATTGGTCCTGCCAGCCTGGCAAGCAAACTGAAATTGTGCTCTCCTGGGATGCAGAGAGCTCCTGCAGACACCCACCCCTCAGCAGCTGCTCCCAGTTCTCCCAGGATGGCAGGAGGTCTGGGGCCACCTGAGCCAGTCCCTGCCCCTTCCAGGTGGAGGAAGGAGTGGGACGATGTATAAAGGAGTTAATGGAGGATGGGGGGGCTGGTTTGCTTTGCAGAGGTGCTGGAGGAAGGACAGACCTTCAGGAAAGGTACTGGGGGCAGGGGGGAGTATGCTGCACTCTGAAAGGCTGAGCTTGTGCAAGAGCTGTGGTTATCCTGTCTGGTTTCTCTCTGCAATGAGCTGAGTTCTCCTTGCTGCTTGGAAGGAGAAGAAAGAAAAAGGGTAAGAATGTCTGAGTAAGAGCTATGGTCATGTTAGCTGCTTTCTTTCCCAGGGACTTGTGCTAGGCTTTTGGGGTCAAAGAAGGAAGTCTCTGAGCTTGTGTGCCCTTTGAGCTGGGGCTGTGGCTTTGGTGGGGAGCTGGGAGCTGTGGCTCAAGCAGTGGTTCCTGCCTTGTGCTTGTGATGGCAGCGGCTTTTCTAAAATGTCATTATGAGAGTTGGGGGGGATATAACCTGGGAGCCACAACTGAATTCAGTAAAGAACAGTGGACATCTTGCATGGGCTGGTGATATCTGTATCTTGGGTTTTGCTGAGCTGTGACTTATACCCAAACTGTGGCAGTAAAGGGTTAATAACTATGGCTAATAGGTAACCATACTACCTATAGTTACAAACACATTAGGATATGAGGGGCAGGTGAGTTTGTGTTTGAAGCACATCTAGGAGAAGATGAGGTGGCTACAAGCCATGTGTTAATGTTTTAAATTCCTGACAATTGATGGATTCATAAGTTTTGAAGATCTTGATGTTTTTCAGCTGTTCTTAAACTCTCTGTTGATGTGTCTGTAGCCCAAGCAGAGTTTTGCACTGGGTTCTTATAGTAACAAACTCCAGAAAAATTTCAGTGTGACACTTTCCTTGAGGGCGAGGCAACTTTGACAGGAGAGGACAATGTCACAAGAAGGACTTAACACCCTGGAGGAAATCCATTATAATGGTTAAACTGAGTCTTCCTGCTGCCTGGTCACAGACCAGCCTGTAAGAGTTAAACTTCCAGCAACTTCACCTTCAGGGATGTCAACATTATTTACTAGATGTTTCTATTTAATTTGCTGCTATATTTACACTTACAGTAGAGGCTAAAATTCTGTGTCACTGCATTTTTAAGTGGAGTCTATTTTTATCTATGGAGGAAGGGAAGAATTTTGATATTTACTGGAAGGCATGGGGTTGCCATAGCTCTGGAAGAATAAATCTCTCACCTACTTAATTTCACTTCTTGAACTTCACCTGTAGAGTCCAATCAATCCAGTAGATTACATCTAGAGCAACAAAAAGATGTTTAGGGCATAAACTTCTATTGTTTTCCTATTTCAAATCACCCTTTAATCTAAGCAGATGATGTGAGCATATTTGTGCTGCTTTTCCATTCACCTGATGCTGAATGCACAAGAATTTCTACCAGAGCTGGCCAAACCACTAGTTGGAAGAATGTTTGTGTAACTTCAATGGGGAAGAAAATAATCTCCTTATGTGGAACTGGGTACTGTCTTTAGACACATGCTAGGGTGATTCTAAGTGTCATGGGAAGCATTGGAAATGGCAGAGAGCTGGGCTTGAGTATGGACTGAATCCTTCCTGACGCCAAAGGAGTCCTTGAAGAAAGCCTGTGATATTTTATTACACATTTGTAAACATGAGTAGTTTTGTCAAGTCCCTGAGGTCTGATGCGAAGAGTAGCACAGGACATGTCAAACCTGGGTTGTACATGGACAAGTGGTACCTAAAATCATCAGCTTTAGCAAAGGATGCTGTCAGATGCTTATCGTCTTCCACTTCAAAAATTCAGTGGAAGGGAGAAATTTTAAAATTTTAAAAGGAAGGGGGATAGAAAGGGAGTCATCTTGTATTACATCATTTCTGGGTGCATTTAGCAGGGAAAATGGTACCTCATATGTAGATTTGAGCCCTTGGCTGTAAGGCATGTGCTGGGGCTCCTTGCTGCTGGTATCTCTAGATAAGGGAGGCTGGGGAAGGAAGGGACTTCTTCACAGTCAGGTTTGAGACAACAGCTCAAAGCCAATGGGGATTGGAGTAAAGTGCAAAACTCCCTCTTCGCAGTGCGATTCCCTTCCCTCTGTGTGTATGTGTTTGGTATAATGGGACATGAAAAATCCTCTGCTGCAGATGAAATAGGCTGTATGCTGCAAGGCCTTAAGCTCTACTTTATTCTGTTTTCAGAGCCCCCCAAAATTATTAGGACAGCATCTAGGAAAAAAAAAATAATGCTGTTTGCATGCAGAGGCTTGGCCTCTCCAGCCAGTGCTGGCTGGTGAAGCTCCCTTGCGTTCTCCTCTGCGTTTCCCCAGGCAGCAGCGCTGTCCCTGCCGGTGTCCTCCCCAGCTCCAGGAGCAGAGGGACACCAGCTCTGCTGGGTGCAGACTTGCTCCTGTGCCACTGCCAACAGCCAAGGTGGTGAGTGTGGGCTTCGCCGAGGGACGGGTATGCAGATGATGGCTTTTGTCTCTGTTTACTGGAGTGCATCTTGCAACCAGATTCATCCCGGGTGCATATCCCCCTTCCCACCCCCTCTTCTGACAACCCCTCTGGATTGGGCTCCTTTACTAAAAATTGGTTGGGAATGAAGGGGGGGGGAAGAAACTTTATTAGTGTTATATGTTATTTTCCTCCTCTCCCTTCTCCCCCCTTCTCTTCCTGCATGATGAATTGCCTGGTACGGAGATGGTAGCTCCAGCCCAGGCACTTAGCAATCTCCTCCTGGTCCCTTGCACAGACAGATGGGACGGCCCATGTCTTGACCGTGATTGATTAGCTGGAGAAAGCCTGTTGAGTGGAGTTCCATGAAGATTGATGCTTTCTCCTTCTAACAGCATTTCCAAAAAGTTTCTATTACATTTTGATTATGTTTATAGAATCTCACTGGTCTCCAGGAAGATTCAATCTTATTTTTTTCCCCTCTCCCCTCTGTGCAATGTGTGTAACTTCCCTCCTGTGCATATGCTGTTCATCCATCTCTTACCTTTATTCTTTAAGGGGTGCCCCCAGAGGTCTCTTAGGATAGTTCCCTTCCCATGTCCCTTCTATCCCCCCAGAAAAGGTACCTCCTTGCAAGGTGTTGGCCTCTCCTGTAGAGGCCACAGACAAAGCAGGAGTTCCCCAGTACTAGATGCTCCCTGCCCATACATGGCCTCTAAATGCTGCACAGCGGGAGGAAGGAGTATTATCTGTGATAGCTTGGTGGAGAACTGAAGCATGGGACCACCAAGGATGGTATTTGGATGAAGATCCACTGTTTCCCAGTGCAAGAGGTGGTGGCTCCTACCTGCCCACAAATACCAGCTTTGCCCTGCCTGGATTCCCTGCAGCTGGAGGGCTCTGCTCAGCCACTTGTCTGTCCCAACTCAGCTTGCATCAGCTCAGGTGCAAGTCCTTAAAAGCTGCAGGATCTTTTGAGCCTGAATGTTCATGTGTTTGGCCAGGGAGAGGGCCAGAAAAAGGATCTATTTCAGCATTGCAAGCTACCCTGTTGCCCGGGTGAGGGGAAACAGCAGAGCATGTCCCAGTGCTGGCTATATTTCAGGATCGCTGTAGCAAGAGGATTTTGTTTTACAAGGGAAGCTCAAGTCCTGTGCAGTGTGGTCTGGGGTGGCCCATCTAGGAAGGCTAATATATTTTTCAGTAGCTCCATAAAATGTGTAGATGTGTGATGATTCATAAGTAATAACTTTGGTATAGTGCTGAAAAATGTGCTCACTGTTGTACAGAAGCAAAGATAAAGTTGGTCCCTGACATCAGATAAATCAACTTTAAAATGCTGGGCTTCTTCAAAGTGTTAGAAAGAAACCTTTTCAGTAAGTTCCTAATTGTAGCAAATAATTATGTTACCAAATCTCATTAAGAAACTGGCTCTCCTGGTCTTCTATTCTTATTTAATTAAGCAGAGAGCTGGGCTTTTTTTGTGGAACAGAAGTCAAGGTGGCTGCCTGCGTTCACTGTGGTATCCTTTCTAGGAAGTGGAGCCACTTCCCTTGTGCCACCTCAGCAAATGAGCAGGAGGTGCATGTCCACGTCTGCCCTCAACAGTGGGAATAGTCCTGTGAAACAGCCCCAGGGTTGTGTACACCCGCGTGGGCTGAGCACGACGCCTGCGGCATGGGAATGGGAAACTGCTTGTGGCTGCCTGTCTGCTGCCGTCCACGGGGAGGAGGATGTAATCTGGTGTCTGCTTTTTTTCCCTTCTCCCCTCTGTTGCGAGACTGTGGGTCTGTTCCACAAGTTGAGATTTTGAGTGGGGCAAAGTGGAGCATCTACCAAGAAGCCTCCATGAGGAGCTGTAACCACCTTCCCTCAACTGGCAGACTGCAATGCCATGGGGCAGTGAAATGTACTGGCTATGCGCTGCATTCAGTGGGAAATGCAGGTAGGGGACAAGAAGCCAGTGTGTGCACCATGGGGCTGTGGTGTGACCTGGGAGGTGGCAATGGCTGGCTATGGACCTGCAAAGGACGGGGGATGCAGAGAGCTGGTGCTGCCTGAGGCTTTGCCAGCCTGTGTGGCTGCTCCGATGGCAGTAATCGCTAGCATGGGTATTTATTTGTGTCTCGGCGTGCTGCTCAGTGCTGGCTGAGAACCATCAACTGCTTTACACTTGGAAACTGAAATCAAAGGGGTGATGAACATAGTTACTGAGGAGGCAGGTGAGAGGCAAAGACAGGACCAGGGCTGTCACAGAAGAGCCTTCCTCCTCCAAATGCCTTTCCAGGGCCACAGAAGCCATGTGGCACCTTGATGGGTCAGCAAGACACTCTGGAGATTCTCTCCTTGCTCCAGTACTGTCCCTCTGCCAGGACACTGGTGGAGCACTCCTGTTTCCAGGCATCACCATTTGTCCACAGTGGTTTAGCTATATGCTCAACTCATTGGCCTCTGGTTTGATGTCACCATGCTTGTATGTCCCCTAGTGTGGTGAGGTGGCAGCAGTCTTGTCAAGACAATGCAGTGCTTGACTTGCAGCTTGGGTATTTTGCCCCTCAATGGGGTCAGCTTGTCCCAGCTGAGCTTCATGCCCCTGAGGTAACCCACTTCTCACAGGCTGGAGCTTGGCAAACTGGCTCAGGTATTCCCCTGCTACTCAGCAGCGTTGACACAGCCTCAGTGAGGTGACATGGTACCCCCATCACTAGCAGGGAGGCCACAGGGCATGCAAAACTTCAGCTAGGCTACCTGCTGTGTGTCCCTGCATCACTGGGTGTGTGCCCATGTGCACACAGGCCATCTTCCTGATGGTGGAATCACTGGTATCTAATTGTAGCACAAACCATGCAACAACTTCTGCTTTATTTTTTTTGTGCTGCTTCTCCTTGTGTAAAATCAGGCTGGGCAGGAAGCCCATGATTTGTGTGATATGTTAGAAATACACACAGGAGAGGCATGTGTATGGATTCCCCCTCCGTGTGCAGGAGATGGTGCGGTGCCCTGGGATGCAGCCCTCCAAACTCCTGAGATCTTTCCCTCCCCCATTAGCTTGTCTGCCTGCCCCTGCCATATCAGGCTATTTCTTAAAATATAGACCCCATTTTTTATTTCTGCATTTATTACAAATGCAAATTACAGATGAAAGCATCAACTACACAAACCATTACTCAGAGGAGCATCTTTCCAACTGCTGGACTTGGACTGAACAGCTTGTGGTTAATTTGCTATATAATCACTGCCTGCAACAGGAAAGCAAGTGCTTCAACTGTGCTAATATTATGAAAGGGGAAGTTAACCATAGAGATAAATTCTGAGGAGCTGCAGCTGGGATGAAAGAGGGAAATAAATGTAGCTGGAGTCCGGGCTTCAGGCTTGTAAAAGTGGCCGCTTGGATATTTAAAGGGATAAAAGATAACAGTTCAGGTTGAACATGTGTTTTTGAAGTTGCTTTTAGCCAGAATATATTTCCCCCAGAAGCAGAGAATCCCCGCAGCTCCCATTGACCTGCGATTTGAGCAGCGCCCTGGACTGTACACAGGCATGCAAATGTAATAAACTGTCTGCACTGCCCTGATTTCTGGGTGGCTTCCCAGGGCAGCTGCTGTTTGCAGAGGCAGGCGCAGGCACTGTGATACAAAGGAGATGAGCACGTGACAATTTAGCTGGCAAAGATTTTACCGGGGGGGGGGGGGGGGGGGGGGGGGGGGGGGGGGGGGGGTGTCTTTCCCATCACTCAGGTCTGTGGTTTTGGCCTCTCGCACAAAAGCCAAGGAGACTGAGTCCCAGGGCTGTTATGAGAAGCATGTCCCTGCTGTACAGTGCTGCGGAAAGGGATCAGTGGTACCTCGAGAAACACCCTGTAGTATGCAACAGTTCCACAGAAGAAATGGTGAACTTAGGGCAGAGTGCCCTGCTGAAGCAGCTGTACTGCCCTGGGACCGAAAGTGTTACCGTGTTGTGGCAGTGCTCTGTGCCCCGTGAATGCGCTAGCTTCACCAGAGCTGGCTTAAGACCCCATGCACGAGGCTGAAATAATAGTTAGACCTTTCCAAGTGCTCAAACTTCCTTACCCTTTCATTCCTGTACCTGCAAGTGTAATAGCAGTATAATGCTCATACTGTTTTGCAAAGTGCTCTAGGGATTAAAAAAGTTTCTGTAGATTATCTCTCAGGACAAATCTAAAGTCTTGTCTAACTCTCTTCTCTGGAGGCTTATGAGAGGCAATAGCTGCTAGATTAGCAGAGATAGGAGACATGTATAGGAGTGGGAGAGTGAATCAGCTCAAGATGGGTGAGATGGTTCTTATGAAGCAAGAGAGCTCCAGCTCCAGGGACTCTGTAGATTCATATCCACCTCAGACACCTTTTCTGATTCTGAAATGTTTGTGTTTGATTGCTTTTCACTGTTTCCCAGGCCTGGAGAAAAATCCTGGAGTTGGGGAGAAGGCATGAAACATCAGAGGACAACTTGTACTTGGGAGAAGTTAGTTATTGCTATGAGGGGGAACTGGAGGGCTCCCTGCAGCAGCCCCTACGGCACAGGGGTGGTGGAGCTGTTCTCAAGCCCCGGTTCAGCCCCACCGCTATGAATAAATTGTGCTGACAGTGCAATGTGCTGCCTTTGCCAGAAGTTTGGGTAAGCAGCACCAGTAGAAAGTGCAACTTAGCTTCTCTGTACTGGGAATTGGTTTACATGGGACCTTCAGGCCATGATGAGGGTACGCAGCAAAGGTACGATGCCCAGTGCAGGTGGTGTTAGCCCCTGATGAAATGGAGTTTTGAATGACTGAACATAATGGGGCTTTTTGGCTTTTCCAGATTTGAGTTGAATTCTTGGACCTTCTTAATCTTAGGGAAATGTCCCTTGGTCTTTTTTTTTAAATCCGCAACATTTTTCCAGTCTTGAGATATGAGCATTTCTCTTAAGCTGATGGGTAAAAGCATTTTCCTATTTCCTGGTTATTTGCTACAGCACTGCAGTAACTCCCAGCTCTAACAACCATAGCTCCAGAAGTTAATCATTGAACAGGCAGGATGGAGATCCTCAGGGTGCATATGTAAAGAACAACAGGGCCAGAGGCCCTGTGTGGGCAGTGGAGTGGGAAGAAGGTGCTATTTGGGGAGAGGGGGAAGAGAAAGCAAGGGTGTCTGGACAATGGCAGGGCTGTTGCATCAGTGCTAGCCTTGCAGTTTGACTCCCCAGTCAAAACAGATGAGCCATGAAGCTTTATGCTCAGCTAGGAAAGGATGCTAGGAAGGCATATCACAGCAGAGATCACCAAGGCTCAGTCTAGCAAAGACTATCCTGAGACATGTGTCATGGTACATGGCGTACAGTGATGTTACCTGCTTGGGTTAGGTTTTGCCAGCTCAGCTTGACACAGCAAAAATTGTAGGGAAAAGGCATTCCCACCTGTGGGTCACGAATGAAGCTTAATTCCCCTTGATATCATCACCTCTTAATGCAGAGAACAAGGATGGTGTGCATGTCATGAAGGGAGAATTTCTGGAATTGCCATTAGTCTGGTACTTAAGAAAGAGCTACAGCTGGAGAGATTGGGGTCAGATCCACTTCCCTTTGCTTAGACCCTCTCAGTCTGTTTCCTTCCCTTGCCACATCTCCAAACCCATTTGCATTAGCCCCATCTCACTATGGAGCATCTCTGTATGTGAGGAAGCTGGTGTGCCACAGGGATGTGCAACTCACCTTGGTGTGTGGTGTGACCATGGCAAGCAGGAGCAAGATCCCTGAAGCTGTCTGCTCAGGCAGCTCACCCTGAGATGTTCCAGCCATGAGATGGGGATGGAGGAGCAAGGCTCCGAGGAAGGCGTTTGAGCAGGCTGCTGTGTGCTGCAGAGGCAGGTGGGCTGCTCGCTGGTGGAGCATCCATGCGTTGTTAACTTCTGCTGTTGGAGAGCTGCCCAAAGCAGCAACCAAGGGACTTCCCAGTGCAGCCATCATTAAACCGCAGCCTTTGCACAAGCTGATTTCTGAACCTTCTGCTGAGAGGGGAAGGGAAAGAGCTTCAGAAAAAGTAAAGCAGCTGAGAGGCTGCTACTAATGCTGGAGCCTCCTGAGCTGTTGGTGACTTGTCACACCAAGGTTGGTGGTCTGGTTGATGTTGTGTTTTCAAGATGCAGATCACTAAATGGTTTCAGAGGAACTTTGATACAGAGCAAAGAAGCTCTGGGCTTCCCTTGCAGTATCACTGCATCAGGATATCAACCCTTTCCAGTATGGGAAGCAAATGCAGAGGCACTCAAGACACAGATCTCATACTTGGAATATGATCTAGAAGTGCTTTTAAGCTTAAAAAAGATTGAGGGGGATTGTTTTTTCAAAACTAGTCACTTCTGCTGTCTTGTAACAGGCAACTCCACAATCTGGGTGCATTGTATATCATGTTTTTGTTGGCTTTAAGTATTTATTTTGTCCAAGTCCTTCAGAAGTACTAATTTGCTTTGTCACTAGGCCCTTTGATGAAAGCAGCTTGATACTTTAAGGTAACCTGCCAAAACCGTCTTCCAAGAGAAGAGTTGAGTTGTGGTTAGGACATGGCCTCTTTCTGTGTGTGACTCCTAAAGCAGCTGGGTGCTAGCATTAGAAAATTCAATGGTGTTCCAGTGAATAAAAGGGAAAGTACAATAAGCCATTAAATAACTTGCTAATGCTTCAAAAGAGAAGGAAAGCTCAGTGGTGACAAGGTTCCTCCATCATATTCCCACATAGCTAAGGTGAATTCACAATCAAGCTCCAGTCCACCATCAAAGGGGATGGGTTAATCAAGTGTCCATGTACATACCCACATCCATGTAAGGGCCAATTTCAAAAAGCATTTTGAATTTCCTATCTTTTTTTGCATGTAAATATTGCTTTTACTGATGTAGACAGAAGGCAGGGTTTGTTCAGGCTATGAACTGCTTAAGCAAAAATTGTGGCTATAAATCGAGAAGCTGCTTTTGGTACCTTTGCCCAAAGACTAAATGCTTCAGAACAAAATCACAATAAGTGATTCAGAGAATAATCAATAACATTAAAATCAACTGGCAAAGAAAAGACTCTGCATCTATAATGTATTTGCTAGATATTATTAAATAATACATCACAAGCAAACTTCTGAGTGATGAATTTGGCAGCTGTTTGCAAAAGGTGATAAACCCAGGTACTATCCTTCCTCTGCGTTCTTCCTGAGGAGGTGATCAGCACCCCTGTAGAATAAATCTCCTTCCTTTTGGAAAATGGTTATTAGGTAGACCCTAAAGGTGTTTTGATGCCAAAGGCACATCTTTCAGATGTGACTGAGCCTTGGGGTCATGCTGGTCTGCTGGCAGATGCGCTCTCTTCTTGAAACAGGGAGACCAAGATTTTTCTTATTTAGTCTTGAACAGCTCTGGGATGCTTGGTGCCTCCTCATCAGCCCTGCTCTGGGAAGGCCCAGCTGGCTAGTGGGGGGCAATAAGGCTGTACCTGAGAGAGGAGGCTGGAACAGTGGTCCTGGGCATGGGATGGCTGGGGAGGGGGGGCTCTGAGCCTGCCCTGGTGCTGGGGGAGCAGGATGGGGTGTTTGTCCCAGGGCTCTGCATGTGCTGGCTCAGAGCTTGGGCTTCTGGCATTGTGGTGACAAGGGGTGGGCTGGGATCCTCAACTCCCTGAGCACACAGGCTCAGCTGATATCCTCTGCCCCTGTTTGAGCAGAGGAATAGGAGGTTTTGAAAATGATTGTTCCAAGCTGTATCCCACAAAGCTGGTCTAGTGGTATCCCGCGAGGCAGACGTCCTGTAAGTCAGTCTGCCGGGGACAGCCTGGCAGTGAGGGGAGAGGGAAAGGCATTTGTCTAGTTATTCACTTTTATCTAGTTAAACTTCACCTCAAAGAAAAGCCTTTGAATGTAAAATTCAGCAGTGACTTACAATTTTGTGGCTTTGTTTTAAAATGAAGGCAACTTTTTCTAGCCTAGAGATGTAACTGATCTTTTACTTTTGGGTTGTTTGTTAAAAGAAAGATAAAACATGCTGTCCATTGATCTGTCTTCACCCTGAATGTCAGTTAGTGAGGAGGGCAGGGTTGACTGTTGGAGAACGCTTCCTATCCCAGCAAGTGTAATGTGTTTGGGGGTTTTTTCCAGGCACCACACTGCTCTTGCAAAGTAATTCATGTGAGATTTCAGGTAGACCTGCCAGTTCTGACATCCCTTTAACCTCCAGTAACTCAACTGGAAGTGCCAGTCGTGTCCCCAGACACTACCTGTCAGGGGGGTGGCATGTGGGACACTGCTGTCCTACAAGGACCGAGCTGAGGCTGGTTGAGCTCATCCCAGCTCAGCTCTTTAACCACAGTGGCAAGTTAGGAGGTTTCCAAATGCAATTAGAGAAATGCATGGGGGGAAAATCCAGCAGTGTCATTAAACAAAATGATCCTTTCTGGCTCAGGGAGGAGTCCCTGAGCTGCAGAGCTGGAGTCTGGAAGGACTGCTAACTTTATATTTTTCTCTAAGCAACTTCTGTTTGCCACTGTGGGAAATGAGGGACTGATCAAATGATAATTGATTTAAATTGTTTTCATGTCCTCTTACAGCAAACTTTCAAGCATTTCACCGAAAAAAAAAAGCTGAAAGGCTCTGTAAATTATCGTAAACAGCATCTAGCCTTACTCGGATAGATTCAAAGAAACATTTTCATTCTGGTTTTGAGTGAGTGGCATTAACAGAGCATAGTTTTTGGTTTTGGTAGATGTTTGTGTGGTTGAAATCTGGCTGACAAGCTTGCTCAACCTTAATTGCAAGGGGTCTCAGCAACTCAGCCTCCCTTACCAGCACACCTGGAGAGGAATCAGCAAAATAGAGATGCTGGCAGAGGTGAGATGAAAGCCATGCTGGTTTAAAGGAAAGTAAAACTGCAAATAAAGAGGGGAAGCTACACACTGTTGTTCTTCCCTTTGCTTAACAGAGGAAAGCATGTGGCTGTGTCCTGACAGGCTGTCAGGGTGCAGCCACTGCTGTTCTGTTGAGGAATTATTGTATCTGCCCTTAAGACCACATTGATTTAAAATAACCACCAAATGATGCATGATATCAGTGTTGTACCTGAATAATGATCAATCACCAGCCCAATGATTCCTGTCCTGATATAAAACACCCTGGATATACAGGCAGCAGGAAAAGCCCATGAGCTATTTCAGTTTCTGCATTAGAGGATGCTACAGTACCACCATCTCTTTTCATGCTTAGAAACTGTGCAATGATGTCACTGGACCCCCTAAATCTTAAGACTCTGGTTTACTGTTCATTTTAGCAGCTTTTTGGTACTTTCTTTCAGTTTTCAATCTCTTGATCTTTCACAGTAGAATCTGACATCAGAACTAGACTCCCTGGTAATGACAAATTCTGGTGATGAGTAAAGTATGACAATGTTACCAAGAGCTTCATGCGGAACAAACGGTCATTGAAACAGGTAAGGATGCTTTTTGAAGTGGGTTGGCTGGAGCTATTTCTCATACAAAAGTAAAGGATATAGTTTAGCTGGATGTGACCTTTAGTAAAATGGTGTCTTAACACTCCTGAGGGAGATGGTAGGCTAAGTGTGCCAGTGCTTCCCCTTGGGTGCTACAGGGTTTAGTCTGAGCTCTTCCTTGGATACACACAGCACAGATGGAAAAGAGCAGTTTAGAGAATGGGGTTGGATCTTTCTTATCCAGCAACATAGTCCCAGCTCGTGCAAAACCAAAGTGCTGCAGGCACTTCTCTTGTTTGCAGCCTTGTAGCAGAGGTTAGCTGGTTGCTGCAGAGGGAGCAAAGCTGGCTGATGCATACATCTCAGTCTGAGCAGGCTGCAAGCTCAGAGACCATGCACTAGTCTGACAGATCTTGCGTGTAGAATAGACCTAATTCCCTCTCCACAAGGTCCTCATGGAACAGAGGTTGAAGTGCTCCTCAGGGTGGTAACTCCATCCCCCGGATTGCAGAGTCCCATGCTTTGCAGTGGGGGCCTGAAATAAATCTGCAGGTAGAGACGTATTGGAGACTCTGGGAACTGGTTAAATTTCATTGCCAAGTTTGATATCATGCCTAGAACTTGACTTGGCTTATGAGAAAGGGATGTCAATTGGAGGCTGTAGGTTCAGGACTTGCTAATGAGAGAACTGCTCTCCTCTGTGCTGGGACCATCCTGAAAGCTGCTTCATATGTGGTCACTTTGGTTCTCTAATAATTCATAGAAAAAGATGGTTAAATGGCAGCAGCAGCTGGTGAGGGAGCAGATGGTGCAACCTGCGTCAGAAGTTTTATCACATTCTCTGTTTTATCCCACAAAGAGCGCCTGGAAAGTAGAGGAGAGCGTGGGAGCTGGTGTAGGTTGTGAAGGTGAGAAAAATCACAGGTAGCAGTATTGCTTCCCTGTCAGGCTGCTGTTTTGCACAGCGCTGGGTTCAGAAAGTAATTGTGCTTAAGGCAACATTGGTGCCCACCTGTTCTTAAGACTGGGATGCTGCATTTGGCAAGCATAAGGCTTTAGAGCAAGCTGGCTGTCCCTTCTTGGGGCCAGGGATCATGATTCACAGGAACCCTCCAGACAGGTTAAGCCGAGTTGACAGGATCATAAGCAAACCTCTAGATTCACCTTTGTCATGACCAGCCTGGACACCACTTCCTAATTATATCCCAAAGAAGGTTTAGAGACCTGTGATTAAATTTGCTAAAGAGTCTGATTTCATTGTGTGAGTTCTGAACCCATTGAGTGGCTTCTGATTTTTCTAGGCTAGTATTTGAGGTTTTTGAAAACTCCTTGTGAGCTACACAAGTGGTCTTGGGTCCAAAGGAGGAAGAGGGCTTTTACTCTCAGCATGTGCACTACACAAGCCCAAAGAGCTATCTAGTCCAATTGGGCAGGTTTTTAATGTCCTTCCTATAAAGGACCTGTACCAGAGTCCATCAGCAGCAATACAGATTTGAATGAATATTAAACCATAATATCCCCTAACTGATGTGCTCAAGGGAACGCAGCTGGCAGGGGGCAGTGATTTGCAGGATGCACACAGGAAGATGAGCCAGTAGTGATATTTCATATAGCAGAAATTACGGAGCAGTAAGTGCAGTAGCAGGGTGTGCTGCTGGAGACAGGCTACCCACAGCAGTTTCCTTTCCTCAGCTTTATTTCAGATCCTGCTCTTAATTCTGCTCATCTTCCTTGACAGTTCTGTCCATCCATTCTCCTGTTGTCCGGGCAATCGCTTAGCAGTGATAACATTCAGATGTTAACGGGGCAGACGCTGTGGCAGACCGGTAGCTACATGGCAGTTGTTTATGTAGCAGTCAGCAAAGCCATTCACCACTCCGGGTTAATATTTCAACAGGGCGGATGGACGGGAGGGTGGGATGGCAGGAGAGAGGGTGAGGATGTTGGCAGTCGTCAAGCCCAAGAGGAAGAGGAACGTGTGTGACTACAAAAGGGGAGGAAGCCCATTGTGTCTGAAACAAGATGGAAGATGCCACCTGACGAAGCCGGCTAACTGGTGATTAATTAGAGGCACGCTTTGAATTCTGTGCCTGGTTTAGTATTAACAGCATTTCTGTGTGGTGCGGCGAGTCGTCTTGCTCGGTGGTTTTGTTGTCTGGGCTTCTGTGGAGCAGGGAGGGGTTTTCTCATAAAACTTCTGGAATTGAGAGAATATGTGCAAATCTCAACTTCACTTGAGGCAAAAAAATAAGGAAAGGAAAAATCCTTAAGGGTGGAACAAGTTCATCTGTGAAACTCATGAACAGAAGAGAAATAGAAAATAAGATTGGAGTGATTTTGAGGGGTACAGAGGAGACTTGTGGTTTTGAATACTCTGCTAGTTAAATTGCAATAGTTTGATGTCTGGGCTTTCTGAGCCCAGCCCGGACCCTGGCAATGTCTGTAAGGTGTGTGGGTTGTATTCCAGGCATGTCCGCGGGTCTGTGGCTCTGTATTAGTGTTTATAGGAAGTCAATGAGATGGAACTCAATAGAGAAAGGGAAGACTTAAGAGTCACTGGAAGACAAATGTGAAGGCCTGGCACTCAATAACTTTACTGAATCATATCTTTTGTTGCTGTATGTTTCTGGGTAGCAGGAATACAAGAAAGGAGAAGGGATCTGTATGTTTCAATAGCCTGTTCACCTTCCCCTTCAGAGAGGGGATGCTTTATTTCTCTTTATAAGAAGATATCCATCCTCTGCTTGATATGAAATCAAGTATCACCATGAATCAAGGGGAAGGGGAAGTTGTCAATGGAGATGAAGACTGGACTGCTGGCGGTAGTGGAGGGAAAGTGGTACACCACAAACAAATTGTGTGAGCTGTGAACAGCACAAGCTTGTGTGTGCATGCACATCTCCCGCTGGGATGCTGCAGCGGTGTCCTGGCTGACTCAGCTTGCAGCTGTGGTCCATGGAGCAAAAGGATTTTGTCCGAATGTCCTGAGTGTCCCCATGAGCATGTGCCCTTGGCAGGTACAGGTCAGGCATGGGTTGGGCAGATCCTGCGGGGAGGGGACGGTGCGGGCCGAGCTTCTAACCAAATCTGTGGAACTTGGCCCATGTCTCCTGCCTTACAAAAAGGGTGATAAGATGGAGCTGCCTATGGTGACCGGTATTGGATTCAGTAGCCAAAGACTTTGTCATGCTGGAGATGGACAAGGGTCTGTTTACTCAGCTGCACAGGTGTGCAAAATTCAGGTAGCTTGATTTTTGTAAACAGGAAAATACTTTTCAGGTTGCTTTAGTTGTCAAATTAAGTTTGAATCATAAGTGCAAGTATAACAGTGCAAAGCAAAAAATCTCAGGAAGAGCTATCCAACCTGGGATGGATTTTTGGAGGTGGCAGGAGTGCTTGAGCACAGTTGTCTTTCTCAATTTTCAAAGAATTTTACTGAAACTTATCTCCAGCTAAATGTTTGGAAACTAAAAAGCTCCTTCATTAATTGATAAATATAATTAAGGGTACCACATTATATGACTAATTAACTGGAGTCATTAATTCATACTAATGCATAGTCTTGCTATAACCCCCAGTAGTTCTGCTTCCTGAACAATACATTTTTGCACACTATCACTTTGGACTAAGCAAACACTTTTGAACAACAAAGTATCGAGTCTCTTGGAACTGAACAGATCCAAGGCAGAATTGCTGATGGACAGTGCTCCAAACTGGAACTATATTTCCTTGTTTTCACTAAACAGCCTTTGTAAAACAGGGGTTTATTTGAACTACCTCTCAGAGAGGTTCAGATAAAGTAGATCTAATTAACCCCCCAGGTCAGATATTGAATTGATGAGCATGAGTGAATGTTCAGATCCAGGGTCTTCATCCTGCCCTGTCCTGCACACAAAGCAGTTTTCATTCTGCAGCTGCTCACCTGCCTGAGTGTGCAAGCACCTCTGCTCTGCACTAATGTAACAAGCAGCTGTTTCTTAAAGGTGGATGTTTTCAGACTGCCAAGTGTAATTTGTTACAGCATAAAGATGGATGTGCATTTTGCAACGCTGCTTCCTCCCCTGCAGAGGATGGAGGTGACAGGCTGGCCCAGGTAGATTCCCAAGAGATGTCGGCATAGATGGGTTGGGGACGTCTGGATGTCACGGCTCTCTGGGGAGGACACCCTGGGGATCTGGGCTGTCCCACGCTGAGAGCAGGATGGGTGTCCTGCTCTGACCACAGCAGCCTACTCCTACTCTCAGGCACTTGTGGGCATGTAGTCAGAACAGGAGCAGTCCCACAAGGAGTGGGGTTTTGCTGAATTCTGCCTTTTATACAAAATCTGGCCATGGTCACACTGCAAGTTTGAATATGGCCAAATTCAGACTGCTGTGACTCAAGTCCCAGGGTACGAGGACTGGTCCTGCACTTACAGAGCAGCTGTAACGCCTGCCCAAAGCCCTTGCTACAAGCCCTAGACCTACATCTCAATGGTCCAAAGGGATTCTCTCTGCGCACACCCCTGCTGCTAGGTGCTGAGCTGGCACTAATTACAATTTTGCTAATTGCTCTAAACTCCACTGCCTAGCTGCTTTCCATAGGCAATGTTTGGCCATGGCTTTTGCTGAAGTGGGAGACTCTTCTTGGAAGCTTGATAAAATCTGCAGGGAGACACCTGCCAATCTTCATACACAACATCTTTATTTTAATTTATTGGCAGCATTTAGAAAAATTGGCTTCTATGCAGCATCAGTTGGACTTCATTAAAATAATAAGAGAGCTAAGTTAGTAAAAACAAACCTGGCCAGTTGGCAACCTCAGACTTTTGTCAGGACCAATCTATGCTGGAACATATAGATTTAGTCCATCTACAGTAATAAAGTCCCATGATCCCATGGTTAAAATGTCTTTTTCCCTGCTAGCTGATGCAATTCATTAATTATATGACATTTCCACAATGATTTCTCCAGAAGAAGGCCCTGGATGCCAAGATTTACATTACATTTTCAATTACAAAGATATCCATATGGTGACTCTGCAGTATCTACAACTGCTTAACATGCATCCATGCCCCACTGCAATGCTAGCAGGGCTCCTGATGGGCTAGCAAATCCCTTTCTGGATGTGGGGCTCGCTGGGTTCCCACACTGGTGGTGTGCTGGGGATGATGGTGGTGTTTGGGTGTTACCTGCAGGAAAGGAGTGCTGGGAATTGAAGCACAAATCCTTGTAGCCTTTTGGGCCACCAGGCTCTTTTTAATAGCCCCTTCAGCTGTAAGGGGTTTAAATCAGCACTATTAAGGGCAGGACTTTAGACTAAAACAAAAGGGCTGAACCCAGGCAGAGATTTCCCAGGCAGGTAGTGAAGGGTCCAAGCCCATTTCCCACTCCCTGCTGGGACACGTGTGTTTCTGTTATGACATCTTTTGGCCCAACACCCCTGCAGCAGGATCAGCCATGCAGACACCCAAATGAGGGGCAAAGCTGCGGAGTGAGGTGCCATGGGCACAGGTTTTGGCAGAAGAGGGGGGGATCCTGTGCCGCATCTTACCACATCGGTGTTTCTTCACATCAGGGTTGGTTCTACCCACACAGGATCAATTGCTGCTGTAAAAGCTGCTTGCTTAACCACTAGTGTGAAGGGTACAAGTTGCAATTCAATACTACTTGGTCTGAGGAAATGTACTGATATGGTCACACCCCTTGGAGAAAACCTCATTCATAATTCTCGGGTGGTTTGCAGCAGTTTGGTACTCAATCAGCACCTTATGAACCATCCTTGGTTCTTCCCAGCAGCTCCCGCCTGCCCCAAACATTGCCCTGAAAGGAAAGCACAGGTATTCTGTGGCCAGCACTGGGGTATGGACATGTACCTGGAAGCTGATTCCTAGCACTGTCAAACAGAAAAGTTGCAGGTTCATTTTTCCCAGCTCTGGACAAAGGCTGTGTCCGTGGCTTGTCCCCTTGCTCGTCCTGGGTGCAGGACCTCCCTGGCGCTCCTGCCTTGCAGGCTGCGGCGATGCTCCCTGTAGCACCGGGAGTCAGGAGTCAATGCTGTTTGCACAGTTGCACTCCGATTAGCTCTGCAATGCCTGTAACCTTAGAGTAGTAAACCAGTGGCATATATATAGTTGAACAATTATATGTATTGTGACTTAATTTCCCCCTGAAGATCTCATTCACGATGTTAGAGTGAAAGGATCATAAAATGAATTAATAGCTGATTCACTGTATAATTTCCTAGTTCAATATACTTTAGTGTACCAGCTAAATGAGCCATACACAGCATTCAGCTCGGCCAGTTAACAGCTTTATCATTGAGATCTCAGGCTTAGAAATAAAAGCAATTCTTCTGAAGTAATTGTGTCTAATTAAAAGAAACATTTAAAAAGTGTAACCAAAAGGAATTCATTTCAAATGGAAAATTAATGCTGAAAAATAGCCCTGAGCTCTCTTGTCTTTGCTAATAGCTAAGCATTCTCAGAATAATTAAACTATTCTGAAATGTTGATACCTTCCCCTGTTAAATGATAGCCATGACCCACCACATTAGCAAATCCTCAGTACAACCCTGGTTGGTGATAGGTGTGGGGCTTTGGGTGGGCAGGGGAGATAAGGGGCAGCTGCCTGCAGGGGAGAGGGGTTCCCACCCTGATGCTGTTTCACCCTGCCATGAAGCGCAGGGTCTCTGCAACCTCTTTTGGAAGAGCAGAACTGCCCAGCCAGAGGAGCTGAACTCAGTGTGGTGGGGGATTGGGAGGCTCTGCCGGATGCTGGGACTCCCTGCAAAAGCAGAGGAATTAACTGAGAATAGATGTTTAAAAGGGTATGGACTCTGTTATTGATATTTGCTCATCTCTGCAGCACTGCAGTTAGCAGAAGCATCAGGGTGCATTTCCAGGTGAAGCCTGTTCACTGCTCTTCTGTTACTTTTTTCAGAAGCAAAAAGTGCAGCACTTTAACTGCACCCAAAAAAGGTCCCACAGTAAATATCCAGACTTAGAGTTCCCAGCTGGTGTTTGCTGCAGGTGTGTGCCAGCCTGGCTGCTCTGCACAGAGCATCTTAGTTCCTCATCTGCTTCTCCATCACTTGCTCCTCGCCCTTTTTGTGCTCATTTTGGCAGGGAGCATTTTGAAGCTGGGTGCGCAGTGCCGATCCCACCTACCTGCTGCCCTGCAGGTGCCTCTTCCCCTGCCTCCACACAAGGATTTGCTTGCAGGTGTCAGAGCAAATTAAGTGTGTCCTGTGACATGGAGAGGATGAGCACAAAACCCACGCGTTGAGCAGGAGCTCTGTTTTTAATTCCCTGTGCTGAGCTAGGAATGTTTTTCTGATTAATAGTCTGTATCTGGCGGCACCAGGAGACCCGAAGGGGTGGCTGTCGGGGTGGCAGGGATGTCTGGTGCCTAAAATAGTTGTTGTTATAGTGCTTCATTTGCATGAATTGAATGGCTGGGTGCCGCCGACATAAGGGACCCGCTATAGCTGGCGATAGCCAAAATAGGTCTTGCGCAGTGGGAAAGGAGCTGCCAACAGAGCTATAGGGCACGGGGATCTGGCCAGGCGCTCGAAAGCTGCTGCTGAGTGGGTCTGCTAGGAAATGTAGATTCTCTAGATTTAAATCTTCCTCCAGGATCTTTTTTCCCTTGAAAAGCAACTGTGAAGGCAGAAAAAAGTTTTTGAAAATGTCAGCATTTGGTTTCAGCATCTTTGTGTTAAAGCGTTTGATTCTCAAATTGAAGCAGGTTCCCACTGGTAAGCAAATGCTGGCAAAGTCGATTCCTGTTAAGTGTTAAAAGACCAAACCCAAATACTTCTGACCCAAGTGACTTTTTGCAGGACACAAGTGCTTTTGAGAATTCAACTTTATACTAGTTGAGGGAGAGAATTTGTTCTCTTAAAATCCTTGTGGGATGGGAATGTAGTTTCTCATGTTGCTGCAAGTGGGAAGCTCAGGGAATCTTTGGGGGCTGTTGCTAATTATTGCCAGTACCTACTGAATTTGCTTTTATTATGTTATTTGGTAACTATGACAGAACAGAGCATATTTCATCCAAGACTTTCTGTAAAATATTCCCAGCAAATTCTGTGAATGTACAATAATGTGGTATGTAAATACACATTTATAGCATTGACCCTACAAAATAACCTGTGTGTCTGCTGGCTCATTTCCCTTTCCAGAACATTGTGCTGTTTCATCTGTTTCCTTGATGTTCCTCTTCAAATTGTAGTAAATCAAAGTTTTCTCCCTTTTATTTTGGAGGCAGAGCAGAAGGGCGGCATCTTAAGACAGGATTCTGTCTTGTGTATTGTAGCATGTTTTTCTTTTAGAAATAATACTGAAAACATCACAAATTCTGAGGGAATAGGTAAAACTGGTCCCTGGTCATGGCAGCAGGTCAGTGAGTGCCCTGTCCTGGCCACCTTGCTCAAAATTCTGCCTCTATTTTCTGGATCATCCAGAACTTTCTTTTTTTTTTTTTTTTTAATTCCTGAGTGTTTCTAATTGAGCTAACATTATTAGAAGGTTTAAAAAAACCCTTTCCCAAATTCCCTTTGCGTTTCAGTAGCTCTTTAATATGCAAGGCAGCAAGAGATGAACTGGGTCTAATTACGAGTCCCTGGAGTAGCCAGTCAGAAAATGAATTGATGCCTTTTTCCTTATGAACAATGCATGTACCACAAATTAGAGGCGCCATCACCAGAGATTTAATTACAAAATATCATTACTTTCACACATCATTTCAGATTTGGCCTGATCAAATCAAAGTTGGGGGAGAGAGAGAAGGGGGGAGGCGGGCGAAGGGAAAAACTGCACCACTAGCAGGGTCATTCGTTCAGGGGTACTTGAATGCAGGAGGGAATTGGTGTTATTGAAGCTTCCCAAAAGGCAATTCTGCAGAGAAACAGCGGCTGGGAGGAAATTCATTTCCTTTTCCAAGGGAGGCTCTGGGCAGTTCAGCTGTCTGGGGGGAAAACACGGTGTGAACACGGTGGCAAGGGCTGGGGGGTGCTGCCTAAAGACGGTGGGCATGTCCAGCTCCAAGAGAAGTCTGACCCTGCTTGGCGAGAGGAGGGGGATTTTTTTTTTGTGATGAAAAGAGCATTTGGTCTGCTATCGCTTGGCTTTAGCTGGGCTTCCTCTGCCTCTGGCAGCAAAAGCTGTGTATGGAAAAATAAGGGACTAATCCCAAGATGTATCTAAGCATACTTCAGGCATATACAGTGTACATTATCCTGTGTCATTCCTGACAAACCTCCCCAAAAACACGCACTGATGCTAGCTATTTATGCCAAAGTGCATGATGAATTTTGTCGAGAGGAACGAGTGCCAAGAGGGGCCTGGTAACTCATCTGCTGCAGAGTTCAGCCTGCTATTGCTGTTTAAAGGTCACGGTGGTTACCAGAAAAAGGGTTTGGTGTGCGCTGGGGGGAGGATTTGGCTTCTTTTTCTTCCCTGATCTCTATTAACCCCTGAAGAATATGTAAGTGAGCAGCTCACCATCTTATTTCTAGTAAGGTGGGTCCATCCCTGCAGTTGGGCATCTTTATAGCTTGTGGTGCTTCTTAAGCCGAGCAATTTGGAACAAGTGTAGTCAAAAGTGGTCAGTGGTCCCTGCTCCATAAGTAAACCTTGAAAGCCTCCTTCAAGCTGAGCATCCCAAGTGAGAGGTCCTCCCCTGTGGTCCATGCCCACAGGAGTGGGCACAGCTTGAAGTGTGACTTGGCTGCAGGAAGGTTTCTGGACTCGATGGCCCCATGTCAACATGGAAAAGCTGGCAAATATTCAGAAGTTGAATGATTCCAGTGCTATGTACTCACCATATCAGGGCTGGAAATGTCAGAAATGTCCCAGTAAAATAAAAAGTAATGGCCTTGCAGTGTCTAATGTGTCCCTGAGCGACGATTGTCATAGCACACCAGTGCTATAGCATCAGAAATCTTCTTTTTCCACCCTGAGAGAGAACTGAGGTTATTTTCCTCGCAGAGTGACACCTGTCTGGGGCTGATTTAAAGGGCTGGGTGTTGAATAGGGTCATTCATGCTGGGTTGATGTCATAAAGCCAGTCAGCAGCAAATGTGGGTGCTCGGGATGGGAGGGCAAAACGGCTGCTCAGCCCTGGGATGATTTACAGCCCCTGCATCCAGCCTAGGCCATGGGCTGTGATTATTTCTCAGCCGGACGCACAAGCCAATCGTTTCAAGAAGCTAAAACGCTCTTCAAAATTTATGAGGAAAATGATGGCTTGTTGAATACATGATGTAGCGAGATGTAGTTTTACATTAACTTAAGAGGCATTTATGGGGCAATATTCATCTTCTCTGTATTATGGCAAGTATAATAAGAGAGGATGCTATGTCACGGGGATATGAGACCTGACAGACACGATGTACACAGGGGGGAGACTCTGGAGAAACAGAAAAAGGAAGGAAGAGCCAGAGCCACGGGCTGAATGTGGATGGAGCAGGAGAACAGGCTATTGTGAGAATGGGAGATGCCACCCATGTTCTCCACCTATGGAAGCTGAAGTTGCTCCGTTATTTCCATGGAGCCACGTGGATACCCACCAGCTGAGGATGGGATCCAGCAATTACAGCCCTGAAGATCCACTCATATAACTCAAGGTCAAGCCCTACTCATCATGCACTAAAGAACAAGAGCTGCTCAGCTTTGTTTTGTGGTTCAGTGGACAAATGGCCCAGGGCATGTAATATACCTGCTAATTTTAGCTAATCATTGTACAGGTGGCAACAAGGGCTTAGACCACTGTGAACGAGCTGTTGAACGCAGGGGCGAGTTACAAAAAAATTATTACTTTCAAGAATATTCTGCCTAATAGTTGGACTTTGCCATGCAAGTACATAGGCTGAAAAAGGTTGTGTGGTCTTACGGAGAAAGTAACAGACTCCCTTGGGAACGTGGCAGAAAGGCACGTATATCACTGCTAGCTAAATATAGCTGGGTACTCGCGGAGCTCGCACCAGCTGGCAAACTGCGTGGCTTTTCTCTCCTGTCTGTCGCACATCTGACTCCGAACGTGCAGCACGGGCCAAGCTCGCAGGCTGCTCCGAATAAGCCTCCCTGTCTTAGCCTGGCAAAATTGTAGCTGAAAGTAATTCCTAAGCAGTTTTTTTTTCCTCTGCATTTAGCTGCAGGCAAAATTTTGCACTAGAAACTGTTTGACTTGGTAACAGAGATCTAACAGCTATCTAATTGGAGCTGTGAATTAAAGTAGCGCCCTTGGTGTGAGCCCTGACCTGTGCCAGGCACCCGGGGGGCCTCACGGCTGCTGCCTGGTCCCCCCCTTACTGCACAGCAGCGCAGGCGGTTGCAAGGCACACGAGTCATTGGTGCGGCCAAATCCTACGGCAGGTGATGCAGGGAAAGACACCTCCCCGACACCAGGGATGCGTGGCTGGGATGCCTGGTCCTGCCCACCCAGTGGTGCTTGGGTTAGTGCTGAGCTCACGGTCCCTTGCAGAGCTGGATCCAGAGGTTGCAGAGCAGGGCACTCACCTGCAGTACAACCGTCGTGTAAACCACAGCCGCAGAGGGGTCTTGGTCTCCGGGCATTATGTGGGGGGAGGGGGATTAAATTCTGTTTCTTTTTCCTTTGGTATCATGAAAACAGCCGGCAGAGCTGTGAGCCCTGCCTTAAGGAAATAATGATTGACTCCGGAGTAGTGGCTAATCACCAAGAGACCAAGGAGCTTATTGCGCAAAGCCAAGGGTCTCTGCACCTCAGATTCAGCTCCTTTAAGAACTGCAGTGCTTCCCCTACCCTGTGTCCGACCTGTCTGTTCCTTGGGAAGAAGGAATGTTGCTCCCTTATAGCCATTGTCTCACCTTTTTTGATAAAACAGGCGAAAATTTCTAGACTTTGAGTCTGGGTGAATACCTGGATGGATAGCAGGACCCACCTCAATCTGCTAACATCACTGCTCCCCAGCCTCTGCCTTCCTGAAGATTTTAGCCAACCTTTAGAAAGGCTTTAGCTCTGACAGTGGTGTTATTAGCAAAAACAAAACCAAAAGGTTGTATGGTGGCTGTGTTGTCCTTAATATCAGGTGGGACCAGAGCAATGCAAGTGTAGCTGGAGAAGGCCGGAAGATTTGCAGGTGCTGCAGCAGCCAGGCACAGGGAGATGGGCTGAGGCTGGAGGAGATGCCTAGAGAGATCTCTAGGTGTGAAGGAAAGGTTGCAGAAGCCATGCTGAAGAGGCAGAAGAGCAGGATGACGTACAACACCTATTACATCGGAGAGAAATTAGAAGGATTGATTGATATCAATTATCAGCTACAATTTGTTGCTGCACAATTGACATGTTAATCACCTCCCTGCTGCATTTCAGCACGGCAAGATTTTTGACCAATTTGAAAGGTTTACAGCAACAATATGATGCTGATTTATCTCTCCTTAATAAAAAAGTGATCAACTGAAACCTGCATCCATCATTCTGTTTATCACTCATGGTGATTTATTAACTAATTATACTTACAGTGGGTCTCTTTCTGTAAGTATGGATAACAGAGTGATGCAGTGTCAGTGCAAGTCATAAATAATGCCACAGTACTGTATGTTTAATACTTACTCCCAGGACCAGCCCATAACAAGATGCCTTGATTAAGGTAAGCAGATGGCTTCGTTTGTCAGGAATGGTCTTGAAATTGCACATCGAAGAAACAAGTCCATTTCTCATGTTTCCAGCACTGGACATTGCACAAATGTCTCGACCGTGTAATTCAGATCAGGTGAAATGCTCCCAGCTTGGCTGTTTTTCATAGGCATTTGCAAACCCTCACCAGACCTCGTTGCACCCTGAGACTGAATAGCAGCATGGCGTTTCGGAATCAAGCTCTGCAGAACAAGAATAAGCCACAAATGCAAAAAAAAAAAGAATTCAGAGTTGATTTTAAAACAGGTGGGGAGCTGACAAAAATCAGAACTTTTCCAGCTACCATAAAAGGAAAAAAGGATTTTTAAATGACAAGTTATCAACTCCCTAAATAAGTTTCGTCTGTCAAAAATACCTTTTTGCAACACTTGTAGGTTACAGACTCCTAGGATTTCTCTTGACAAAGATGTGGTCAGTTCCCTCGCCTCAGGCAAGATGACGATGATGTGACTCTAATAAACAATTATACCTAGTAATTGTGTAATCTCAAGGAGAAAGCAACTTCTCAAATGACACATGGGACAGCCCTGTGCTGTCTTTCCAGATCTGTATGATCCCCTCTCCCTGCAGAGAAGTGATGTTATGAAGTATATCACTGAGGTCATGGCATTGCCATAGCAGCTCTGCAGTGATTGAACTGGTTGTGTATTTTGGGGTCTTTCCCCAAGAAATCTTGCCAAGCCCACTTGCGTTTTCACATTCGCGTTGCGGAGCAATGCAAGACACCAAGTGCTCAGGGCTGCTTGGTTTTAATGTCATTTTTCTCTTCCTGAAATCAATTGGGAAGTACTCTTTGTAAATGCTAGCCTTAAACTCATTGTGGTTCTGCTTGGAAAGCAACTATAAAAAGGGCAGCAGGTGCCTGTGTAGCTCCAACGCTCTCCAAAGCACTGTTGCCAAGCCTGATGCTTCCTGTGTTCGATCATAGTGGTGCAGCAGGACGTCTTGGTTTCCCCTTTTTCTCTTGCACATCGTTATTCTGCTGCTGCGGTACAGGTGCTGGGGCATTAAATCTGCTCTGACAGACAGCGGGGCATTAAATTCTGGGGCATTAAATCTGCTCTCCCCAACCTCAATTCATCTTGCCAATTGAGGGATAGGCAGTCCAAATTTTTTTCCTTTATCTGTGAGGATTGGGTGAAGTGCCAGTTGCTTCCTGCAGCAGAAGGCCTGAGGGCACCAGAGAGCGTAACTCGGGGAAAGCTGGGGGTAGCTCTGGGTGCAGGGGAATCCCTCACCCTGCCGGCTGTCACTGTGTGGTAGACCAAATCTACTCCTAATCCAGTTTCCAACCTTTTGAGCTTAGACCATAACCATCCTCTTAACTTTTCCACCTTGATGTCTGCCCACAAATGCATTTATAGACTCCATTCTTTCTCCTGATCTTTTACTAAAAATATGATCTCTCTTAGTAAGAGCAATATTCCATTACCTTAAGCTTTTTTTCCCCTTCTTTATCCACCACTGGACCAGGTCCATGGTAAATATCCTGAGTCTGGATTCCCTTGTCTTTGTTTTAGATAGGTATAGATCGTATGAGATTCTCTTTGGTATTGATTGATGTCTGTAATTAAGAACCTCGTGTAAATGCAGCATATAATGGCTATTTTCCCATGCCCCTGGTACCCCGCTCCCAGCCCTGCCGTTGACTTTCTCTGCTGACTTGTCCAAGTCTCTCATTGCTCTACCACTCTGAAAATATTAGGTGTAGCACAAACGTTCTTTGGGACAGAGTCTCTTATTCTGTGTTTAGACAATGTCCATGAGATCTCAAACTAAGCCTCTCTTTTTCCACCCCGATAATATCTATCTGCTTTGTGATTACAGCTTGCTTGCCCGGTGAAATGCAGCCACTTCTGGCACAGAGCAGCAGCGGCTGAACAACACGCGGCAACACCGCGCTGTATTACAGGAGGCCAAACGATAACACAATACCATCATCCCGGATGACAAGTGAGGGGATGTAGGTGTGATTAACACACTAACAACAGGATCCATAACCAAGAGGGAGCACTCAAATCAGCAGCAAATAATTGTTAAATTATTACACAATTAATAGTTGTTTAAAAGCAAAGCAGGAATGATGGAGGAAAAAAAAAAATATCCCTGCTTGAAAATGCTTTTGCAGGGCTGATCAGCATGGGCGCTGCTGTGCGAGTAGGAGTGCAGCTGCAGAGACACCACAAAAATTACCCAGCACCTCCTGGGGGAACAAACAGTGACAGATCCATAATTTATAGGGGCCAGTCGGCACTCAATAATTAGGGCATAATTTACACTGAGCAGGTTTTGGTGGTGGGAGGGGAGAGGCAGTTTTGTTTGTTCTCCTGTTCCCTCCCCGGGTGTCTGTCCCGGAGCCCCGAGGGGAGAGGATGCTCCTGCAGGCAGCCCTGGCCTGACCCGGTGTGGCAGGGCTCGGTACGTCCCCTCCCATCTCTCCCTCAAGGCCGGGAGCCCATAATGACTGTTTTGGCAGGTTTTTCATACGGAGAGGTCAGATTTTTCTGCTCTGATCCTTGGCACAGCTCTTCCCCTTTGGATGGTTAATCCACATCATCTCTCCTACGCCAGAGGCTACAAGCATCCCCGCAAGGCTGCACGCAACTCATCTCGTGCATCGGAACGGCCCGTCTCAGTGGCTTGAGCATGTCTGTGCCCCGCAAGGTGCTTGGCACCTCCTACCCATCACCATCCTCAGGGTGTGGGCAGTGGTAAAAATAACGCAAGGCTCGTTCTGCCTTTCAGCCACGGAGCTGCCTCCCACCCTGGCCGCAGCCCCCCTTCCCTCGTGGCTGCCCTCGCCCCCTGCCCAGGCGTGCGGGGCTCAGCACGAGCCACCTTTCCTTGCCTATTTAGGGGCACATCTGGCCCTCGGGGCCACCTTTCACGGACAGGCCATGGCTGTGCTCTGGGTGCAGAGCCAAGCTAAGCCCCTTTCCACCAAAGGACCCAACTTATCAGGCTCTGTAGGACACAAGGGAGATCCAAGGAGGAAAAAAATCTTAATGTAGCACAACAGAAGCTAAAGAAATCCTGAGAGTTTCAGGGTAGGTGCCTCCCTGATGTGGATGAGGGGGATCACGCTGTAGGCTTTGCAGGAAATCTGTGCCCAAGCTGTCACAGTGAGGAAGAACAGGCGGATGGAGTATTTGTGCAGCACCTTATTTGCAACACCGTGTGCTTGAACTTAAACTAAAGTGTGTCTTTAGAGCTGATGTGTCAACCAGACTAATAGGACCTGCAGATCTAAAACTGAGGGAGGGGGGATCCTTAGGACCTTAGTCAAAATGTAGCTCTGGTAACTACCTCTTCCCTCCTAAATTAGCCGTGTCCTGATGACACCGGATGAAATCTTTGCTGCCTGCCCCATCCTGCGGAGTACCAACATGTCAGCCAGCTCAGCCCCGTGGACCACGGCGGTGGAGGTGGGAGATGCCCCAGGCTGAGCACCGTGTGTGTCCGGCCAGCAGCGTGCAGCAGTGTGACAGCCACTAGCACACAGCGGCGGGACGGGCAGG